>NC_089038.1:21394166-21716944 GCF_034140825.1 Oryza sativa Japonica Group
TTCATATATAAAGTTTTTGTATAAATCACACCGTTTAGCAGTCTGAAAAACGTGCGCGTGAAAAACGATAGAGATGGGTTGGGAAAATGGAAGGGAGAACACAGCCTTATTTGTTTGAGAATCACTTCAAATGAACTTTTCGTGAGATAGGAATATTAAATAATACAGTATGCAACAAACCGTCGATTGTCTTGGATAAAGTAAAACACATGAACACATGACCACATTACACCAAAATTTTTTCAACTACATATTTTAACTCTTGTTTGTGATACTGAAAGCCATCAATGTCTAAATAAAACCCAAGATCCATTGATATCCGCGGCAATATATCTAATGAGAATTGAGATACTCTGACTTACTTCTCTTTTGACTTATACTTCAAACATGAATCATTGATATGTGGGCCATCTACAAATTGAACCCATATGCTAATGACTCAAAATTAGAAGGAAATAAGTCCGATGATGCTTTTCTATCTCTATCTGATGAGGCATCCTATATTAGCTTTCTTTATCAGTGATATAGTAGCACAGCGTGAGCCTAGCCGAGATCGAGTGCTTTCTTCTAAGGCTATATAATGCATACCGATATGTAAGTAGATGCGATTTGGTTCTCAGCTGAGGCATGGATTGGGATGCATCAAGAATTCAAGTATGCCATTCTTCTTGGATTTTGCACAAGCCAAGAAACCTGCCACCACAAGAGTTCTTTTGCAACCCTCCATCCATGCCTTGCCTACTCTGCTGCTAGAAAAGACAATCTTTCAGCAGATGCAGCCAAATCAGAGCAACCGGCTGTTTCTTTCTAGAGTTGTTTCTGTATTTTGATGCTTTGCCGGAGGGGTACGGTGAACTTGTGATTTTTCATGTTATTGTGCAGAAGATCGGAAAAGACCCATCTTTTTAGTTTGTCTTCCATAAAGGAATTGAAACAAGTACTTAAACAGGCTGTTAAGTTTGTTCATGATCCATGATTCCGTCATGTTTTGTTGTGTTGAAAATTGGGTTTAGTCTGCTCATGGTTCGTGTGATTGCTTCTTATTTAGAGCAAATCAACTTTGTTTATATATGTGATCGTGTCTTACTGTTACCACACTCAAAAAACCAGATCACCTCTATAGACTGATGTATCCTGCTTACTCCCTCTGTCCCATATTAAATCAAACCCTATCCCTCATTATTAAAAAAAAATATTAATGGTGATAGGTAGGTAGAGGGTATTGAAGAAATAAAACTTCTCGTTTTACATTATGAGGGTAGCATGGTAGAAGTTAGTTTTTTGTGGGATAAAATTCAAACTCCAGAAGTGCTTAGACGGAGGGAGCAGTGCTTAGGCCTAGGGCTTGAGCTGGGCAGAGACAGCGTGGGGGCCGTGGGGGTCTTTAGACCCCCTACCCCTAATATATCATTAGAGCCCCCATAATACCCCTAAAATTGTAATCATATATTTATAGATGAAGGGCTAATATAGACTTTGTTTGAGGTTGTTAGATGGCCCAAAAGGCTAAGAAGGCCAAAAAAATCCTAACCCAACCCTAAATCTCTTTTAGTTGCTCTTGATCATTTTGGTTTAGCCCCGCTATAATTTTATTCTGCCTCCGCTACTGGGCTTGAGTTTAAATGCACATCTAGGAATTCTTTTTAAATAACCATTTTCTCACTCCACTTTACAAAGATAAGCAACTAGTTATTTTCCAAGAAAATATATATATGTGTTGCCCATTCAATTGGTAAGAACGTCGTGTGACCATGTTACCTATCCTTTTTTTTTAGAACGTGTCACCTATCCTATCCTGATGTACTATAAGATTGTTGGTGTGGGCTTGTTGGTGTGGGGGAAAAACGTGCTTGTGAACCCTGATGGTGAGTGACGGGTGCCAGGTATGTCTGCTCTGCAACCTCCCCGTCCCAAGAGCAACATGTGTATATTTACGAAAAATGGTTCCATAGTGCATTGCTGTAAGATACTCGCTTCGTCTCAAAATATAAAGAATCTTGGTTAAACGAGACTAGGGTTTTCAATTTTGAAATTGGTTTTTTTTTGCCGAGGGACCAAATTACCGAAATTTTGGAAATTTTGAAAATTTTTGGCTGAAATTATTTGAAATTTTGACTGATTTTGAATGAATTTAAATAAAATTTGACCAAATTCACAAAAATTTGCAAAAAAGGAAAATTTTGGGCGAGATATGAACTTGCCGGTGGGGGACAAAATTACCGAAAATTCAGAAATTTCGATATGAAATTTTAAACCCTAAACGGGACACACCATAGTAGTACGAAATTTTAATCACTGGGATGTGTTTTATCTAACCAAAATCCCTTATATTTTTAGATAGAGGAAGCATGATATACACGTATACATACACTTATTATCACCAGAAATATCATATACATATTCTTATTCTTATATGCTTTTATTCTAAATATGGATAAAGATAAAGAAAGAATCATGTCCACCTAAGGGCATTCACACTGCATCCGGTCCTCATGCCGTGACCAAGGGAAAAAGACAAAGTACACATCTACAGGCTGAGCAGTGGAGAAAGCAGGGATCAGATCTTCACAGTGCGCCACAGTGTGCTCACGGTGCCTCACCCCACGCACTCACTCAGAATTAGACTGAAGAACGAGTGACCAAAATTGGACACAAGAACTTAAGGGACATATGGCAGTAGCAAACGTGGCACACAATATTTGTTGAGGATCGATAAGGCTGAATGCCAACTCAACCCACTGTGAATGCCCTGAGAGAGGACTAGGAAATCCCATCCACTTAAGGAATGACTAGGTAGTCCAGCACGGTGATTATAAGGTCTCCTATTTGGATCTTGAGTTTTACCTTGACGAGAGGTCATGTTCCGATATAAATTTAGGACCTAAGTTCGAAATCACACCACATTGAGTTCACACCAGGAAGAAGCTTTTTCGTTAGCCGTTGACTGCAAACCCATTGCTTTGCCCATCAAGGTTAGTTTGGTGGCCAAATTAGCTAAGCCTGCTACCCCTTATACTTGATATGATATGTCCTAGATTAATTTATACAAGTATTTGTAAAATCAAGGAGTTGATTTAGATTTTATGATGAAAATATTGGTGGTTTGCTAATGTTAATTTGGAGATTTTATAGATGGTTGATTTTGTGAAGTGTACAGTTTCGATTGACCCTGGCGGTCAGACCGGTCGTGTGCCGCCAGTCAGACCGCAGGTGTTGCGGCGGTCAGACCGGTTGGCCCAACGATCTGACCCGCAGGATCCTGATCGATGTCGGTTTCGGATTGTTTTGTTGGATTTGGATATTTCCTTCGGGGATTTGGCTTCTAGATGGTTTCTATGCGTATGGATACTGTTGTTATACTAATGTGAGTCAAGTTGGAACGAACTTGGGCTCGGAATATGGTTTCTTGGTTGTTGCATGTGTAGGTGTTGCTTGAGGCCTCGGCAGAGTGTTGCCGGTAATAGATCGGAGTCAACTTGGGAGAAGTTGATGTCCAGGGATCAAGAGATCATGCGGGATACTAAAGGTTAGAGGACAATGGACGTGGTGATGAAGAAATCCATATGGTATACAAGAGGGATTGTGTACGTATGGAAAGAGGAGTCGAATTTGGAAAGGAGTCCGAATTCGGGAAGTTTGATTGAGATAAGGAAAGAGATGAGTTGTATACTTGCAAGAGAGGGTTTCCTACGTGGGTTAGGAGTCCTAAGTTGTAATAGATTCGTGGGCTTTGCACAGTCTACCTCATGTATAAATAGAGAGGGAGGGTGAGGCCTCCTGGTATCGGTTTTAGAGAGACTAGAGTTGATAGAGAGTTTGGGTTTCGAGTTTAGTTTGAGATTTTGGTGAGGAGTGCTATTGGTGCACTTTGTAAACACTAGTTGATGCAATAAAGTCAAAAAGATTCAATCTACATCTTCGAGTTTGTCATCTACCATTGTTTCTGGGTCCCAACGGTCTAACCGCAGGTGTGTGCGCGGTCTGACTGGTGGGATAGCGGCGGTCTGACCGCAAGTATCCGGGCGGTCTGACCGGCGAGGCTTCGGCGGTCTGACCGGTGGCAGGAAGGCGGTTCGACCGGCGGCGACTGGACTTCGTCATCGACTTCGTTCAAGGGTAATCTTTAATTCCACAAAAGATTTTGGGTTTTTGGTTTTTCTTACCATTCACTCCCCCCTCTGGTAGGTTTGTTTGGTCTTGTGAGATCCTACAGTATTAAGGTTGTTACGGTGTTACCCACATCGAACACATCAGGAAACTAAGCGTGTAAAAAAATCTTTTCTTCTATCCTCTTATCTTATACTAGCAGCGTATCTATATGTATAGATGGGTATTAGAGGCACCCTAAAATACTGTAATCGGGTTTGATAATCCCCTGAGTAAAATGCAGCGTTGGTATCACAACTTACGAGGTGGGTGCAGTTTAGTCAGTCATCTTGTAAATTGCTCAAATAATTCACCCATCTTCGTTCGATGGTGCAAATCTTATTAAATACATAACAATATGGATTGTTTGTTTTTCAAATTGGAAATCGTATTGACCTAACGTCATGCATTTTTTTAAGCCATGTACTGGACAGGGCAAGCACTAAAATTACAAATTAACAATCATATTTTTCATGTATATGCTACTACTCTAGCTTTCAATGAACACGACCATATTATACTTGGCAATCAGTAACAAAATCTATTTTTAATTGGATTTTACTACCGTTAGTATTGCATGTTGGCTTATTATGGACCATGTGACCGTGTTTGCAAAAAAAAAATTAAGATAGCATATAACTTCATTGCGGACATCCCCACACGACACATGTTTTATATCATTTGCACCCCTAAAACAAAATGAGTGACTTGTTTGAGCATTCTACAAGATGGGTGACTAAATTGCACCTACCTCGCAAGTTACGGTACTAATGCTAGAATTTGGTAAGATATTTTAGTGGATTTGGTTGAGAAAAGAATGCAATCTGCTGATGGAAAACTTATCCAGAAGAAACCATTCAAGGAGGAATCATGAAGACCACGGCATGACAGTTTAATTCTATCTATTAGTTAGGCAAGATTCAATAATTTTTCTTTTATCTTTAGGAAGTGTTTATCTAGTATTCGATCAGGACTTGTAATTTTCCTTTTTTTTTCTTTAGAAAAGTGTGTTTAGTGTCCGATTAGGACTCTTAACGGCCTACGGGTATAAATATGTACACCTAGGGCCATTGCAGGACATCTTTCGATCAATACAACTTCGGCGCATCGCTACTCTTTTTATTTGTCTTTCTCAACGAGTTCTCGCTTCGAGTTGGGCTACATCGGCTTCGATCTTCGATGAGGGGTAAGGCTTGTTATGGTTGTTTGTATCGGCGGGGTTATGGTCTCAATACTCTTGGCTTGTCGATATTAACACCTATTTATCATATACTTTAGGTAATCTAAGTTGATGTTTCAATTTACCTGTATTGGCCAGATCTTTTCTAGGGTTTTGTCGGTATTAGTTATTGTTTCATCGATCTAGATTAGCAAAGGTATCTATCACCCTTAAAAACAGTCAAAGGCTTAATTGTTTAGATATTATGTTTCTTTTCATACTTTGCTGCATCAATTGGTTTTGGCCTACTAAGTCATGTTTACAACCATAATGTCTAGCCTGTTTTTTGATTGCCAATAAGAGTTTCATCGGGGTTTTAGTCAATGAGCTATCTAGGCTTTGCATCGGCTCACAAGGATTACATATAAGTTGGATTTAGCCGATGACAACAAATGTTTTATTAATTATTTAATCTTTTGGATTTAATGACATCGGACCTCTAGCCGATGTATGTTTTAACCTTCGAATCAACACTTATTCCATCATATCATTATTAGCCGATTGGTTTCTACTGATTTATATTCTTGTCTTATCACATTATCACCATTCGATTGTCTTTATATCATTGTTTACTCAAGTATCAGAATATACATTGGATATATAGCCGATTGTTCAAAACCCTATCGACATCGGCTGACATCGACGTCGGCTCTTTGTTGATCATCATAACTGGTTGGCATGTCCGCATCTAATCGACCTTAGGATCTGTATTGGAGTTAAGCAAAACTCCCCGTATCTTATTAACTTTAGGATCTGTATTAGAGCTAAGCAGAACTCCTAGAAAGTAATGTTCGTTGACTTAAGTTCGCGCCAATACATATCCAGCACCATCGGCCGAACGCTCTAATCCCTTTATTTGACGAGAGACCAGAATCCTTATTATACATTCCGTTCGCTATTTGGGTTGGTTGGGCTATAGAAAAGCCCGTGTATCGCCATTTCGCCCAGCTTCCCGGCCTTCCTTGTCCATCTCCCTTTTCTCTCCTCCTCCTCGCGTGCTCCCCGCGCCGCCTGCGCCGATCTCTCCGTCCCGCTGCCGGCGGCGCCGCGCCCCCACCCCTGCTGCTGCTGCTGCTGCTTCCGCGGCATCCTCGCGGAGCTCCCCCTCCGCTGCCGCCGATCCCCGTCCCTCGTAGCACCGGGGTGCTGGCGTCGTCCGCCCTGCTGCTGCTGCTGCCGCTGCTTCTTCTTCTCCCGCCGCATCCTCCTCCTCGCCGGTGAGCCACCCGTGCGCGCATCCCTTCCTTCCTTCGCATCCGGTCTCGATCTGGAAGAGTTTTGCTCTTCGTATTAACCTTAGTCATTACTATTAATCAGTTTGTTTGGGGAAAAAATATTTGGGGGGAGGGGGTGGTTCAAACTGCCCCACGTTAGGTCTGCCCTTTTGTGCTTTGTATGTATGTATCTCAATGACATTGTGTTGGCAGTTTTGCTATCTGTTAGATGACTGAGAACTGTAATAAAGAAAAGATTTAGTCGAGTTTGCACACCGTCGAAACCATGTGGGGGATGTGTGAGATTTGTGCTCTAGTTGTCCTCTTTAGCGGCATCCTGCGGTAGGGGGATGGTGGCGGCGGCGGCACCGGATTAGGGTTCATGGTGGGGGGATTGGGGGAGGGGGTCTTTGGGCTTATAGCGATGGCTGGAGCGGTGGTGGCCGTGGTGGGGTGTTGAGGCGACACCTCGGCCTTGGAAGAGGATGAGGGCGAGTTCCGGTGATGGCAGTGAGGGAAGATTCTCAGATAGGCTAAGAGGGGTGGGTGGGTGGTTCCGGAGGTTCAAGCTGGAGGAGACAGGGGAATAAATGGGATGAGGGAGGCTCTCAATGGAGTTGAGGAGAGGGCAATGAGATAGTGGCGATCGAGGGTGGCCTGGTAGGGAGGGAGTGGTGGCACGGAGGGGCTGAAGATTGGGAGGATGAGGTGGCAAAAGAATGAGAGAAAGAGTAAGGGCTAAGTTTGTGAAGGCTGCACGTCTTTGAACAATCGTGGCCATCAAAAAGTGAGTTCAGTTGACCAATGAATAGACAACCCCTACGTTGATTCAATTGCATTTGGTAATTTTTGTGCTCTAATTTGAATGTGAAAAATTAGTACCATGCTGCAAAAAAAGAGAGGAAAATATGGTTGGAACATTAAACTTGATTCTCGTAGCACTGGTGAAGTGGTAAGGCAAGTGCAGGATAAGTTCCTCTTGCATTGCCTCTGCTTTGCATATATAAGTACCAGAGGTGAGGGGGATGGGACGGGAGTAAGTTCACCCCCGAATCCTACGCGGCAGTGTTTCCATCTCACACGAATCTACGCCGCCATCGACCCCTCTGCCTCACGATTGGCATCCTCACGATTGGCATCCTCTGTCTCAGCATCACCTGATCCGGCCCATACTAGTCACCAGCCAAGTACACCCACCCAAAATATGTGAAATGGTGAGAGTATTGTTTACATCTGACCCACCCAAAAATCCTTGTTCTATCCCCCTCCCCCCCTCGCTTCTTCACTTTCTTTCTCTTTATCCTCCGTCTTCACCCTACTTTGTACTATCCCACACAGGCCCCTCTTGCGCTAATTTAACCATTTTGCTTATCAAAACCAGATTAGAGTCTGTTCCAGGAAAATAATCTGAAACGTTGGGCCTCCGTGTATACCTGAGTGTGCATACCCCGCTCATTATACTAAGGCTGTCCCACTAGCCAGCAGAAAGTACAGAGTGAAATATTTACCCCATTTCATAGCCCTTAAATCTAGCAGGTAGACTCGATTATTTGATTTTGTCCTCTGCCTAAGACTTCCACCTTGGCCCGAGTCTCATTTGGTTGCACTGCAAAAACTACTACCTGGTTCTGAGCAGCATCTGTGCCAATTTTGGTTTGATGTGTTTATGAGACTGTCAAGTATTGATTTACATCATGGCATAAAATAATTCTAGCTATTTAAGTCATTAACATGTAATATTGTGTGACTATAGTTTTTTTTTTTCTGTGGAGGAATTGGGATGGTGTTTTTTGCAGCTACCTAGTCATCTTCTTTGGAGTTCTAGTGTCAATGGGGACATTGAAAGTTATTTTATTTGCACCAGGAATTCTGTGTGTGAATGAATTATATGAACCCCATTATTTGTTCCTGGCTCCCATATTAGCATGTGAATATGTGATAGTTTGTAGCTTGCACTCTTATGTAATAGGGTCTTTCGAAAATTTCAGTAAAACTCGTAAAGCATTTGTTCAAAGCTTCTGATTTTGTGAAAATTTCAGAAATTGTTGTAGTTGTGAGAAGTTAAGTTATTTGGTAGATCAAATCTGTTAACATTCCCTTGGTGCTAAACTGTTATCTTGCTAGAAGTAATTCTTATTTTCTGGGCCATATCTTTTACAACAGATTAGATACTTTACCAGTTCTTTTTGCATTGTTCTTTCTAATTTATTATCTGGGAACTTACTCACAGGAATTGAAATAAAGGATTACCACATTAAGGTTGAGGGTCAGCTCGTAAAGCAAATTTTCAGCAACACACTGGTATAATCTATATGTATGAGAAGTACCTTTTATTTGCAGTGCAAATATATCTTTGGCACCACAATTTATGTTGCTTGTGGTGACATGTGGTTAACAGATGACTCCAAAATGGAGTGAATGCTCTTCAAATAGTTATAGAGAATTATCTTCAAAGGAAAATGGAGAAGGGAAATCATCCATAACAGAAGCAGTGCCTTCATCTACAAGCTATTTTGGTTCACCAGCTGTCAACAGAATGTGTTCTCTATCTGCACAAAAGAAGGATGGCAATGTCTATAAAAGGAGGAAGATGGAGAAGGATTCAACTTCCCTTACAGCAAATGAAGAATTTAAAGAAATGACAGCTCAAAACTGCACTTCTGAAGATCACTCTTCATTACTGCTACCTGTTACTTCAGATGCAATGGTTTCAAATTCAACGGCACCTATCCTTGAACATGATGAGCCTGCTGGAGTTCCGCTGGTGCCAAGATCTGGTGTGAATGATAGATCTTCAGTATCTAGTATGCTGCCACCTTTCATGATGTTTGATAAAAAGGATGCTACTGAATGTTCCTCGTCAAATATTGGTTCTACAGAACCAATGACAGGCTTCACATCGGCAAGGGATCTTTGCATTGCCATACTGAGGGAAGATGGACTCATAACTGAATCTCGAACTAAAATCAAGGCAGAGGAATTGACTGGTTATGATGCCAACTTACTGTTCCAATGCAAAACTTGTGGGAAATCAGACCATCCATTAAAGATGCTTATATGTGATTCTTGCGAAGCAGCGTTCCATCTGTCTTGTTGCATCCCTCGTGTTCATGAGGTACCAACTGATGAATGGTATTGTCTGCCATGCTTCAGGAAGAAACCAAAGAGTCAGTATGGCAAGCTGTCAGAGGGAAAGGTCAAATCTTCAGGGAATATCAACCAAAGGCCTCATGGCATGAGTCATATAGAGTACATGTTAAAAGATACCAAACCATATGTTACTGGGGTTCGAATTGGTATAGACTTTCAAGCAGAAGTGCCAGAATGGTCTTGTCCTACTTCCAGGTGTGTCATATAATTGCTTTTAGTGTTGACATTTGCATTAAGAAAGATGGTAGATATAGTAAACATGCAAATTTTTTATGACAAGCTTAATATCTAGAAGCAGCTTTTTTACATGGAAACAAAGATGATTTAACTTTTGTTTTTGTTCTAGTCATGACAATCTGAAGTGCTGTAAGATACAGTCTTCCTAATCCATGAATTGAATATGATGCTAAATCATCATTATGTGAGATTGATTACTATATTTTTGTAATGATCTAATGCTAGTTGTTTATCATTCTGAAGAGGAATATTTTTTCTTATTGGACAAAAAAATGCTTGTGATTTTAGTCTGGAAACTAAGTTGCTCCTTTCCTTTGCAACATGCTTTTAACGGTATTTACTAGTAATATTGATGTTTATTGCTACTAAAAATCATGAGAGTTCACTTAAATAATTGAACAAATGGAAGAACTGCCACATACCTGGGACAACAGCAAACATTTTAAAAATCCTTATCTTATTCTTTTGAAAACATTAAGTAATCAGGGCTGGATTGATCACTTGGGGTTGTCTTTGATCATGACATGTTTGTTGGACAGAGACTGATTGTGCTGTTGTTGCAAAAAATTTGGTTCACCACAGTTTCGAACTAACTTTGTACAATGACTTTGTTTTGATCTAGAGAAGTCTTTGACATGCATATGATATCAAATCATTTCAAACATTAAGTATGTTGTAACATCCATAATGTGCCATCTGCTTGGACTAATATGAATTATGAAATAGTTCAATCTTCATGCATTTATGTATAAGCTCCACATACATGGTTGCTGTTCTACCTTGTTAATACAGTGTTTTCTCCTCAAAAGTTAAGGCTTTACCTTTTTAATTCTTGTTATTAATAGAATTTTCAGTTTTCGCATTACCATGAATAATAAATCGTACTTAGAGCCATAGAGATATAGTGTATTATTTGTTGCATTACTGGCACCAGATTAGTGTAGCTTACATTCTCGTTATGTCAGCATGTTTGTCTTGTTATTCCTTTTCTTGTAGTGGTGATGTTTATTGCGAGGAGCCCTCTGAATTTGATTCTGCTGACCTCACTAAACTGAACGTAAGATTTTTACCTTCCAGTTAAAACCATTTCCAGTATCCCCCTCACAAAGTTTCTTAAGCTAGTTCCTTGTTTATACAGTGGTCAAAAACTAATACTCAGTATAGATCTTCAATCGGTAATTGGATACAATGCTGTGAGATCTTGAGTGAAGGAGATTCTGATAAGCCAGTCGTCTGCGGCAAATGGAGACGGTAAAGAAAATTTCTGTTCTCACTTCTCAGTTGTCTGTCTCCAGTTCTATATTATTATCGGTACGCATGCAAATTATGTTTATTCTATGGCAACTCGGTTTGAGCCTATATATTTTTTTTAATCAGTGATTCCCATCATAGCTTCTTTTTTCCTGGTCACTGTATCATAAGTTTAGTGTGGTTCCATTTTTACGTAACACAAGGTCCTTAAAGGATGTTATGACTACTTAGGAGCGTAACAACTTTTTTCTGTTCGCCAAAGTAGGAGTTGGTTCAACATGTTGAACATGTCAAATTTATTCAATTTCCGGCATGATGTTGCACAAAATACAACATGCTTATATATATAAATATGATTTTTGAAGAAATTATTCATATTCTTTTAGTGAGTTTAATCCTCAAACAGGTACAGATTTGCTAATCTCTAGACTTATCTACATTCTGTTTGCTCATTATTTGTACTGTACTGAACCAATGCCATTAAGTCTTATAGTCGAGCCAAGTTGCCACAGTGGGTGACTTGTTTGATTGATCGACTAATGACCAATTGGTCTCTATTAGCCACGACTGATCTACTGGCTAGTCATCAAGTCATTGAATCCATCCTACTTCAGTCCACTTCAACTAGTAAAGTGCTTTATTATTTTTGAGTGAAGCACTAATTATTTGCATTGATTTCAGTGATCCTGCTGCTTTATGTTAGTTTTGTCTTTCCTTGTTCATATCTTATTTATCCTTGATGATATCTCATAGATATGCTTCATGGGATCTCCTGCAGGGCACCTCTATTTGTTGTTCAGTCAGATGATTGGGACTGCTCCTGTTGTCTACCTTGGGATCCAGCTCACGCTGATTGTGCTGTTCCGCAGGTAAGATTGCATTTGATTTACTAAGTAATGTATTAATTACACAAAAAAAGTGGCAACATATTTTACATGTCATAATGGACATTACTTCTGATTTCTGATCCCAAGACAGTTATCTTGCTTTTAAGAGTCACATACATTACTTCTCCATCATCAATTCTACACTTTGTTGCTTTTAAGAGCCACATACATCATTCACACATAGGGTTTAAAACAGTCAGCCTGCTCATATATTTGACCTAAGTTTTTTTTTTCCTGAAGTTATCTGCATAATAAATTGTATTCCAGACATTCCAACTCCCAAGAATTCTACTTATATCTGGGTTGCCTACTGTGCTACTCAAAACCTTTTTTTGGCTATTGCACATCTAGTAAGATCAGACACAACAATGTTTCAAAGTGACCTTTTTATCCTATTCCTGAAATTATATTGTTTGCTGTAGGAATTGGGTACGGATGAAGTTCTAGGGCAGCTGAAGTACGTGAGGATGGTAAGTTCTAATGCTACAAATTAGTGCATCTACATATGTGTTGTCACTTTCTACATGAAAATTGAAGTATGGCTGCTTTTTTTTTTCATGTGGATACAAGACTTGAAGAATTAGTAAGTAGTACAGACGATGAGTTTTTTGGGTCAGGAAAAGGGCACATTTTGAGAATAGCACAGCAATTTAAGAATTAGGTCCACACCTAGCCTGTCTAAAGAGTAAATTGCACTCGTGGTGGCGGATCTAGAAATTCCCTTGAGCCTGGGCAAGCCTAACAGGGGCTGATGTAGCATCCCCTAAAAGAAGCAGATTAAGTAGAGTTATTAAGTGATAATCCAATGTCTGATGCAGCGGAGCCTAGGCAACTGCCCGTGGTGCCCGGGCCCTAGCTCTGCTACTGCACTCTCACGGTACAACAACTCGGCAGGTGTGTGTGATCTAGTACAAGAACTTGAGAATTGAACGCCTAGTTGCAACAACTTGGCAAGTGGGTGCATTCTAGTTCAAGAATTTGACAATATTTATAGTATTTTGGTGCAACAACTTGGTTAGGGATGTTGTGCTGTTTTGGTCAACGAGTGCTAGATGAGTTATTCCATGATGTCAATATGCCATCACATAGAGCAATCCTGTGGATATTATCTTGCAATATTGGATTTAATGTATAAGAACTACGTTGCTTAACCAATTTGCACCCTTGGTTTGGATTTTTTGTTTCACTTTCTCAAATGTTAACCGAAATACAAAATTTTCTGCATAGTAAAATTTAATTGACTTGTAGTTACTAGAATGAAAAAAATAAGTATGCGTATACAAATTTGCGCAAGTATATTGACAACGAAAGTACATAAAAAATCGAATCTGTAAAGCAAAAAGATGCTTGAAATAATTAGTTCTTGCATCACTACTTAAGTTATTATACCAAAATCATACCCGCCTTGCAAGTTGTTGCACCCGTAAGCTCACTTATATATTGCACCCATTTACTAAGTTGTTGCACTAGCATACTCACTTCTCAAGTTCTTATTAAAAAATAAATATTTTTTTGACTTGTTTTATCATCAAAGAAACTATAATCTTACTCTTTTACATATTTATACTAAAATTTTGAATTAGATGAATGGTCAAACGTTATGCGAAAAGTCAATGGTGTCATTCTTTTTGAGATGGAGGGAGTACTGAACTGCACCTACTTGCTAAGTTGATGTACTGTGAATGCAATTTACTCCTATCTAAATCATCTGCCGACATCATAAATCTTTGTTCCTCTTGTGCAGTTCTTGTCATGCCTGTGTTAGTGGAACGATGTATTGCTGTACCATGTTCTTGTTTGTTAGAATTATCATCAAATTCTGTATGCATATGCTTCAATATGTTTTCAACTGAGTTACTAGTTCAGTTCTTGCATTTACTCATGCTTGGTATAGTAGTAAATCCTTTAAAATCCCTCTGTAGCAATCTTATAAAAATTAAGTAACATATAAGTTAATTAAATATTACATATAATATATCGAATATATTAATATATATTAAATATTTAAATATGTTAATTAAATATTTGTTTATCAAATTAATATATTTTAAATTAAATATATTTAGCTTATCCAGATTCGTAGTACTATAAAGTGTCCCATCCATCCAAAATCCCTTATATTTTAGGACGGAGGGAGTAGTAAATCCTTCTAGATGAGTACATAGAACTGTTACCACTTAGGGGAACTTTCTTGGCAATCATGGATAGATTCTTTGCAATTGTTGCTTTGTAAATTTTCGCCTTTTTTCTGTACATAACTCTCTTAACATATATTAATAGATAGCGCAGTAAGAGTCTCCTGCTGTTTTCCATAAAAAAAAGAAAAAAAAAACTAACCTGGGGAACCTGTGCTTCCTGTTTTTGACTGTCCTCAGATGCAATAGCTGTCAAATTTTGGTTAGG
This sequence comes from Oryza sativa Japonica Group, assembly GCF_034140825.1. NCBI lineage: Eukaryota > Viridiplantae > Streptophyta > Magnoliopsida > Poales > Poaceae > Oryza > Oryza sativa. Next base: position 21,408,674 of record NC_089038.1, read on the forward strand.
GCAATTTTATTTTCTTTCATACAGGACATTAATTAAACAAAATGCTATATGATTATTGATTTTACTATTGTCAATTGGCGAGCTAAAAATATCTGTCTGAACCTAATTTATGTAATGAACTCAAGGTTTCGAATCAACTGACATCTTCTCTTTCATGAATATTCAGGTGAAGAATCGGCTGGTTGATCGAAATCACAAGCCTGCTAACGTTCAAGGATGATACAGCAGTAATTCCTATTCATCCGGTAAAGAACGGTTACCACCCATCATGTTGTTTTGAGTGGAGCCATCTGTTGTCTATAGAGCACCTGCAAAACATGTTGTAGCCTCTTCCGTTACTTGATGCTAGCCATCCTTCTTTGTATTGTCCACGTAGGTTTAGATCCAAAAGATCTGTACGACCTTTCTACGGCGTAGGCTTGTTCACGCAGTTCTCAAAGTAGTATCTGCACAACTACTGGTTTTAGCTGCTGGCAAACAATCCTACGATCCTGCAACCGATTTTGGTTGATGTAGTTTTTGGAACATAGGGGGGAGACAGGAGCATTTGTAACGGCATTTAGTATTTTGTGAGCATTTCTCTAATGCTGCTGCTGCCGGCCTGGAAAGGAATGCTGCTTGGTGGTATTCCATTTTGTAATGCCTGTTGTTTGTAGAAGCAGTAGATATATATCGAGTTCTATGCAGCCCAGAAGATATCTTGCATAGGCAGCCATCAGCTTGTACAAAGGAAAAAAACAAAACATTTTGGATTTTGAAGTGCTGCGTTTTTTTACATATCTTTCAGGCTACACATGTACTATCTGGAAGTATTTCAGAGTTTTTTTTTGGGGGGGGGGGGGGAGGGGGGTGGGGGGAATAAACGTATTTATTTGTGCCATAGAAGCTCCCATGTGGTTTCAAAAACTTGAGTTACGATCTGTAGCTGCATAACTTCATGTATTCCTGTAGATATACGGCCTTAAAACCAATAGCTATATTATCTATACTCTTTATAAAAGAGAGTATAAAAGAAAGTAGTGGTGTGGTGGTTTTGCCACCATCCGCATTACCAACTCCCAACTTTTCTTATGTAAAAAGTGACATGTTAACTGTTCTTATCAACTCTAGTTTTAGAAAAATAATATTAGTGTAGGGCTAAAAATGTTCACATGTGATTAACAAATATGTACAACAATTAAGAACTAATAAAAACATGTTAATAATAATTTTCTTCAATTAAAATCCCATTGTGACGCAAGGGCAATATGCTAGTGGCCTTAAAACCTGCAAAGCAATAGGTTCCAACAGGTCGAAATTCAGTGAAGAACACTGAATTTGTGGACTTGTGTTTGATGGAATTTGATGGTACTCATGCATATTGGGTTTCGGAGGTATCAAGAACTGACACATTTGTCATCTCTTTAGATGTGCATTTCTGTTGAAATGGCAAGCAGGAACTATTATTTACAAATGCACATTCGAGGAAATGATAAGCACTAGTGTCAAAGCTGATGTATACTACGGACGTGGCTTGCCTGTTCCTGTGGAGGGTATGAGAGTAGGTACAATAGTAGACTATAAGCCAGCTATAAACACATATTGAGAAATAAAAGAAGTAGCCATAAACACATCGAGAAGATGAAAGAAGTAGCCAGTTGTAGCATGAGCTACAAGACACTATGTGTATGATACGTGGGGCCAGATATTAATAGTGTAATATATATTTATAGGTAACTAATTAGTTATAAATTATTTGGAGCTAATAGTTGACTACACTATTAAACTTGGTCTGAGTTCGTCGTAGGCTGGTCACGCAACCAAACTCCCATTTTTCTCGAAGTTCTTTTTTTCTCTCTCTTCTGGATCCTTGCAAAACAACATGTACTTTCTTAAACAACATGAACGGAGGGAGTAGCAGACTAGTGGTTGCAGTTGCTGGTAGTCTTAAATTTTATAGTGGTTGCAGTTGCTGGTGCCGTCTTAAATTTTACCCAGGAGTAATAAGAAGGCTTTGTTATTGCCACAGTATTTTCTTGTTTATTTTTTTTAATCACAGAAATCAAGTGACTGCATCCAAACTTGAGGACAAAAAGAAAATTCCGTCGTGTGAACCTAAGCCTCTATAAATAAATTGGACACACTACTCGTGTTTATTGAAGGAACTAATATATGTTGCTACTATAGGTTCCTTTCATAAATGCAATCTGTTGGGGCATTTGAGCATAATTTTCTAGCCTGTTGTTTGCATCGACAAGTATAGCCAGGTTCGAAGGGCCTGTACAGACTTGACCACATTTGGTTTCCTTTGTTGTCCACTTGATCAAATTACCTTAAACTCTGTCTTTTAACAGGCAGCAGAATATATTGCACTGAGAGCCCAACTGAGGGTGCAGCAAGAACATAGTGCTAGGAGTTCGTGAGAAGAAAAAGAGCCGCACATTACAGCAAGAGTTTTCATGGGTTGTGTTCTTGACTTTCATGAATTGCTGGGCTTGGGAGTTGTCAAGAATTTGAACATACTAATTTACTCAACAATGTCTTCGAGAGTTCGAGTCTCAAGTAACTTACATGGGAATACTGTTCACTCTTCTTTCGTTTCGGTCTGTAGATTAAGTTGGGTGAGTCTCCCCTACTTCGAAGTCTGAGACCGCTTCGTTCCGCGCATATCTCGCACAGATGGATGGATTTTCATGTGTGTTTGTTTTGCTTCAGCAAAATACTACTAGTGTCATTTAAAAAAATGAATTTATTATCAAATTATATTGGATATATTTTATCTTACATATGACAAATCTTTTGTAACAAATTTTGTTTTTTCTTAGATAACTATAACTAATTTTGTTTATTGACGAAAACCCACCATTTTTTAAAAAATATATATACATGTAACAATTTTACATACAAACTTTCTATATACAAACTTTTTATATATAAACTTTATACACGCAAACTTTTTAGGTATAAACATTATGTATATGTATAAACATTGATAGAAAAATAAAAGTATGATGTATGGGGAAAAAAACTAACGTTATTTTCAGCCCATAAATTGGAGAGGAAAAAAAATATCACGGACCTGATGTATGTGAAAGTGCAGGTACTACGTCACAGCCTTCTTGTTTTATTTTTCGGCGCCACTGGTTGTGATGGATGCTAAACTGTGCAAAAATTGTAAACGGGCGGGCCAATCCAACCGCACGCGTTCACCCGCATAGCCAAAAGTGAAAAAAAATAACCGCGATGACAAAAAAGCACCTGAACAAAATTGGTGGGTGGATCCGATCGCGCGCGTTACATGCTACGCGACCGATCGCTAAACCGAATTCGCTAATGCGCGACTGACTGCGCGCGCGCCCTCCCGCGCGGCGAGGCACGTGGCGCGCGCGGAGAGGGCTGCGGCGGCAGCGCGTGCGCAGGTGGGGCCCGGGTGTGTTTTTCGTTTCTCTTTCCTGTTTGGTTTTTTTCTTTCCGGTTTTTCTTTCCTGGTTTTTTTTCTGGTTTTTTCCTCCTTTTTTTCCGTTTTGGTTTTTTTAACATATACGTGTACAACTTTTTATACGTACTTATGCATACTTTGTATACGTGTATACAAATTTTATATACGTCATATATAAAGTGTGTATACACGTATACAAACTTTATATACGTCGTATATAAATTTTATGTACGCGTATACAAACTTTGTATCTTGTACGTATCCAAACCTTATATTGTGGACGATTTTTTTGTTTCCACCTTTGTTTCTGGTTTTTTGATTTTTTTTCTTTTTTTCCTTGTGGGTTTTTTTTGGTTTTTTCGTTGTTTATATGTACGTGATACAAAGTTTCTATTCAAGTATACAAAGTTTATGTACGCGTATACAAACTTTGTATCTCGTACGTATACAAAATTTATATGTGTACAAACTTTATTTACGTGATGTATTTTTTATTTTTTTGATTTTTTAATACATACATATATAAAGTTTGCATACGTTGTATATAAACTTTGTATACGTATAGAAAAGTTTATATACATGTATATATATATTTTTTAGTAGCACTAGTAGTATAATAATACCACTAGTAGTAGTACTAGTTGCATATAGAGTAGTGCTACTACCACCACCTAGCAGTAGCAGCAGTGCTAGTAGTCCTAGCTGCGCGCGGGGCCCACTAGCAGAAGCAGCGCTACTAGGCTAGTAGTAACAGTAGTAGTACTAGTAGACTCAACTAGTATTGGTAGTAGGGGGGTGAACTGGTCGCGCGCCCACGCCCCAGCGCGACCCGCATTAGGGTCCCCCTCGTTAAACAACCTTTTCGGATCAAGTTGAGGGCTGAAATTTGGGTACTCCGATGTTACCAACTTTCAGAGCTACTTGCATACGTTGCCATTTTTCAATTAATAACATCTTATTTTTGTCCTCCATTATCTTAGTTTCTTTTTGTGAGGACTGGTATGATATTTTCAGGAGAGAGGCATACACCTTGTTTGAACCTCGATCAGTGCCATGCCATGTAAACAGAAGCCACCATTAGGACAACGAGACCTAGGTCAGAACAAGTATTTCAAAAGGGTGAGAGGTTAGGCGTGTTCAGAAGCTGCAAACTAGTGCTGTTCATGCATGAAAACCCAAGTTGCCCTCCATTTAATTTGTTGTCTAAAACAAGAGAAAGGTCATAATTTACATGAACATTCCATAGTCTTATTAGTAAGATGATGTAGAGCGAAAGATTTGCTAGGTGTGAAATCCCATTGTATTTGAGTCACAGTAATATGTTATTTATCATAGGTCTGAGAAGCATTGGGAGGTAACTCATGGCTGAATGTCCTGGGATGACCAAAGATGTAGACGTTAGGAGGCACACAAGGGATGCACACCTTCCATTTACACCGTCCAGCAGTGATGTGACATTTTTGGTCCAACAGAAAGACCTTCCACTTCATACGTTTCTTTAATTAGTGAGGCAAACTGTTGGTATAGCCCATGCATCATTTTAATTCGAAATTCTATTCAGTTCAAGCAAGTGAACCTAAGTTTAATAATTTTCCTTGCGCAATCACTAACCACTGCTATGATGCTATGAGCAAGCAGCTAGCGGACACCATTTAAAAAGAAAAAAGAGCAGAGATGTAAAAGGCAACTGAATTTGAGCAAACTACTCCAGTGCATACTATTCACGGACCCAATAGTATGAATGGTCTTTGAAATGAACCAAGTGAATGACGTTTAGTAATTGGTTCTAGTTCATATATTTTCTTCTGTCCAGCCACGCGGTACAGTACTGCTTTTGTACTATGCACAAGAGCAAACATCTAACATATATGAACCAACATAAAAGAGAGCCCCGCAAACACAAAGACAATGAGACACAATGCTTATTCCCTTCACAGCTCATCTTGCACTCTCAAAGATTGGTGGGAAATTTTATGCAAGATAACACATGTAGCTGCAAGGAAGCTAATTCTTGGAGACCTTATAATAACGTGGTGGAATATTTGGCTAGAACGAAACAGAAGAATTCTCTCTCACCCTTCACAAAACGAGAACCAGGTGGCCTCCTTAATCAAGGAAAATATAAGCCAAATAAATCTGTCCAGAGGTTAAATGTTGCTGTTTTTCAAGTTGTTTGTATCCTGAGGTCTTTGCCTAGTTGGCAAATCTCTTTTTTGACCGCTAGGCAGTCTCTTCGTTTCTGTATTCTGACCTTTTATTTCCTCTAATATATTCGGTAAGTCTTTTCGTTTAAAAAAAAAAGACAATGAGACCGGGTCACCACTAGCAAGCACCTTAAAATGGTCAAGAAAGGCATGGAAATAGCCTGCCAAAAGCCGGCAGTTTGATTCTCAAGCCACCATGGGCGTAGAAATGCAAATGCAGGCAGAATTAGGGATGCATGTATGCTTAGGTTTGAGAAGCATCAGGAGCTACACTATCCCTTGCTTGCTGTAGTCTTGTGGAGGCCATTATCATGGAACGAAGAGAGCGTTGGAAAGCTCAAACGAAGCCCAGACATCCTGATCTGTCTTCTGACGTGCTAAGCACCTAAAGCTTCCGTTTGTGCCATGTAATTGACCTACCTGCCATCTCATCAAGGAGGTTAGGAGCTCATTCTTCCAGGTCACCGAAAAGATTGTGCTCCTGTCTGAGATCGCAGTTGCAGCTAGAAGTGAGATGATATTGGTGGTATGTAGAAGGCAAGAAAGCTGTTCTGTAATAATACTTATGTTTTTAATAGTACTTGTGTTTTTTTCAATGCATATGCTGTATTTATTTTTAGAAAATTACTTTTGAGCAGTTAATCACTCTTTTAATTTCATGTTTGATCTGATGGTCGAGAGAAGCCGGGGTAGGTACTAGGTAAGATCATTTAGTGTTTTTACTTCAAGCGTATCATAAACTCTGCTCATATACATATTTTTCTATGTGGTACTTGCTTAAAGGGGTTGTGTTAATTAAGGACAATTTGGTGAGACGGAATTGGAACGACAGCTTGAGGTGTTGCTTTTGTATGAATAATGAGTCTATTCAACATCTCTTTATAGATTGTCATTATGTAAAATTCATATGGAGAGCAGTTCAGTTTTCTTTTGGTTTTAACCTTCCAATTAGTATATCTCATATTTTTGATAGGTGGCTTTTGGGGGTTGACAAGAAAAAGAGTAAACTGATACTTGTCGGAGCTTTGGCCATTTGTTGGGCTCTATGGTTGAGTAGAAATGATATGGTTTTTGATAAATCACTATATATTTCCTATATGCAGGTAATTTTCAGGGCAACTCATTGGCTTCGGTTTTAGGCACAATTACAAAGGTGTGATGAAGATGGAGAGTTTCTGAAAGTTGCATGTCGTAAGTTGGAGACAATTGTTATGCAACTTTATGCCAACTATGGATGGAGATTCACAAATAGACTGAAATAAATGTGTTCTCCTTATTTTGGTTTTTCCAATTTAAGTGTGTTCTATTTTATATTTGATCTATACTATTATCTCGAGTGATACTTTGTAATAATTGGCTGTAGCTCCTCTCGAGCAAAGGTCGGAATATTATATTCCATTATCTAAAAAATATACATATTTTTCATAACTATCTTTGGCGTAATGTACGTTCTTTTTATTCTCCTTGACAAATTGTGCTATCGGTATATCCGTTCTAATGTTCGGAGATTAACACATAAACCTGTCACATCTAGGTTCAGACCCATGTGCCCTCCAACTTTTAGGTATGTGTAATTTTATCATCTTTGATAAAATATTAGGAAGTATTATATTTTCTAGTGTAAAATTTAGTAACAAAAATTAAAATGTAAAATTTAGGTAACTTCAGGTATTTTCTCAAGGACCGTAAAATTTCTCCCCTAATATATAGTTACAAGCAGCAGGTATATTATTCTTACAGTGGACCTTGGATATCGACTCAGCATTATTAACATGAAGAGTTCAACATTAATGTTGTTATATATTTCTCATTCGTAGAAAAATGGGCCAACTGATTTTTTCGAATCATCATTTAACTTGGATGGCCCAGAACATTCTTGCCATGCTTATAAATACTCCAGTTTGTAGCCAAAGAGACGCGGCAGTGACAGTGAGACCAAATAAGCAGAGAGCAACAGCGCAAGTCGCTCTTGTAGAGGAAGCTAGTAGCAAAGTTTCTAGTGATTCAGAGACGCGATCCAGCGCTAGCTCTTGCTCAGTTAGGCATGGGAGGTGTAGAGGAAGCAGCTGTATCGACGTTCTGAGATGGCTGGGCTATTCCGCCATCGTAATCGGTAGCCACAAGCTGCATCTGGGAGCTGCAGTGTCAGGGGCGACTGCCCCTGCCCATTGCTGGGAGAGACAGGTTCCAAGCAAGCAACAAGCGGCACTGGTTGGAGCTTTAATTTTGTGTAATCGCGACGGTTGGACTAGGTGACATAGGTACGGATTGATAGACACTAATTTCTCTGTTTCATGTTGGGGTCTAGATATGTCATGGCTGTGTGTATTTCATGTAGAGGTCGAGGATATAGGTTCAGCTAGAATATATCATTTTGGTGTTTTTGACTGAGCGTTAATAAAACTTCCATTATTTAAAAAGCTGCGGTGCCAAGCGCTTCAAATGTTTCCGTGACTATTTTTTTTTCACACCACATATAACTTGATGTTTCACCGACGATCAACTATAACATTTGACCGTCCAATTTTTTCACTGCATTGGACACTCGATGTGTAGGCACGTCTAAATTTTTGTCCAATCCCGATCCACGAAACGCTTCAATAGTGAGAAATAATATGGAACTTATTAGTTTACTTTCAACTAGAAAAATATTAAACAAATACACATTGCCTAATTTTACTTGACTTAATTTCCTAATTAATTGATTTTCTGAGTATTTTTATTCTCATGTAACTGCAAGTTTTATTCTACTAACTAACTACTACTCTGTCAAAAAAAAAAGACAAATCTTAGCTACGAACTTGGACACATATATATCTAGGTTTATAGCTAGGATTTGTTTTATTTTGTTTTTTTAGATCAGAGGGGTACTTCATAATAGCTATTGGATGACTGCATCAAGGACATGTACACTGCGGCGGCAGACCATATAAAAGGAGATCAATCACATGGAGAAAAGATAAAATAGAGAACAATGTGTTGGGGGTACCTAGGTGTGAAAATTCAGAACTACTACTTCTACCTGGTGTGTGCATACATGTATACACTCAACTAGAGATGTATGCCTGATCGATGCATGCATCCGGCTGCATCCATGTTGCGAGTTGCGACTCCTCCTGGTTATTTTGAGGTGAAAAAAAAATGTACTTAACGCTCTTGTGGTTGTGGGTACTCCTTGGCATGCATAGGGCATGGGATGCGTCGGAAATTCAGGCAGCTCGTTCTGATGATTTGCGGCATAGGAAACGTTGGGGAGCAGCGGGTACGCTTCTGCTGTTTGTTAATTCCTCGACCGTCGACTGGTGGTTTGTCGGTGTGACCAGATGTGTCCTGTTCTATCCTTTGGTACGCGACAAATTTCTGCAACCATAAAACCCCAACAAGGTAGCAACAGAGAACAACAAGAGCTCGAACCATAAAAGCCAGATGGAATTTGATGGTACTGGATCGATCGATCAATTGTGACATGCATATTTGGGTTTAGGAGGCATCAAGAACCGAAATATGCGTCATCTCTTTAGAATTGCATCTCAGATGGGATGCTTAGGAGGAATGTCTCTTTGGGAGTGCACAACGGATGAACGGACGCGGCTTCTCTGCTCCTGTGTGATGCTCTGATGCTTCGGTGTCAGGTGGGTCATCATTCGAAACAAGCTGATTGCAGAGTATCATACATCTAATTTTCCCCGTTTTGCTAGCTTGCTGTTTCTTCCGGATCCTCTCCATATCGGTGTCATCAGTTAGTAGTCTAGAAAATTGCAGCTGTTTATAAGTTGCAGTTGTTTATGCAGTCACTGCTGGTAGTTGGGAACATATCTTCAGGGCACGGAAAATGAAATGATCCATTAGTAGGTGATTAATTAAGTATTTGCTATTTTAAAAAATAGATCAATATAATTTTGTTAAGCAATTTTCGTATAGATACTTTTTTTTTAAAAAAATGCACCGTTTAACAACCTAAAAAAAATGTGCACGTGGAACGCGAGGGAGATGGGTTGAGAACCATGCTACCGAACTAAGCCTGCCTTTTAGGAATTAGGCTTTGTTATCGGGTGGCGTTAGTTCACCCTTTTTCTTTTATCAAATAAAGTGACTCGTGTTTATTGGAGGAGCTAGCACATTTTGATATTACTTTCCTAGTTTCCTTTGATAAATGCAATTATCTGATAGAATATTTGGGCGTTAGATACCCTGTTACGTTGCTGCAGCGAGCAATGATTATCATCGATGCATCTGCTGTACTAATTCTAAGGGCGGTATGCACAATATCGGCCATATACATTCAAGCACTTTGCCTCATATCAGGATAATCATTCTTTAAGTACCAGACATTCAGAACTCTATGAATGCACACATCCCCGTGATAAATATTATTCTGACGCCACATATATTATTCATGTTTCAGACATACAATACAATTACAAATTGAGACTTGGGGGGTATAAGAAAATTATTTATTTGGGGGCAAATCTCCCATCTGGACATGTGGCTACTGAAGCTCAGTAACTGCAAAACTTAATGGAAATCGACATACATGTATTCCTGTAGCTATATGACCTTAAAAACCCTCTGGCTATATTATTATGGCCTTGAAACCTGCAACAGAGATCAATAGGTCTCAACAAGTCGAAGGATGGGCAAAGAGGGAAGAATACTGAATCTGTGGACTGGTGCTAGATGGAATCTTATGGTGCTCATGCATATTGGGTTTTGGAGGTATCAAGAACTGAGACATGTGTCGTCTCTTTGGATGTGCATTTCTGTTGAAATGGTAAGCAGGAACGTTTCTTTAGAAGTGCACACATGACACATGTGTCGGGTCTGTGATGAGCACGATATGTTGAAATGATAAGCAGGAACGTCCTTTTACAAGTGCACATTTGAGGAAATTATAAGAAATTATACAACGGACGTAGCTTGCCTGCTCCTCTAGACACTACGTCAGATCCTCACATCTCTGACGGCAAATCTGTGACGGGCAAAGGAAATGGTCAGTGATGAAGGTCACCTTTGACGGGTCCTACGGGATACCGTCATCGGTGAGCCATCCGGCCGCGGCCCGTCACAGGTAACTAGTCATTTGTGACGGGCCGAAAGTGGAAACCGTCAAAGGTGATGTAAACCTCACCTCTGACGGGTTCCATTTTCAACCCCGTCACATGTGACTAGTTATCGGATCGCAACCCGGATGGCCGTCAGAGGTAAGGCAAGGCTAGCTTCTCTCCCCTACTTCTCTCGATTTTCTCCCAGCGGGGCCCACGCCCGGAGGAGATAAGACCGGTTCTCCACCTCTCGATTCTTCTCTCCCTCTCCACTCTCTCTCCCTCTCCCTCTCCCTCTCTCTTTCCCTTTCCCTCTCCCTCTCGATTCTTCTGCAGCTGGGCGGGAGGGGAGGCGTGGCGGCGGCGCCCTCCCCTTCTCCAGATCCGGCAGAGGCGGGAGGAGAGGCGCAGGGGCGGCGGCCCGGCAGTGGCGGGAGGGGAGGCGCGGCGGCCCAGCGGCGGCGGCGCCCTCCCCTCCTCCAGATCCGGCAGAGGCGGGAGGGGAGGCGCAGGGGCGACGGCCCGGCAGTGGTGGGAAGGGAGGCGCGGCGGCGGCGGCGCCCTCTCCTCCTCCAGATCCGGTAGAGGAGGGAGGGGAGGCGCAGGGGCAGTGGCCCGACAGTGGCGGGAGGGGAGGCGCGGCGGCCCGGCGACGGCGGCGTCCTCCCCTCCTTTAGATCCGTCAGGGGCAGGAGGGGAGGCGCAGGGGCGGCGGCCCGGCAGTGGCGGGAGGGGAGGGATGGAGGCTGGCTTCTCCACCGCGAGCCGTTCTTCTCGAGGGCCAGCCTTCGCCGGATCCGTTCTGGAGATTGCAGGCGCCGGCGGGATCTGGAGCTCGTGGGCGGATCCGAGCCCCAACCGCCGGATCTAGCGGTGATGAATATGATTGTGATGATTTTTGTGATTTTGTTTTGTGTCCAAATGATTGTAAATGTGAAGTGATTTTGTTCTTTGGCCAGATGAACGTGATTGTGATGATTTTTGTGATTCTGTTTTGTGTCCAAATGATTGTGAATGTGATTATTTTTGTGATTTGTGAATGCCTAATGAAGGCATGCGGCCAGCTGTGCTTTTAATATTTTATTTTTTTTGCTGCATTTTTTAGTTTTGTGACGGGTCTCAATTCAGACCCTCCGTTACAGGTGAAGGTCACCTATGACGGATTTTACTTGCAGTCCGTCAAAGGTTACATTTACCATTGACGGGTCTTTACCCGTCACAGGTGACTCAATGTCATCAGTGACCACTGATCTGTGACTAGCGCTTAACCTGTCTCAGGTAAGGGTGTGAGCCTGTCAGAGGTCTCAGGTAAGGGTGTGAGCCTGTCAGAGGTGACCCGATCCAGCGTAGTGAGATGTTATCAGGTTGGTCAGACAACCATTTTCCCATTTTCTTTATCCCTTTGTTTCTTCCGGATCCTTGCAAGTCAGCATGTAGTAGACTGGTAGTTGCAGTTACTGGTGCTGTCTTGGATTTTACTCACGAGAAATAAGAGTGCTTTGTTATTGCCACGGTATTAGCTTGTTTTTTTAATCAAATAAATTAAGTATCTGCATCAGACTAGAGGAGAGAAAGAAAATTATGTCATGTGTACCTAAGCCTCTTATAAATCAATTGGACACTCTCATGTTTATTGCAGGAACTAATATATATTACTTTCTCCTTTTCAAATTGATCATCATATAATGGAATTCAAAATTTCTCAAATTGATCATCATATAACTGCATGGATACGAATTTCATCAGAATATAATTAATGCAGCATGAAAGAATGTGTACATACTAAGGTGTAATTGGTATGGTGTTTTAATCGATACATGCATTGTGGGAGAATGTGTGCATGGTGTCTTGATTGATGTAATTTAAATTTTTCTTGGTCTTGATGCATAAACATCTATAATGATCAATTTGGGAACGAGGGAGTGATTGCTACCATGTTCCTAGGTTCCTTTCATAAATGCAATCTGTTGGAGCATTTTGAGCATAATTTTCTAGGCTGTTGCTGCAGACAAGCATAGCCAGGTTAGAAAACCACATCTGGTTTCCTTCGTCATCCACTTGATCAAATTACCTCAAACTCTGTCTTTTAACAGGCAACAGAATACACTGCACCGATCGAGAGCCCAACTGAGGGTGCAGCAAACACATTATGAGTTCGAGATAAGAACAAGAGCAGCACATTACCACAAGAGTATTCCTGTGTTGTACGTGTTCTTGAGTTTGATGAATCGTTGAGCTTGGGAGGTGTCAAGAATTTGAACATGCCAACTAACTAAACACAGTCTTCTTTGACGCTGGATGAGACTAAAGCCGGAGGCTATAGATCGACTTAGTTTGTGACGTCTCTTTGTTAGGGATTAAGTGGTACAGAACCGACAAAATTTCTAGACCTTAGTTATTAGGTTCTGCATTTAAGATTAATTACTGGGCAGAAGATCTTGCATCTTACTCAAAGAAACTGTACCCCTCCGTCCAAAAAAACACAAACCCTAGTTTCCGTGTCCAACGTTTGAACGTGTCCAGCGGGATCTAAGAGGGATAGGAAGAAATGGGGGAGGGGAGGGCAGTGCCGCCACAACCTCTTCCACCGCCACAGCACTCCCCGGGGGATTTTACCGAGATTGGAGGGGGCAGGTGGGCCACACCGCCGCACACCCTGGTGGGGTCTGGCCGGGAGGGAGAGGGAGGGCCGCGTTCCCACACTCCCCGGTAGGATTTGGTCGGGAGGGAGAGGGAGGATTGCGTTGTTGAAACGTCTTCCGCCACCGCCGCCGCACTCCCTCCTCCGGCGGGATCTATGAGGGAGAGGGAGAGGGGTGAGAAGCTAAGGAAGAGTAATTGGGGGGGGGGGGGAGACGAGAATGTGGATGTGTTGGGACGTAAAGCGGATTTAATAGTTATCTACCTATCTCTATATTTTGCAAGCGAACCACTTAAGATCTCGTCTGTGAAAATCGAACTTTTTCTGGCGGACCCTCAAGAGGTCCGCCTGCAAAAATAAAAATATTTATCATAGGTGCTCTTTTAAGCCTTATGCCTGTAAAAATCCATTTTCGCAAGCAGGAAAAAATCGAATCCCTCTTCATCTAACTTCGCATGCGGATAATCGCACCTAAAAATATGATCCGCTTGTACAATTTATAAGCCTCGTAGAGAAAAATCGTTTTTCTAGCAGTGTATAAAAGATACAGAAGCTAAACACAAATGAATCTGGCAAACCACTCCAGTAAATAAAAAGTTTTGTATCAGACTGTCCTGTTTGCCTAATATTTACCGGTTCAATTGCTCCGACGATCTTTGAAATGAATCAACCCAACAATAAGTTCATTAGTTGTGGCTCATTTTCTTCCATCCAGCAGTATGGTCCTACACCTACCTTTTTGTGTGTATAGGAGCAAACATATATATATATATATATATATATATATATATATATATATATATATATATATATATATATATATATATATATATATATATATATATATATATATATATATATATATATATATATATATATATATATATATATATATATATATATATATATATATATATATATATATATATATATATATATATATATATATATATATACACACGTTTTTGACATATATGAACTTTCATAAAATAGAGCAACACCAACACAAAGACAATGAGAGTACGTGGCTCACCATTTACACCTTAAAATGGTTCAGAAAGGGCGCATGGGAACAGCCTGCCAAGCAAAACACCAACAATTTATTCCTCAAACCAACATGCATGAGAAGTAATGCAAATGCAGGCAGAGCGTGCACGCATGCTTAGGTTTGAGAAGCATCAGGAGCTACACTAGGCGATTGTAAGCAAGAGAGTGCTCGGAAGCCTCAATGTGAACCCCGGATCACCATCCTGTGTCATCCAGTGCGACACATTATAGAGAGCATTCGCCATTTCACCAGCTGGATACATAGAAGGATAGCATTGTAGCCTGCGGGTGAGATGATAATATCTTAGCAGAAGGGGCCAATTAAGTGAGAAAAGCTTTACTGCCAACTCTCAGGTGTTTAAGGGGTGCTTATATAAAATAATCGTTCCCTATATATCTTGCCACGTAGGGTAAGAAGGGGCAAAAATCCTGATAGCATCGATATGCTATGATGAAACAGTGGAGTTTATAGCATACGCTTATGTTTAAATTTTACCCAATTTACATAATTTAATCCAAGCATCTTGAAGGAGGTGCTTACATTGGAGGAAAGGACTGATCTTAAGTAGGCGTTTGATTATGTGCACACATTTTCTTCTCCTAAGCACCTCTATTTTGTCACATTCTATTGAAGATGCTCTATCAAAATTATGTTTATCAAATTGAAATTTTTTACAAAATGACTTTGAACACCCAATCTCTCTCTCTTGATTTCATGTTTCATCTAGGGGTGGATATCGAGCTAGACCGATGGGGATGCACTCACGCTCGCTGTCGGGCGGCGCCGTAGGTGAGTGTCGCCGTCAGGAGGATAGGTGGTTGCGACACCAGGTGGCTTGGGGCGGGTGATGACAAACGCTAGGGTAGGTGGCGTCGGGCACATGCAGGCAGGCGGGCGGCGCTGGGTGTTGGCGACGCTGAGTGCTGAGGGCGCTCAGGGCAGGCGGGTGACTGGTCGGTTGGGTGGAGTTGCGACGTGTGGCTTGGGTAGTGAACGGCGCTGGTGGAGTGGGCACGAGGACAGGATTGTGGATTAGGCTAGACAGTGAGTAGAGCTAGGGTTTTCAATTTCTTATCTAGAAAGTGCAGGCTTGTGGGTTGTGGCCTGCTAAGGTGTGGGTTACCTAGCTCGTTAAGGCTCGTGAGCCAGCTGGCTCGTTATCTCTAACGAGCTAAAATACTAGCTCGTCTCTTTAATTAGAAAAATGAAACGAGTCGAGCCGAGCGATGCTACGAGCTTTCCATCCACCCCTAGTTTTATCTGATGGTGTTGAAAGAACTAGAGTCGGAGAGCACCCGGGTAAGGTAAACAAATAAAACCTATAATCAAATATCAGACTAAATACAAGCAAATAAATTGTATTCTGTATGTAAGTTTGAGATTTAATATGTATCCTACTCTTTCCCTCTTTAGTTCATTTTTCCTCAACAGATCAGAGCTACCCACTTCTCTCGAAGCATCATGAAGCGATGGTGTGCTGCTCGCTAGCGAATCCCGGATGGCGTCATTCGAACCTTTTTTTACTGAATTCCATACAACATACATAATATGAATATTTTTGAACAAAATGTTATCATATCGCCCGGAACCGTCTCGTGCTATTTATCCATCCAAACTGATTCATCATCTCAAAACAATCCTCCGTTTGCGCACTGTACATTTTTCTTCTTCTTCAATTCTTTAACAAATGGTCCGATTTTGCTTGATCCGTTCTAATATTATTGGATATATGTCATTTTCTTCTCAGAAAGGAAAGGGTTAACAGAAAAAAAAAACTGTCACAGCTATGTTCCAAACCATGTGATCCAGCTTTCAAGTACAGTTACAAGCAGCCCGGCCGCATCATGTACATGCTTGCACACTGTTCTTACTGTGAACATACTGATTCACATTGACCGAGCACAGGGTTTACACTTTCGTTTTTCAAAAAAATTCCGAAATTTCGGTACATTTTTTGACATAACTATTTGAAAATATAACAAATTTTGAAGGAGAAATATAACAAACTTTTTTTTGAAAAATTTTGAACAAAAATGTTTGAAAAAAATGCACATTGTTCTACGGAAGATAAACTATTCGAAATGTACATTTTTCATCTTATTATTCTTGTTTACAAATGGTCCGATTGCTAGATCCGTTGTAATGTTGGGTAGATGTCATTTTCTTCTCAGAAAATAAACGGTTAACCATAAGTTAATCCAAATTGACTGTGCATTATTAATCTGGTCCAATATAATCAATTTCAGCATTCTCACTCGTACAAAAATTGCCCTTTTTTTTATTTATGAGTTCCTTTTTCAGCGAGGTGGTATTGATATATATGGTGCACTATGTAGAAACCCTTATTTATTCATTTGATATTGATGGTTTAGAAGTCTTGTGGCATGTTATAAACTCCACATATATAGCCAGATGTGGCCATGAGATATCAGATAATTAAGCAGACAGCAGCAACAAGTTTCCAGCAAACTGATCGATCGAGGGACGCGTCCAGTGCACAGTCTTAGCTAGCGAGGTATGGGAATGGGAGGTGTCGAGAACGCAGCTGTGTCAGCCACGGGTCCGGTTATGCACCACAAATATCAGAAGTGTAAGCCCAAACAAACAGAAGCATCAACAAGCTGGCGAGCAACGAGTGAATGATGGTTAATTTGTGTGCTCTCGTTCAAGAAGTGAACTTTCATGGTAGAATATGCTCAGCTAGAACATGATACTAGCCATGTCTCGATCTCGCAAATTAACATTGCTCTCTGAGTGCGAACATGTAGCATGCTTTTTTCTTGACCAAAAGATGTCTTTCGCTTTTCATCCTATTTATATCACTATGATGCATGGCCTATTAGTTCTTTCTGTCTGTCGTTTGTAGCTGCTTAACTTAGGCGAGCAACTGGGTTTATGCCTGCTGGACATATACAATGTTGAGATATACTCCCTCTATCTGAAAATAAGTTTATTTTTCACCCATCACACACATACTAATATAAAACGCAAAATACTATAATACAATTATTTCCTACTTTATCAAACCCCAATATAATCTTTTCTCACTTTATCTACTTCCGATACATTTATTCCCTATTTTCACAAATTCGATCTGACGCAATGATTACTTTAAAAATGAACTTATTATGGGACAAATATAAAGAGCTAAAAATAAACTTATTACGAGGCGATGGGAATACTATTTAAGCATTCCATCTATAAAGACGCAGTATTCCAATCATCCAATGCTACTTGATTAATTAGCAAGGCCACGCCCCGGTAGTAGCCACTTATTAGAGCTGCATGCTGCAGCGCCGGGTAAATTTTGAGGTGAAAATCTACTTGCACAGCTGCACTCTCTTGGATGTACTTGTCGGCATGGGATGCGTCGGAAATTTAGGCGGCTCATATTGGAGTATTTGCTGCATGACTTTTCTCTTCATGGCACACGGCATATCAGGAGATTGCGCGACATTTGCATCTCATTCTACTAGATAGTAAGCGCGGCTATTGGTGTCCCTGCTACTTTGTAACGTACCCTACTACCTCCTTCCTTTAATATATGACGTTGGTTAGTTCAAAAGACAAAAAGGTATGGAGGGATTACTATGTATATGCAAGTGTATATATATATGTTGGAATTATATTGTAGTTAGTACATGATCTAGCTTGCTCATGTTAGTGTGTACTTATCCTAGACTCCTAGTTAGGTACTGTTACAGCCTGTTAAGATTAATTAATGTAGAATGGTAAAATAACGGCCTGTTTATATCTCCTGGAAAAATTTTACACACTGTCACATCGAATGTTTGGACACATGTATGGAGTATTAAATATAAACAAAAAAAAACTAATTATATAGATTACGTGTAAATTGCTAGACGAATTTGACATTGTTGTGCTACAGTAAACATTCGCTAATGACAGATTAATTAGGCTTAATAAATTCGTCTCGCGGATTCTGTAATTTGTTTTGTTATTAGACTACGTTTAATACTTCAAATGTGTGTCCGTATATTCGATGTGACATGCTAAAACTTTACATTCCTGGATCTAAACTCAGCCTAAAGTACATATTCTTTCGATACTAGAGTGATCGATCTGACCTTCTACTTTGCACCAGCACAAGACCTTCCTCTCTGGCTCGTTCTCTAGTTCTCCCCTTTAATTGCATAAGTGCTCCATATTTTCAATTTCAACTACGTCTCTTTACATGGGGCAAATTACCGTGGGCTCATAGGTCATTTTTTAAATTCAATTCAATTCAGTTCAATGAAGTGAACTGTGGACCTAATTTTAATATTTTGCCTTGAGACCAGCACTAACCGCCGCCGCCGCGATATCCTAGGGCCGGGGTACAGAGAGGCCATTCCAAACAAAACATAGAAAACAGATAATCAAAAGGCAAATGAATTTAATTGATTGACCATTCAAGTACAACTTTTAAAAATTCTGTCAATTAAATTAATTCAATTGATTGATCAATCAAGATTAAGAAAATTGATATATTGAATTACAGAAAGCCTATGACAGAGCTTTCATCAGACAAGCCTCTGATCATATGAATGAACTAGGTGAAACTCCACGTGTTGCTGCGGGAGTCTAGTATAATATTGTTCAGATTCGTAGTTTAGGATGGGTTTGATCCTATTTTATGTTAATATATATTGGGACGGAAGGAGTACATGTTCTGCCCATATAAACCAGCATGAAACAGAGCAACGTCAACATGAAGACAAAAACAAATCAACATCTTGGGCATCAATGCAGCATTCCTACATGGTATAGGTTTGAGAAGCATCAGGAGCTCCATTACGCATTGTTTGTTCTAGTCGCCATCCTCATGAAACCAAGTGACTGGTGGCAAGCTCGAATGCAGCCACGGGCACCTCCCTCCGACTACTGATGCATAACAACTTAGAGAGCATTCGGGAGCTAAGCAAAACTCATTCCTGTGAATCACCGGAAAGATCGTGCTCTGTTTCTGGTCAAGGAGAATTGCTCGATGGTGAGGGTTTGAATTGAAATTTGCCCAACACTTCTAACGTAGACCCACAAATTAATTAAACGTCTTTTCTTTCATCTGGAAATGTATTAAGCGAATGCATGGTCCTAATTTTAGGTGATTTATATTGCTAATTAATTTTGTACTGGAATATTTTTATTCTCTTTTAACTATAAAGTTTACTTGTTCATGTTAACTACTAACAGCGTGCACAATGTTATGTTTAAAGGGGTTCCATAGGAGAGAGTATGCACAAGAGCCGGCCCTATACATTGCATTTTCCTTTTCAAGAATTCCTAGTGTAGCACAAGCCTCGATCATAGCTAGAGCCGATTCTAGATGAGAGAGAATATATCTAGGCGACTAGGCCCACTTATCATATGACCACAGCTGGTGCATCAGTCATAGCTAGAGCCAATTCTAGATGAGAAAAAATATATCCAATCCCGTTTGTCAGGGCATTAGTAGTGCGGCATCAAATTTTGCCGGACCTCGTATGCCACGTAGGTCCAAGAACACCTAAGGATAATGTTAGCCACAAGTTTCACAGTGCTATGTAGTATCAAGTGGGGTCCAAGAAAATAAAGAATTTTTTCTCTTTTTTTCCGTCTCTCTCGCCACTTTCTCCAACCCACGTGCTCTCGCCGTCTTGCACAAGTCACAAAGTGGTGAGCCGGGCGACGCTTTCCCTTGCCCCAAGCAGCGGCGACACCGAGCAGCCAAATCCAGTCCGGAGCTTGCCGAATCTCCCCTCTTCCTTCTCCTCGACGGCGCCAAATCCCTTCACCCCTTGCCTCGTCGGCGCCCACAGCTGAGCGCAACGAGGACGAGTGGCAACGCGGCCTCTACCCTCTCCTCGGTGGCGCATTGAGTCGTGGAGGCAAGCGTCGAGGTTGCGGAGGGGTTGAGGAGGCCGCCGTGGCTTGGAGCAGGCGATGATGACGATCGGCGGTGCAGATCGGAGGATGACGATAGGTCCGATGGCTTGGAGCGAGGCACAACGACGAGCGAGATGGCATGGCTAGAGGGACGTCAACATGGTAGGCGCCAGATCTGCCACATCATCTTTGTCCTCGCACTGGTGGAGAAACCATCTTTCCTCCCGGTTGGTAACCCCCCTTTAGTCCCGGTTATCCAACCGGGACTACGAATCCGGGACTAAAGATAGATCGCTATCTTTAGTCCCAGGTGAAATAACCGGGACTAAAGATTGATGTTTAGTCCCGGTTGATAACACCAACTGAGACTAAAGATAGGAATCGGGACTAAAGAGGAGATAACAGTAGTCCAGATGGTCCCCTTTTTCTTTTTTTTCTTTTTTTTTCTTTTTTATTTTTTCCCGAATCAGGTGGAATGCATATGCCCAAATTAAAACCCAAATCCCAAATCAAAGTAACATCCCAAATCCACATCACAAATCTTGAAGTTACTTATACACACAAATCAAATACATCACAAATCCTAAAAAAAATTACACACCAATCAAATTACATCACAAGTTCTACAAAATTCATCACAAATACATCACACACAAATCAATACATCACAGGATCATGCAATAAATCACAAATTCTAAAAAAATAATTTCACAGGGGCGCCGGCCGGCCGCTGCCGCCTCCTCTCCGCACCGGCCGGCCACCGCCGCGCTGCCTGCCACCGCGCGGCCCTCCGCCCCAGCAGCCGCCCCGCCGCGCAGGCCGCCGCCCCTCCGCACCGCCACGCCGGCCGCCGCCCCGCCGCGCCGCGCCGGCCCGCTCTCGCTCGATCTCGATCTCATTTGATCCCAAAAAGAAAGAGATAAGGCAGGAAAGAGAGAGGGAGTTAGAGAGGAAAAAACGAGATAGAGAGATTTGCTGTGTGGACTAGAGGAGAGGATAAGTAATAGGGATTATATAGTACGTGTTGATTTTTATTCCCGGTTAGTAACACCAACCGGGACTAAAGTTAGATCTTTAGTCCGGTTGGTGTTACAAACCGGGACTAAAGATCCTAGGCGCCTGACACGGCCTGACAGGGAACCAACCAGGACTAAAAATCATTTTTAATCCCGGTTGGTAACACCAACCGGGATTAAAGATCATCTTTAGTCCCAGTTAGTGTTATCAACCGGGAATAAAGATCATCTAGTCCTGTTGTTCTTATAAACCGGGACTAAAAATTATTTTTAGTCCCGGTTTTTAATGGAACCGGGACTATTGTGGATTTTGGTCGACCGACCAAAGATGTTTTCTCCACTAGTGTCTGCTGCCATCTCTTCCTCTTGCTCCATCACCGGCTTGGGGGATGGGGAGGGGAACCCCTGCGCGGAGCCACGAACCGGCGAGGTCACGAACTCCACAACGCGTCCGTGCCATTTTCCCCTGTAACGACCCGCCTCTCCCAGGCCGGGCCCACTTACATCTGGCAACTTTCATAGGTCATAGACTGCCCTCACAGACCAACACATGTCTTTTCTGGTCGGTCAACCCATCCCAAATTGCTCCAGGCCAAGCACGCTTAACCCTGGAGTTTTTTGGAGATTGGCTTCCGGAAAAGAAGTTGCAACTTGTTGATATGAGTATTCTATTAATCCTATTAAGCCCTAGGCCAGGATGTTACATCCCCACGCCGCGCGGCCTTGATTTGTCAGAAGAACGAGTGCTCTAAATTGACTCCGCGGACTTCATAGGGTCATGACGAACGCTTGCGTGGAGGGGAATCTCCGAGCTGGCGCATCGAGGCCGAACGCCACATATACGCAGTGCACTGTGAATGGCCTCAGATGACCACAACATTACAGAGAAAGGAATCCATCATCACATCTTGCCTCTTTTTATCGTGGAAGCCCCACCATAGCACCCTTTTACTAGTTCTAAACAATACAGATTTTTTAACTAAAAGTTCCTATGTACTCCTTGGGCTCATGTGAGTACCTCTCCCACAGAAATATACACTACAGATGCTCTAAGGTACAACTGTCATCACATTAGTCATATGATTGTATTGAAGACATGTACACTGCCAGCTACCAGGTCATATAAAATAAGAAAATCATAGATAGAGGACAGCAAAAAGAAGGGAACAAGTGTTGGGTAGCTATATATATGAAACATAGAGGCATCTAGTGTGGCGTGTGCCATAAAATACAGCACTCCAGTTCTACCTAGTGTGGTGTGTGTGTGTGTGCAGGTAGTAGCTACTTCGAGCTGCATGCCACAATGGCTAAGCTTTTTTCCAGGTGAAATACATTCCTGGACATTGGGTGTGCACTGGGCATGGGCATAGGATGCGTCGGAAATTCAGGCTGCTCAAAAGGGAGCACTGGTTGCGTTGCGTTTATCTGCATGGTACCTGGGGCATTCCGAGAGCTTGCGGATGCTGCACTTGATACTACTGCTAATTTGTGGGTTGCGGCTTCTGCGCTCAAGTACCGCCTGGGGGTTGATCACCGCCAGCGATGTTCAGCAGACTTCGTGCAGCCATGGTTTTGGGTTCTTCTATACGAGGAACAAATATCGTTGTAAGTGCAGAGGAGACGCCTCGGTAGCTAGACTGTCTCTTTGAAATCTGCCCAGTCGGTACATCGATCCAGTCTTGTTTTGTGTGCTTTTCAGTGACCATCAGCTAAATGTCTGTGCTTTGCTGCAGAAAAGTAAAAAAATATATATTATGGTATTGCCTCAAGTAACACAAGAAAATATTTTTCAATGGAATGTGTTATTCATCATTTTTTCTATGGGAAATACTCGCCTTAAATTAATTTTATTTTTGACTTAACCATTATTTAGATGTAGTTATTTTAACCATTTCGATTTAGTTGTTATTTAATATTAAGAAGTGTTGGCATTATGGCATGAGGCTCTTCGACCAATGTCACGCCCCGAACTAGTCCCGACCGGAACTAGCCCATGACGCTCCAAATTAACCTGTTAATCAATACCAGTCCTAGGAAACAGTGCTGGTATCATAGGAAGACAGAATATCACAGCAACAGAGGTCTCTTTATTATAGAGTAGGAGTACAGTCATGTTTGGCTGCGGACAGATCCCGAGCTCACAACTGCATTACAAAAGGGAAGCGGAAGCCAAGACTTGGACCAAACATCACAGGCGCGACTTGGGAACTAGGCCGAAACCCTAAAACTCATCGTAGTCGGCTTGCTCCTGGAAGAACTCCTCGTCAGCGGGATCCGCTTCATCTTCTTCAGCAACTAGGGGGGGATTATTTATATAGAGCAAGGGTGAGTACGGGAGTACTCAGCAAGCCATGGGAAATAAGTGTTTAATGCAGGCTTCAAAGAAAGGCTGTTGTTTTTGCGATTGATTTTATTTAAACTCTTTTCTGAAACAACTAAGGGAGTGCTTCTCAAACGACACGGATGAGACAGTGCGTCTCGTCCGGTCGGAGTATGCGCAATGTTTCAGTCTTTTGAATTGATCAAGATTGGCACCCGACCAACAGCTTTCAAACGGCCACCCGGGCCTGGCTGATCCCATCAGCCGCAGATTTTCCAAACATCAAACCCATTCCACAACAACAAATTTCACAAGGTAGTAGTCAAACAAAACTACGCTAGGAATCACCTCACATCCGCCCATGACCGTGGGCACGGCTGTTCGAACAGTTTTAATAACCTCTGCAGAGGGGGTACACTTTACCCACACGACATTACTAACCCGGATCATCTAGTCCGTGCAGAACGGCCACGACTAGAGACCTTAAGGCTTTCATGACAAGGCATTTCGAAAGCCAACATAGGTTCACCATATGCCAACGAGAGGGGTCCCAAACCAACACCAGATTAGGTCCCAGACCATACTGTGCCAGGAAGCCCAGGGGTCCTCCCCGACACCACCCCAGCGAATCCACATGTCTCTCAGCATCATGGCTCCCCCGATAAGCTAGTTACTCAGCCAGGGGTGTCCCATTCCACCCATGTGGTCGTACTTGTCTTATGTTCGGATGAAATTCCAAGGAAACGGTCCTTAAGTGCAAGAGCGGGAAACCGTACACCCGGTACGTTCCCCGGTCCACGGTTTTGGAAATTCATTTAGTTCGCAAGCACCGACCTAGGTGTCGGGTTTTCCAAGTCTTTTGTAAAACCCAAGTTTTACCCAAGATGTTTCTCAGATTTTAAGTTTGAAGGCGACCGTCGATACCCGTGCGGAGTGCACGATTACCGAGGCGCAACTAGGTGGGTACAAGGGAACATGGTATAAAAATTACAATGGAAGGGTCAAATGCAACAAATTAGGTAGGTCCGCCAATCTGCCTTGCAGACGAGACAAGCAGATTAAGTGCGATCCTATCAATGCATAATACTTTTCAAGAAATATAACTTAGTTCAAATATAGGCTCAAGATGTTCAAAGGTGGCTTGCCATGCTTGAGATCTTGAGCTTGATCCTCGAAATCCTCGCACTGCGGGTCTTCGGGCTCCGAAACTACACGCGAAACGGGACATCTCAACAAACGGCGAAAATAAAGCCCTATTAATGACCTTTAAGCGTGCCATCAGATAGATCTCGAGATTTGAGGAATTTTGGAAGTTGTACGGAGTCAAACGGACTTACGGTTGGGAAGATATTGAATTTCTAAGATTATTGGATTTTTGGTCTAAAGGAAAAGGATTTATTTAAATCCTTTTTGAAAAAGAAAAGAAAATAAAAGAAGGAGGGAGGGAAATTAGACTTCCCTCGGGTGGCTAGGGCGCGTCCCGAGAGAATGGGGCGGCTCGGCCGAGCTTAATGGGCCGGCCGGCCCAAGAAGGCGGCCCAAGGCGCGCGCGCGGGTGGGAGGGGAGAGAGAGAGCCGGTGGGCCGGGTCCATCCCGCGTGGTCCCGGGTGGGACCCGCTTGTCGGCGACTCCGCTCACCGTGAGCGAGGTGCACGCGGGGCGTGCTAGGGTTTGGGGAGGGGGGCGCGGCGCATGCGCGCGGTTCGCGGAGGACGCGGTGCGGCGGGCCCACGCGCAGCCTCACCGCTCGCGGTGGACCGCGCGCGCGAGGGGGCAGAGAGAAGCGGCGGACCGGGGTCTGCTTGACCCGGTCGCGGCCGAGGTGGCACCGACGTGGCGCCTACGTGGTTGCCACGCGGGCCGGCGGGAGGTAGACGACGACGCCGGCCAGAACGGACGGCGGACGACGGCGGCGAGCGGCGGAGCGAACCATGGCGATACAGGCGAAGGCGAGCACACCGGGATGTTGCACAGGACGAGGGGAGACGAGCCAACGGCTCGGATTTGCTGGAGGGAGCTCGACGGCGGCGGATTGCGGCGGCGGCAACCGGCGGCGAGGGAAGGGGGAAACGGCGATGAGGTCACGAGGGGCCGATTCCCGGCGGTGAGAGCATCTACGCGGCTACGGGAATCCGTTGCTAGTGTCGGCTTGGGCGGAGCTACGCCGAGCGAGGCCGGCGACGAGCGGGCGCTACGGAGCACGGGCGGCGACGGCGGCGAGCACACAGCAAGCGGCGGCAATGGTCGGGGCGGCGCCAGCTAGCTACGGGAAGGCTACACATGCTACTACCGAAAACTAAGGGGAGGAGATGGATCGAGGAGGGAGAACGGGGGAATGCACTACCGAGATGAGGCGGGGCGCTGTGACGAGAGGCCGACGGCACGGGAGTGATCTCTCCGGCCTCGGGCCGGGGAAGAGGAAGGAGAAGGTGCGTCCGGATTCCCCTTCCGCGTCCTAACACGCATCGGCTCCTCTGGCACACGCGATGGCGGTGACCGGCGAGAGAGACAGCAGTGGCGCGGGCGGGAAATGGGGAAGATTGGGAGGGGAAAGAGGAAGGGAGGCGCTTGGGTTTATAGGGCGGCGATGTCGGTTTGGAAACCGACCTTGGGCGGTCAAGGGAGCGAGCTGGCGCTCGTCGCTCGCGGCCAAAACGGCGACGGGAGGGGGGAGGATGACGCCGGCGGGAGGGAAAAGGGAAAAAGGGGGGAGAGAAAGAGGGCTTGCCTCCTTGCCGCTTTGGGGAAAAGGAGGAGGGAGAGAGGGCGACGCGGCAGAGGGGGGGAGCTCTGCCTCCGTCCCTTGGAGGCACGCGCGGGGAGAGGCGGGGCCGAGTCGATGACGACGGCGATGACGGCGGGGCGGTTTGGAGTGGAGCGGCGACACGGGCGGCAGACGAGGGGCAGGCGCGGCAGGTGCTGACGGCGGCGGCGACTGGCCGGTCGGCCACCACGGCGCGCGCGCGCGCGGGCGGCGCGACGATTTTGGCGGCATCAGCGGGAAGCGGCTACGAGAGCGGGAGGGAGGGCTCGGCGCGGCTTACGACAGAGCGGGGAGAGAGAGAGAGAGAGAGAGAGAGCCGGGGAGGGAGGGGGGAGATGGGCCGAGAGGGATTCGGTCCATCGAACCCGAGGGAGGCGAAATAGACTTTTGCGGAGGGATTTGATTTGGGAAGGATTTGGATTCGGGATTGAACTCGACGATAGATCGGGGATTTGAGATCTGAGATGGCACGGACACTAGACAACAAGCAAGGAAACGGATTTCGCAATTAGGGTTTTTAAGAGATAATTTTCCCGCTAGGCGCCACGACGGAACGGGCGCTACAACCAAACCTGTCAAAACCATGCGACCAGTGAGGATTCAAGCCTGAGACGTCAAGATTAGTTGGGGGGAAGCCTCCATGGCGAAGACTATGGAGCAAAGACGGCGAAGGGCGAAGAATCGCGCGGGTACCTCGCAAAGCCAAAGGCCTCCTGGGCGAAGGATGTAGGACGAAGGGTGTATGTTGAAGGGAGACGACTTCACCATAGCAAGTTTGGCCTCACGAAGGCCCATGAGGCCATCCAAGCCTATCAAGCCCAGTGGCCATTGGGCCAGCGATCGCCTGACGGCCCATAAGGAGCCCATGTACCTCAATTACACTGTATACCCATGTAAATGTCCCTTTCATAAGGGCAACCATGTAAATTCCCCTGTATAACCTAAACCCTAGTAGTAAGAACCTGTAATGAGGCTATAAATAGCCTCCTAGGGCCATGTAACAGGGGGATCCCAAGAAAAATTCTCAATTCAATACACTTTACTTCTTTTCCAACCACTGTTGAGTAACCACGTCTTTCGACGTATGCAGTTGTCGTTTTGACAACAAAAAGTTTTAGAGGTGATATGTAAAAACTACGATGGGAGTAGGTAGGTGGCGGATTAACTGTCACCACCATTGGAGTCTTCTTAAAAAAGTATAGATGCTTCTATATATGACTTCTTACCTGATTTGTTGTTTTCTTAATTAATTAGGAATGCTAGCATGGAGGGTATAAATTATCAGCAACAAATCGAAGGGTATCGATGAATAGGATAACCAGATTTATCGGAATTCTATCAGTTGTTTGGGAGACTCCCATGCATGCGGACTTAACAAGCCCAAAAGGTTAACAGTAGAATTAAGTTTATCCACTACTACAGAAACCCTCATAAATATTTTTCCATAAGTACTGGTTATAAGATACAACTGGCACCTATAGTAACCAGCACCTATAGTTGGTCTGGACAACAGTTGGACATCGGTAGATATACCTATAAGTATCGATTTATGTAGACAAACTGGTAACAAAACTAGTACCTATTATTGGACCACACTAATGGTCCACCAACACTTTCGGAAGGTGGTCCTACTTATAGGCACGGCTTTTTTTTTTCCTCAAAGCTACGTGACATGTACAAGTGTTTGATCCAATGCTATGCTCTAATGTATCCAATGCTATGCTCTAATGTGGTGATAAAGAACTAGGTTAGAAAGGGCGCACTGTTGTGCATATGTACAGGCGCAGCCACAGCTGCTGATGATTTTGGGGCACTGAAATGATGACTTCCCTAGACTCTTGGGGTTGGGAGACATTGGGAATTCAGTTGCCTCCTATTGGATGCTATGATATGTTTTGTATTGCTTTGCTAGGAGCGTTGCGAATCCATAGACGGCGCAACGTGTGTCATGTCTAACTACTTCTTGATTGGTGCCTCATGGCTTACCTAATCAGGTATCACGCGTAGAGCACGTACTGCTGGTTGCGTCCTGATGGGTCCTCTAGTTCTACGTCCTGATGATGAGTATGGGTCTCTCCAGAGATGCAAAGGAGTTTGGTTCTGCTCAATCGGACGATTGGACTGATCTTGTAGCTGTTTCTATCTTTGGTTGTTTTCTAACTACATGAATTCGAGTGGCAACTTTTAGGGTTATCTGGAAGCAAATTAAGGGAAAGGAGAAAATAGAAAAATCGATGTTGTGGGTTTGGGCCATCGAGGGTGTCTCTCATCTCTGTCTAGCCAGCGAAGTACTAGCATGGAGAGGAGAAAACCCGAGCGAGCTCAGTGGCTCTAGTCCATCTCGCTGATCGGTGGCGCTCCTTCGCACGCACTGCTCATTGGCCACCACCACCAATCACTGGGATGTGTCGCCAATATTGATTCTAGATCCAAAATGAAAAGGAAAATTCAAGTGAAAGAGAGTAAATGGTTGGTCGGTAAAAAAAAGTAGAATATATACGTTGAGCAAGATGAGTTTGTAAAAGAAATACTCCGATAAAGATGGGTGGAAGAAGGAAGTAGGGCGGGGGAGGGGGTGGTGACTTGCTATCATTGGGGTAAATCGTGTACTCCAAATGGTGGGTAGGGTGGAGGCAGAGAGAAGTAGTTTGATTGAAGTAAATCGTTTACTCTGAAAATGGTGGGTAGGGTGCAGGCTGCATGCGTGGGCGTTAAATTTTTTTTCCGGGACTTTGGGTAGAGTGTAATCCGTTTATTGAACCGCTTGGTTTTTTTGCTAGTTTATCTTAGGGTTATGGTCCGTGCTTTGCACCTGCCTGGGAAGAGCTAGCATACAAACGACTACGGCTACAATCCGAGCCGGCCCACCATGCCAATGGTGCAGCCCAGACACGGCCCGACTGTCGAGCCGAGCCAGCAAGGGCACAACCCCTGTCGGGCCATGCCGTGCTTGGACCGGACCGCGGGCCGCAGGTCATATGGCCATCTATAGTTCTGGGGAGCAAGAGGGATTCAGAAGCGATACGGGGAGGGAGCAATCTAGCGACAGGGGCGGAGCTAGAACAAAACGAAGGGGGTTCCACTTGCTTGCTTTACTTTGGTTTGAATCAAATTTAGCTTGATACGAGTGTCTAAGTTTAAACTGACGGGGTATATATGGTGGGACGACAGAAACACTACAACTTTTTGAAGTAAGCAAAGACAAAGATAAAGATAAAATAAAGATTTAGTTGAGAATTACAAATGAACATTTGTAAAGGGATCTAATAACGAGGGACAGCGTTACTTTTGAGTCATGTGAATGGAGCTTCTGAATTTCATACTCCTCCAATTGCACACAGTCACAAACCAGTGACGATATGTCGATAACTCGAGACAAAACCATAACTTACCATGCATGCTCTAGCGGAGCAAAGCAACCAACTTTCACAAGGTCAGCTGCCCCACCAGGCACCAGCCAACCTTCAAATCCAAAATACGTCGTACGTGTGTGGTACGTACGCAGGGTTTGATTGGTGGTGAGAATTGGGTGGATACATTTATCTTCTCGGTTGAATTTGCTTGATCCAGTGTTGAAATTGCACGATTTCCGGTTAGCAATCTCTGAGTTTTCTGTACCGGCTGGTTGCTTGTTGATATGGTGGTTTTCTAAGTTCTAAATGGCAGTGTTATTATATTTAAGCAAAAGACAATAATAAGTGCTTAATTTCAACTCAAGCTCATACTCTTCTTTCAAGGATCTCGCACTCTCGTATAACTGCAAACCTCTCACGTAAGCCTTGAGTACGATGCAATAGTTTAGCACTATTTTTGTGCTTCTGTGTCCAACACTCATCGTAACAAACAATTGTTCAGTGTAGACAGGTCAATATATGCAGGTCGTCATACAAATATCTAACATTACCATATAAATGGTAACAGAACGTGGTACTTGTGTCGACTAATCCAGACTAATAGGAAACCTCACCCAAAAAATGAGGAAAATTGAAATGCTTTTTGGTTAAGTATGTAACCAATCACAGAGCATATAAAAAAACCATCGCAGTTGGGAGGTAATTCATAAAGAAATAATACCATCCCGATTATAAAAGGGCAAAATTAAGGTATCTTGCAAGCTATATCATTGCAGGAGATGATATCACACATCAATTGACAATACATGGAGAGATACACATCAATAAAGCATGCCAACTAGTCTCTTGCTACTACACTTTATCCAGAGATTGCAGGGTTACTAATAGATAGTAGGATGCACAATGGATAAAACAAAACGCTACAACCAAGTCCAAACTTATGACATTAACAATACAAGCATACCTCTTATAGTCTATTTAGATACTAATGAAAAACGGACTATGGGCCTATTTAGTTCGTGAAAAGAAAATTTTTGGATGTCACATCGGATATTTGACTGGATGTCGGAATGGGTTTTTGGACACAAATAAAAAAACTAATTTCATAACTCGCTTGGAAACCGTGAGACAAATCTTTCGAGCCTAATTAATCCGTCATTACCGCATGTGGGTTACTGTAGCACTTATGACTAATCATGGACTAATTAGGCTCAAAATATTCATCTCGCGATTCCCCCTCTAACTGTGCAATTAGTTTTTTTAATATATATATTTAATGCTCCATACATGTGTCCAAAGATTCGATGTGATGTTTTTAGGAAAAATTTTTGGGGAACTAAACCAGGCCTAAGGGAATCTTCTTGGAAGCAAAGCAAGTCCCACAATAATTCAGGCTGTGTTTAGATCTAGGGGTATAAAGTTTTGGCGTGTCACATCAGATATACGGATATATTTGAAGTATTAAACGTAGTCTAATAACGAAACAAATTATAGAATCCGCCTGTAAACCTCGAGACAAATTTATTAAGCCTAATTAATCTGTCATTAGTAACTGTTTACTTTAGCACCACATTGTCAAATCATGGCACAATTAGGCTTAAAAGATTCATCTCGCAAATTTACACGCAATTTGTGTAGTTAGTTATTTTTTTCGTCTATATTTAATACTCCATGCATGTGTCCAAACATTCAATGTAACATGGTGTAAAATTTTGTCAGGGGATCTAAACAGGGTCTAGTTCAGAACACTGACTCAATGAAAGTGCCGTCATTAGTGATGTGACATTTTGACCTGTGCTTGATCATTCGCAGTTTCTTTTTGCCACCATTGCCGTTGCCGTTGCCACTGCAATCGCTGCTTGCAATTCTGTTGCCTTTGCCACCGTTGGCACTGCCCTGGTGGGTACGTGGCACCACCTCCACACCGGTTATGATACCAAACGTCTGGTCAATGAAATCATCGCCTTAGTAGCTAGTTATCGTCGTATTGAAGAACCTCGCAATGCAGAACCTGCCCGAGCCAATGTTCACAAGCTGAGGCCCCTGCAGTAGAACCCAGTCCTCATCGGGTGGGTCGAACTCCTTCCAGGCGCCAACCAGCCGCGGCCTGGAGTCGAGGTCGGAGAGATCGGCGGCAGCCAGGTGGTGCTTGGCAGTGAAGCCGAACCAGAGACCGAGCTTCGGCACGTACTCGATCTTGCCGTACAAGGGCAGCATCCACTTCCCAACCGGGCTCCATGTGTGCGTCGCGATGTCCATGCAGTAGGTGCCAACGTCCTCCACTGATATCAAGATCTGGGTGCCACCACCGACCACCACGTAGGCGGTGATGTCGTGGCAGAACTTCTTCCACATCGGGTCACGCAGGTAGGGCGGCGGTGGCAGCGGTCGGCAATTCCAGGACTTGAACGACGATTTCTTGGGCTGCTGGTGGCCGTAGGTGTACGCCTCAAACTGGTCGCTCGTCTGGTGATCTTTGTAGCCGCGCAGCTCCATATTGGGGCTTCTCTCCATGACGAAGAGGGTGCCGACGCAGTCCTCATCGTACTCCTCCTCGTCCGTTAGAAAGTCGGCCTTGTTCTGACCGATGGCTGCGTTGGGGATGAAGAGGGAGAGGGGATCCTCCTTTGGTTTGTGGAGGCTGGCCATGGTCGCGACGTGCCGCGTCTCGGCGTCGAAGAGGAAGGCGCGCCCGGACTGGTCCGCGCACAGCACCTTGCTCTCTGTGAGCGGGAGGCATCGGATGCTCCTCCTCTGGTCGTCGTCCTTGGGTGAAGCTCAGAACGTGATGATCGGGTCGGGAAGATGAATCCTCTCCATCTTTGACGCTGATCCTTTTCCGTTTAGTGGTGGTGGTCCTGGGTTAAAGAATTTCTGGCGCGCTAGGTCGATGCGGCGCAGAGACCTCAAGCCAAGGATGCGGCTGTCCATAATCACATTCAGGAAGCGCCGCGAGAGGCTCATCGTCGATTCGTCGATCCACAAACTTCAAAGGAAAACAAAAATCATCAGAAAATATCAGTAAGAATGTAGCGCCCGTTCCGTCGTGGCGCCTAGCGGGAAAATTATCTCTTAAAACCCTATCTGCGAAATTTGTTTCTTTGCTTGTTGTCTAGTGTCCGTGCCTCCTCAGATCTCAAATCCCCAATCTATCGCCGAGTTCAATCCCGAATCCAAATCCTTCCCAAATCAATTCCTCCGCAAAAGTCTAATTTGCCTCCCCCGGGTTCGATGGGCCGAATTTCTCTCGGCCCATTTCCCCCTCCCTCCCCGGCGCCCTCTCTCTCTCTCTCTCTCTCCCTCCCTCCCCCGCTCTGCCCGCGCGCCGCGCGCGCGTGCGCGTGAGCCGCGCCGAGCCGAGCCCTCCCTCTCCGCTCCCTCGCTCTGCCCGCGCGTGCGCGAGAGCCGCGTGGTCGCCGCCCGTGCCGCGCCTGCGCCGTCTGCGCCGCCCAGCCCCGCTGCCCTGCCGCGTAGCCGCTCGGCCCCGTGAGCCAGCGCGCGTGCCCGAGCCGCGCCGCTCAAACCGCCGCGCCGCCCGTTGTTTCCCGCGCGCGCGTGCCGTGGTGGCCGACCGCCTGGACGCCGCCGCCGTCAGCCTCTGCCGCGCCTGCCCGCGCCTGCCGCCCGTGTCGTCGCCCCGCTCCAAACCGCCCCGCCGTCATCGCCGTCGTCATCGCCCGGCCCCCGCCACTCCGCGCGCAAGCTGCCAAGGGATGGAGGCAGAGCTCCTCCTCCCTCTGCCGCGTCACCCCCGCTCCCTCCTCCTTTTCCCGAAGAGGCAAGGGGACAAGCCCCCTTTTCTCTCCCTCTTTTCCCCTTTTTCCCTCCCGCCGGCGTCATCCTCCTCCCTCCTCCCTGTCGCCGCTTTGGCCGCGACCGCCGAGCGCTAGCCCTCTCCTTTGACCGCCCTAAGTCGGTTCCCAAACCGACATTGCCATCCTATAAACCCGAGCTCCCCCCTTTCCTTTCCTCTCCCATTCACCTCCACGCCATTGCCGCCGCCTCCCGTGCTCTGTTCGCCGTCGCCGTTCGTCGTTGCGCGTGTCGAAGGAGCCGGCACGAGCAAGGACGCAGAAGGGGACTCCGGGCGCGCCCTCTTCTTCCTCTTCCCCGGCCCGAGGCCGGAGAGATTACTCCCGCGCCGTCGGCCTCTCGTCATGCGCCCCGTCCCGCACGGTAGTGCATCTCCCCGTTCTCCCTCCTCGTTTCATCTCCTCCCCTTAGACTCGGGTAGTAGCACGAGTAGCCTCCCCGTAGCTAGCCGGCGTCGCCCCGACCGTTGCCGCCGCTCGCCGTGTGCTCGCCGCCGTCGCCGCCCGAGCTCGGAAGCGCCGCTCGTCGCCAGCCTCGCTCGGCGCAGCTCCGCCCAATCCAACGCTAGCATCGTATTCCCGTAGCCGCGTAGATGCTCTCGCCACCGGGAATCGGCCCCTCGTAACCTCGTCGCCGTTTCCCTCTTCCCTCCCCGCCGGTTGCCGCCGCCGCGATCCGCCGCCGACGCACTCCCTCCGGCGAATCCGAGCCGTTGGCTCGTCTCCCCTCGTCTCGTGCAACCACCCGGTGTGCTCGCTTTCGCCTGTATCGCCGTGGTTTGCTCCGCCGCTCGCCGCTGTCGTCCGCCGTCCATTCCGGCCGGCGTCGTCGTCTACCTCCCGCCGGCCCGCGTGGCTGCCACGTAGGCGCCACGTCGGCGCCACCTCGGCCGCGACCGGATCGTCTGACCTGGCCAGCCGCTCCCTCCGTTTTTCCCCCCCGTGCGCATGGTCCGCGGTGAGCCGTGAGGCTGCGCGTGGGCCCGCCGCACCGCATCCCCCGCAAACCGCACGCGTGCACCGCGTCTCCCTCCCCGAACCCTAGGGCGTGCCGCGTACTCCCTCCGCACGGTGAACCGTGTCGCCGACAAGCGGGTCCCACCCGGGACCACGCGGGATGGACCCGGCCCACCGGCTCTCTCTCCCCTCCCTGCCCGCGCGCGCGCCTTGGGCCGCCTTTTGGGCCGGCCGGCCCATTTAGCTCGGCCGAGCCGCCCCTTTTCTCTCGGGCCGCGCCCTCGCCGCTCGAGGGAAGTCTAATTTTCCCCCTCCTTCATTTCCTCTCTTTTCTTTTTCAAAAAGGATTTAATTAAATCCTTTTCCTTTAGACCAAAAATCCAATAATCATAAAAATTCAATATCTTCCCAACCGTAAATCCGTTTGACTCCGTTCAACTTCCAAAATTCCTCAAATCTCGAGATCTATCTAATGGCACGCTTAAAGGTCATTAATAGGGCTTTATTTTCGCCGTTTGTTGAGTTGTCCCGTTTTGCGCGTAGTTTCGGAGCCCGAAGACCCGCAGTACGAGGATTTCGAGGATCAAGCTCCAGATCTCGAGCAAGGCAAGCCACCTTTGAACATCTTGAGCCTATATTTGAATTTAATTATGTTGCTTGAAAAATATTATGCATTGATAGGATCGCACTTAATCTGTTTGTCCCGTCTGCAAGGCAGATTGGCGGACCTACCTAGTTTGTTGCATTTGATCCTTCCTTTGTTAATTGTTATACCATGTTCCCTTGTAACCACCCAGTTGCGCCTCGGAAATCGTGCACTCTGCACGTGTATCGACGGCCGCCTTCAAACTTAAAATCTGAAAAAAAAAACTTCTTGGGTAAAACTTGGGTTTTACAAAAAGACTTGGAAAACCCAACACCTGGGTCGGTGCTTGCGAACTAAATGAATTTTTTCAAAACCGCGGACCGGGGAACGTACCGGGTGTACGGTTTCTCGCTCTTGCACTTAAGGACCGTTTCCTTAGAATTTCATCCGAACATAAGACAAGTACGACCACATGGGTGGAATGGGACACCCCTGGCTGAGTAACTAGCTTATCAGGGGAGCCTTGATGCCGAGAGACATGTGGATTCGCCGGGGTGGTGTCGGGGAGGACCCCTGGGCTTCCTAGCACAGTATGGTCTGGGACCTAACCTGTTGTTGGTCTGGGACCCCTCTCGTCGGCATATGGTAAACCTGTGTCGGCTTTGGAAATGCCTTGTCATGAAAGCTTGGAGGTCTCCCGACGTGGCTGATCCCCACGGGCTGGGTGATCCGGGTTAGTAATGTCGTGTGGGTAAAGTGTACCCCCTCTGCAGAGGTTAACAAACTGTTCGAACAGCCATGCCCACGGTCATGGGTGGATGTGAGGTGATTCCTAGCGTAGTTTTGTTTGACTACTGTTTGTGAAATTGCTGTTGTGGAAAGGAGATCGATGTTTGGAAAAATCTGCAACTGATGGGATCAGCTAGGCCCGGGTGGCCGTTTGAAAGCTGTTGGCCGGGTGCCAATCTTGATCTATTTTAAAGATTGATACATTGCACATACTCCGACCGGACGAGACGCACTGTCTTAACCGTGTCGTTTGAGAAGCACTCACTTAGTTGATTTTTTTTAAAAGAGTTCAAATAAAATAAATTGCAAAAACAACAGTCCTTCCCTTGAAGCCTGCATTAAACACTATTTCCCATGGCTTGCTGAGTACTCCTGTACTCACCCTTGCTCTATATAAATAATCCCCCCCAGTTGCTGAAGAAGATGAAGCGGATCTCGCTGACGAGGAGTTTTTCCAGGAGCAAGCCGGCTACGATGAGTTTTAGGGTTTCGGCCTAGTTCCCAAGTCGCGCCTGTGTTGTTTGGCCCAAGTCTTGGCTTCCGCTTCCCTTTTATAATGCAGTTGTGAGCTTGGGATCTGTCCGCAGCCCAACATGACTGTACTCCTACTCTATAATAAAGAGACCTCTGTTGTTGTGATATTCCGTCTTCCTGTGATACCAGCACTGTTTCCTGGGACTGGTATCGATTAACAGGTTAATTTAGAGCGTCACGGGCTAGTTCCGGTCGGTACTAGTTCGGGGCGTGACAAAGAACGAGAGGGAAAAAAAAAAGAAAGAACAGACAATCTCCGCGATTTGGGTATGGTACTAGCTAGCAAGATTAGATTGTGGGGAAGAAAGAGTACCAGCACGTAGCAGCAACAAACCGATTCGATCTGCTTTGCGGTAAATCCAGGGAGCGTCCGGCCTGCTGCAGGATAAAGATGGTATCACAACTTCACAAGTTGTGCAAATATCAAAGATGAACAACGAGAAAATGAAGAATAAATTGGCTTTCCAACGGAGAGGATAAAGATACAATCAGATGTAGCAGCAGCGGACCTGGGGCGCTCGGTTGGAAGGGGCACGGCGTAGCTCCCCAGTGCCCGGCCGGAGAAGGAGATGGGGATGGATTTCTAGGTCTGGACGTCTGGAGTTTGGACGCCTCGGGACTATATAGTAAAAAACACAGATAAGGTCATCAGATGTAGTAAAATAAGAAGAGGGAAATTAAGATTCAATGAAAACGAGAGGTGGCCTTTGCGAAATTGTGAGCAAGAAGAGAGTACCTGTAACCTGTCACTACTACTACTACGTACGAGCACAGCACCACGCAGCAGCAAATTAAACCGAATCGAGCAGCAAGCAAAGGCCGTGGCTCTCACCGGTGGCCGGCGGCAAGGATGGCGGCGCGGAAGGGGCGAGGGAGATGGGTATAAACGAACGAACACGTTGTCCGTGGGGCCGCCCGAGTGGGCCTGGGCTAAGTAGGTTAAAGGAAACGGCTTCATGGGCCTTTTTTTTTTTTTCTGGTTTCTTAGGGTGGTGGTCCGTACTTTTCTAACCTGGTTGGGAAGAACAGATAAACGACTAGTATATATGCTTTTGAAGTGTACTGGAGATACGTTGAAACAAAAAGGCAACAGAACTAACTATATAGTGATATCAGTCTAGTTATTGCCAAGAGCTGAATGCTGATATGCCAACTTGGCTCAGAGCAATCTTTTGCTATTCTAAATTTCTAATCTGTACTGCCAATGATGTCTTATTTTCTTTGTACGTTTCCATTAGCTGTGGAGCTAGGCAGGTTAAATGTACGAGTAATAACTGACTAATTATTGTGTTATGTGGGACAGATCCACAAGTGAATATATAGCTGAGCTACATATAGTTAGTACCCCCAACCATGCAAGAGATTGAGACATTGGCATGTAACAAAAACGACGACAATTCTCGAGCCAATTGCTGTGCGATATGAAATCGTGATCGATGTTGGCGCAAGCACAAACCGCTTGGGTTTTTTTTTTCTGGGGGAGGGGGGGGGGGGCAGAAATAATGATCAGCATGACTTTATCCTACAGTACTCCTGGGCATGGAAGACGTCGGAAATTCAGTTGCCCTCGATCGGATGCCATGCTGCTTGGCGTTGCTCTGCTTGGAGCGCCGCGCTTCAACAGACAGCACAGCTTGTGCAACGTCTACTGCTTCCTGGGTGTTTCAGCTCAGCTTACCTGCTCGTGCATCACACGCAGAGCACTGCTAGTTACGTAGAATCTGTAGTTCGCTGTCTGATTCTAGCGGAGTATGGCTCCCTCTAGAGATGATGAAGACTCTAGCTCTGCTTGGGGATGATTGGATCATTGGACTGATCTGATGGTTTGTTCTATCTTTAGCTGTATTTTGACTGTTATGTTTCTCCTGTTGAGTTTACACGACGGAGAAAATAACAAGAGAGACGTTGAAATGGGAAAAAAACTAATAAAGCAAGTTAAGTGAAATTAATTTGACCAACAACTTTTACCCTGATATGGTAGTAAAAATGAACCTTTTCTCTTGAACAATTTTATTTTTCTAAAAAGAAGTACTGAACAAATTAGCCGATATGTCCATTTGTTCTCGCTCATTTGTTACATTCCAGCTTTTTTTTATTACTATGCATAAGAACAGCGTGCAATAATTGTGCTACCCATATGTAATATAAACCAACCTAAGCCACCAACAAGGAAACCGAGAGCTTGGAATATATTTGGGCCTGTTCAGCAAGCTGGCTGCGGCTGCGGCTGCGCCGCCGCGTGCGTGTGGCATTGTTGGTGCCGTCTGTGCCGCAGCCGTAAAACAGGCAGCTGAACAAACCCATATATAGTATACTCCTCAAATTTACACCAACAGCAAGGAAGCATGCAAGTTTGGTATGAGAAGCATCAGGAGCTCCATTACGCCGTGTGCTTGTTTAGGTTCTCGTGATCACGGAAGCAAGTGAGCTGCGGAAAGCATGAACACAACCGCCGAACATCTTCCAGCGTCTTCTGAACCCTGACAGACAGCAGTGCTGAGAGCTAAGCATCTGAGCTTCGACTTGACCCAAATGTCCATCCTTTCTGCTACTCCATCAGCTGCTATAGTCCTGATCAGTCGCAGCCGTGTTCTATCCTCCCATTCCAGTTATAGCCTACAGGCGAGATGACAATTTAATTTGGCTAAAGCTGGAGACAATGCACCAAACCATTATAACAAACTTTTTATCTTCAAGGGAGCAACTTTTTACTTGTTTTCTTTTTTGGCAGTCAATCTCTTCCTTAATTTGACTTCTGATCGACGATCGAGAGGAGACAAAGTTAGCCACTGTAGGTAGGTAAGCAAAAACAAAAGCTCGTCGTCTAAAAATGATTGCAGTTTTAGTTTAAAGATTTATAATTAAAAAGTTGTATTTTTAGAATAGGTCTACTTGACCTGTTTAATACTATATTATCTTTTTTTAAAATCAAAGGTGTTTTTGATTATTATTCTATGATGAACAATTGGGCATTGGAGATTATTGGTTTTGTTATTTGGAATTTATTCACGAAGTGGTTTTGGAGATGATTGGATTTACAGGTGAATCATAGATACTGTTATTTCATGTGACCGGTCAAACCGGGCAGTGGTTGCCGGTCAGACCGGCGTGTATTGCGCGGTCTGACCAGCCGACGCTGTGTCAATTTCGGTTTCGGGTTGTTTATTTGGATATCCGTGATTATTTTATGATTATGGCTTCTAGATGGATACTATACGTATGTAATACTGTTGTTTGCTACTAATGAGTTAAGTTGGAGATAGCTTGGTCTCGGAATATGGTTTCTTTGTTTGTTCCATGTGTAGGTGACTCGATGTCTCGGGAGAGTATTTGCGGTGATGGACCGGGAGTCGGCTTGGGGATAAGACGATGTTCGTGGTGGTCAGAGATCATGCGGGATACTAAGGCTAGAGTTGATGCACGTGGTTAATGGAGGTTCCATATGGCATACAATGGAGTTATTGTGTGCGTATGGGATGTGGAGTCGAATTTGGAAGGAGTCCAAATTTGGTACGATTGGTTATGTAAAGTTTCTTTCTTGTACTAGAGGGTTTCCTAAGGTGTTTAAGACTCCTAGTATGAGTTTGGTTCGTGGCTTTAGGCTGCCTACCTCGGGTATAAATAGAGGGGGAGCGTGAGGCTTCCCTATATCGCTTTTGTATCGCTTTTGAGAGCAATTGAGTTGAGTTTTGAGTTAGGGTTTCGAGTTTAGTCGAAATTTTTGTAAGGAGTGCTGTTGGTGCACTTTGTAAACATAGAGAGAAGTAATAAAGTCGTAATCCACTTTAAGAGTTCTTAGATTTGTGTTTCATCGGGTTTCGGCGGTCTAACCGACTATATATCGGCAGTTAGACCGGCGGCACGCGGCGGTCCGACCGGCGGCATACGGGCGGTCTGACCGGCGGCGGCGACAGGCGCGGCAGGCATCTCGGCGGTTCGACCAATCGATCTACATCGGTCAGACCGACGTGTTCCAGGTGGTCAGACCGGCGCAACAACTTCGGTCAGACCGTGATCCGTCGATTTCGAGGGTAACTTTTATTTCCGCTAAAAGTTTTCGGTTTTTGGGTATACCAACCATTCACCCCCTCTGGTTGGTTTAGTTCTTGCTATTCGATCCTACGTTTTTATTATCGTTTTATCCATCCAACTAGTACTATACTGCCATGTAAAGATAACCATTCATTGATTTAAGACTGTCTGTGTGAGTTGCATCTTATTTTTTAAGTTTAGCATACAATTATGCGAATTATGTTTGGTTCTTTTTTACCTTTTCTTAAAATTTCAACATTGACATTTAATTTGGACTGCTAACAGTAAAATTATGAACGTCTAGGCTAAAATTATATTTCTTTGTTTCAGTCAAGTATATTTGATATATAAGGGTGTGTTTGTTTCTTTGCCAAACTCAAGCGTACCAAAACATTGATGTTGCCAATAAGAAAAAAGGTATTGCCAATATTTTTGGTTTAGCTGATTTTGTCAAGCACATAGTAACACTCTTGCGGAGCAA
This sequence comes from Oryza sativa Japonica Group, assembly GCF_034140825.1. Lineage (NCBI taxonomy): Eukaryota > Viridiplantae > Streptophyta > Magnoliopsida > Poales > Poaceae > Oryza > Oryza sativa. Next base: position 21,449,537 of record NC_089038.1, read on the forward strand.
ACCAAATAATAGCCTAACCTTTCTTGCCAATTTTTCTTTTGTAGCAATATCCAAACATGCAACTTGACTAAAATTTTGGCAATAGAGAATTGTTGCCATTGACAAAAGTTGGCAAGCGTAAACCTCAAATAAACCAATTAAACAGGTTCATCCGCCACAATCATTAAAGTTGTCCAATAATATAAGTAAATGTTGTTTGATGGCAGACAACACTACATATGTTGTGCTATACCGTGGCCATAAAAGGCAGTAGAAAATGATGGGCCAGCAAAAAGATAAAGAAGAATGGGTTTATCTAGCTAAGTGATGAAGTGGAGAACTACCTAGCAAAGTAACAAAAGAACAAAGCGAGATAAGTGCCATGACAGAACTCCACAAGTAGAACATCATCTCTCTTCATACAAGTAGAACTCATTCATACAAGTAGTAACACATCTAGCTAGAAAACCAGAGGTTACAGAAAGTGAAAAAAATGCTCAATCCAAATGTTGGGCGATGACTTGGTGATAAGAGCTAGCTGGGTTCTTTAGGAAGGTGTGTTTTCGTCGCGCATAAATAATGATGAGCAGGATGATGAATTTCCTAGACTCCTGGGGGCATGTGAGACGCTGGGAATGTAGTTGCCTTCGATCGGATGCCATGCTGCTTGGCATTGATCGGCTTGGAGCACCGTGGATCCACTGACGGCGCACCGTCCACAACTTCTACAGCTTAGAGGTTGGTGTTCTGCATCTTATCTGCTAGTGTGCCACACGCAGAGCACTGCTAGTTGTGATGCAAATGGTCATCTTGTTCCATGTCCACGATTCCAACCAAGTATGGGTCTCTCAGTCTCTGTATAGATGTTAAGGAGCCTAGTCCTACTACTTGGCGATATTGGACTGAGCTGTCAGCTGTTCTATCTTTTGGTCAATTGCTCGTATTCTGTGGTTGTATTCTGGCTGCATTTGTTTCGTATTGATATTACACAACGGAGAAAATAAAAGGAAAATTGAGCAATAATTTTATGGTTATTTGGAAGTAAAAAATCAAGCTTTTCTCTAGCACAATTCCAACAAGGATGTCGAAGGATGGCCATTTTGTACTACCATGTATACGTACTCCCCTTCTTATTGGATATCCGTTAGTTGATACTAATAAATAGTTTGGACTGAAAGGACAGGAAGAAAATGACATTCCTTTATTTTCAAATTTCTGCATGCATGCACTCGGCCGGTACATGCGGTCAGGTTTTTCCTGTACAAAATCTAAACGGGTAAATATAAACACCGTTTGATCGGGCTTGGGTTTGATGGATGTTGGATGAGATCAGGTGTACGGGTGTACCTACTCCTAGGAGAAATTTTATAGTCTTTAAAAAAGTACCTCAAGGTTTCTAAATTTTATTCTAAATTTTTTATATCTCAAGATAATTAGTATTTGGAGGTACCAATTTTATAGTATAAAGTGTACGTAGTACCTCATGGTAATTTTTAAAGAATGGTAAAATTATCTACTCCTAAGGAGTATAGAACCGTATTCCTTCGAACATGTCCATTTGCAATCGTGCTGCCTATATGTAATATGAAACGACGTGAAACAGAAGTATCTTGAAGCTTGAAGCTTAAAGTGGATCAGAACTCAGAAAAGACATGTAAAATAGACTCTGCCCAATCCACAGTACCACGAGAAGACGCCAACAATAAACTTCTCAAATTAGAGATTTGCTCCGATCCAACAAAAAATAACTCGAGGTATCGGTACTTCACGGTACACTGGTGAAGAAACCCTTTGTAGTCCCGGTTCGTAACCCCCCTTTAGTCCCGGTTTCCAAACCGGGAGTACCAATCCGGGACTAAAGATCGAGCTGACCTTTTTTTTTGCATGCCCCTGTTGCTGCATGGTTTATATATATATATATATATATGTATATATATATATATATATATATATATATATATATATATATATATATATATATATATATATATATATATATATATATATATATATATATATATATATATATATATATATATATATATATATATATATATATATATATATATATATATATATATATATATATATTATATTATATGTATATACATGCATAATATATATGTATTTATACATATATATGTTATGCAAATGCATATGTATATAGATATATATATGAACAAAATATATTTACATTATAGAAAATGTGTACACATGCATATAGAAACATATGTAGTCATGTATTAATTACAATCCATTATATGTCCTAGCTAGCTACGATTTCGACGTAGTAGTACTCGCTGCTAGCTCAGAAGCTAAGGACCGGTAAATTGTGTTTCCGTCGTAGTAGAATTCACCCTTGGGATCAAGGATTTCTTCGTTGATGAATCCCATGAGTTGTTCTTGAACCGCCGTGATAAATTCCTTGTGTGTGGTCAGGTTATCCCTCATGCGAATATAGTAATGCGAATAAACTATATGAATGTATGAAATTGATTAGTAATTAAACAAGAAATCGCTACGTAATGAAATTTTGAATTTATTTGTATGTACATCGAGCTCTCTTGTGGTGATGATTTGGTCTGCAAGGCAGTGGCAATACTCGCACACGTAATAGCCGCACAAGTTAGTTCCCTGCTTTTGCTTTGCGCACTACAAATAAATGACAAACAACGAGAGATCTAATTAATATACACTTGTATGTATTTGAATCGGAGAAATATAAATGTAGAGCATGTGTACTCACAGGAAATTTGAACTTCCGCCTAAGTCTTTCTCTCCATTTGCCGCGGACCAAATGACGGAACCGATACCAAGCCCTACATGGAGTTTAAAGCTATGATTCGTAGTAGCAATTAACATAACAAGATTTTCTTAATTAACAAAGGAACATCTGACTAAGATCATCCGCAACGTCGTTACCATCAGCAGCTATTTCCTCCTCGCCCGTTTGATTTCCTTCAAATCCAACGTACTGAGCAAAGTCCGGAATATTGTCGTCTTCCACTTCATCTTCTTCCATTTCAACACCTTGCTCTCCGTGGGATGTCCAACAATTATAGCTTGGCATGAACCCCGACTCAAACAAGTGGAAATGAATAGTCCTGGATGCAGAATACTCCTTCTGATTCTTACACTTATTGCATGGACAACAAATAAAACCCCTTTGCCTGTTAGCTTCGGCCACTCTCAAAAAATAGTGCACGCCGTCAATAAACTCTTTGGACCGCCGGTCAGCGTACATCCATTGCCGATCCATCTACATGAGTCAAAAAAACCGCACACAAATAATTATTCTTACAATAATGACAGTCATACAATAATTATAAGATATCTTTATTCATACAAAAATCATAAAATATTACACCAAATAATTCTTAAAAACTATTTGTAAAGTTTTAAACTAATTTTAATGTGTTTTACTTTTTTTAATTTTCATTTTAGTTTGTTTTCTATTATTTAAGATTAACTTTCACTAGAGTTTTCCTTCTCAACTATTTTATAAAACCTTGTTTAGCAAATGAACTAAATTTCTATATATTCTTTCTTCCCCACACACATTTTCTCTCTCATCAACTTACAACTAAATTTTGGAGACAACAAAAAGTGTGCAAAACATAGGTGCAAATGTAGTATGACAAAAAAAAACATTGGAGGATGAAGTTGCAAACCTTTTAGGCACCTCCGATTTGTATGTAAACACCAAAATAAATTCAATAGAAATTTTGGCATGACCTCCCCTCTTTTTTGAAGTAATTTTGAAGCTTGCTCGGGCAGCTGGAGGAGGAAGAAGACATATATATATAGGGGTGGGACTTTAGTCCCGGTTGGTAGCACCAACCGGGGCTAAAGATCACCGGGATCATTAGTCTCGGTTGGTATTACCAACCGGGACTAAAGTTAAGATCTTTAGTCACCAACCGGGGCTAAAGATCACCGGGATCTTTAGTCCCGGTTGGTAATATCAACCGGGACTAAAGTTAAGATCTTTAGTCCCGGTTGGTGTTAGCCTGACAGGTCCTGACAGCATTCGAACCGGGACTAAAGATGATCTTTAGTCCCGGTTGGTAACACAAACCGGGACTAAAGATCAAATATGTCCGTTTCCCTTTTGAACCGGGACTAAAGATCATCTTTAGCCCCGGTTTTTATTGCATCCGGGACTATTGTGGAAATCGGCCGACGACGAAAGATGGTTTCTCCACCAGTGGTACCAAATCGTTTTCGATCATTGAATCTAAGCTAGTTGGGCATGATGAGCATTGTTAGATACAACGATCGGAAACGAGTTGGTACTGTGAGAGACTAGTAACTCGAGGTATTTTTTTTTGACCGCAGCAAATCTCCTCAAATTAACACGAGCAGCAATACGCATATACAAGTTAATTAAGCCTGAGGATCAATGGGAGCTCCATTTTATCCTGCTCGTTCTGTTCCTGTGATCATGGAAACATCTAAGCTCCGGAAAGCACATGAACACAACCAGGGCCGCCTTCTAGTGTCTCCTAATAGCCCACGTCGCCGAGAGCTAAGGCAAGAGACTGAGTACCAGTGTACCAGAAAGTGTTATGGTAATATGGTTCATTACTCATTAGCAGGTTTTCAGCATCGAGCAGTTATGGGCATAAACAATAAGAGATTTCAGGTTGAGGCCGTAGCTTATTTAATGTCATTGTGAACTTATTTCGTTTTACTATATAAAACTGAGCTAACGTGAGGCTTGGATGTTGGGATATGGCACCATCGAATAGCCCTGAATTTGTTGCAATTTCATGCCTATAATGCTGCACTTTGTTTTGCCTAGAATTGGGCTGGCCGGAGACGGTCACCCTCTCTTTCTCTCTTAAAAAAAGTATATATAAAACACTAAAAATGAAACATACACATTTTTTACTAGGGCGATACTTCGGTGTTCTCCACTGGTTATATTATACTACTAGTAGAAATAATCTGGACGGTTTGTTATTAAGGGTACATTAGTAATAATTTACTAATATAATAATTACAGATAACTTTATTTTTTTTCTGGCTAGGTCGATCTGTGGTCATCCAATGTGCTGGTATTGTTCATATTCCGTCGCAAAAAACTAAAAAAAAAGAGAACAAATGTTTATTCACTGTTAAATGACAATTATACCTCTCCACACATATTTTCTTAGATAATAATACCCCTCCACGTTTCTACTAGCACTAACTAAGGTGGTAGTATAAATAGATTTGAATCCTTTGATAAATAAGATCAATGGTTCAGATTGTTTTCTAATACCAGTAGAGAGTACCGGAGTAGAGCTCTACTAAAAATAAACTACGATAAAAAATTTCTCAAAATCAACCTAAAAAGTAAAGTACTAAAATTTCTTTTTTATAGCGGCTTATAGCTGTAGGGCAAAGGAGATGAATTTTAGCCAAGTAAATTAACCCTCTCACATATGTGGAAAAGACTAAAATACCGGTGTCTTTATAGGCAGAGTAGGACAGAGAGATAGTATCTACTAGTATATAGTCACATCTGAGAGGCCGAGACATGTTTATGTACAAATCAAATGACCACCTGCAAACTAATCTACCCCATCTGAGGCTGGTATGTACATTGTTCATACTCGCATGGTGCGTGACAGATAGATAGCTGAGTTAGCTATAAAGATGGTGTGCACGTACGTAGGTTGCGCGTTCAGCTAGGCTGGCGGCCAATCTCTGTTTCTTGAGGCACATTAAATCGACGAAGTAATGACTCTCCAGGCCTCCATAGGCTCCTAGGCATGAGAGGCATCAGGAAATACTCAGCCACCTTACGGCCAACATGCTCAGCAACCTCTCCAATGCTCGCTGTTGCTCTGCTGGACTAGTGGGGTATGTGTGATCGCCACTGCTAGCCTCTCTAGTTGTCCAGTGCTTATGTTTGGTTTCTAGCCCACATACAGCTCCTACTAACTCGACCAACCGTCACTTGCTAGACACGAGCCGCGATCATCGTGTAATCATGTGATCCTGTTGGTTGTTGCTGCGAACACTACTATGACAAAAAGGCACTTCAGTGCCGATTGAAAACCGTTCATAGGTGTCGGGTTTTCCAACTGTCATCGATGCCAGTTATACAACCGATACATGTAACAATATATAGTTGCTGGTTGCCGATAAGAACTGGCACTTAATAGCTTTGGACAAGCCAAGAAAAAAGGAGGGGGAAGCCGATGAAACAGATTAGCGGGGATGTGCAAAGATCAACACAAAGCAACATAAGAGAGTCTCATCAGAATAAGGATAGAGAGAGCATATGTAACGCTCCGCTTTTCGTGAGGCGTTAAAAACTAATTCGGCAAAATCTTATATGCGAAAATTTCCGTCCTTTGTGTGCGAGTCTAAGTCGTGCCAAGATCTCAATTCAAATCCGTCCTTGATCCCTCTCGTCACCATCAAAAATTGCCTCCTCGAAATTCCTCTTCCGACTCAAGTCTCCAAATCAAACTCTGAAATTCTATCCCTCTCTTTGAATCATCGCCAAATACTTCCCTAGATCCAAAATATCCAAAACCCCATCTTGAATCCTCCGTCTACTCCTTCCTCTCATCCAGATCCCAATTCCGAAATCTAAGTCAAATTCCAAGTTCAAATTCTCTTCGAATCAATCTCCTCCGAAAAAGTCTATTTTGCCTCCCTCGGATTTTTGTGGGCCGTTTTCTCCTCGGCCCATCTCCTCTCAGCCGCTCCTCCTCCTCCCCCTCGCACGTGCGTTGCGCGTGTGTGCTCGCTCTCTCTGTGTTTCTCTCGCTCTCTCGTCTTCTTCCTCTCTCTCTCGTCGAACTCCTCTCCTCGACGCCGATTCCCGCCGCTGCCGTTTGAATTCGCCGGTCGCCCTTCCCGCGCGCGCGCTCGCCGCCCGGTCGCCGCCACCATCAGCCCTTGCACCGCCGACGCCACGCGCTGCCGCCTTGCCCCCGCTCCATGCCAAACCGACCGCCGCCGTCATCGTCGACGTCATCCATGGCCCCCCCGCCGCTCCACGCCGCACCCATCCAAGAGTGGGAGAAGCAGCTGCTCTCCTCCTCCTCCTCCTCACTCTCCCTCCTCCTTTTCTTGTTTTGGCAAGGGACCAAGCTCCTTTCCCTCTTCCTTTTTCCTTTTGCCCGACCACCATCGGCGTCACCGCCTGCCACCGCCTGGGCCACGGGCGCGACCGCCAGCTCGCCGCCCCCCACCTTGACCGCGCCAGCCTGCGCTCCAGCGGTTCGGTTTTAGCCGCCCGATCCATCGCCTTCGCCGCTCCTTGCATCCTCGGCGTCCGCCGCTCTTGCATCGCCCGTGACCGCCGGCCGAACGCTCGACCGCTCTATGTCGGTCCCCCCTCCCAAACCGACATCCCTCCACTATAAAACCAAGCCACCCCAAACCCCTCCTCTCTCGTTTTCACTCGCCTCAGTCCTCACACCCACCGCGCCATTGCCGCCGAACCACCGTCGCCGCCTTGTTGTTGCTCGTCCCGCTCTCGCCGTTGCCGTCCGTTGCCAAAGCACCGGAGGAGCCGGTGCGTGCGTGGACGCGTGACGAGGAGCTCCGGGCACCACCTCTCCCTCCCTTCTTCCCCGGCCGCTCCCTCTCGGTGCTGTGCCGCCTCGGCGTCGCGAACACCTCGCCGCGACACTGACCGCGCCGCCAACACTGCCTCCTCTTCGATTGGTGAGCTCCCCACCATAATCCTCCTCCTGCCATGCGATGCGCCGTGCCCGCTGCCGCTCGCCATAGCTCGCCGGCCGCCATGCTCTGTCCCGGAGGCCGTCTCTCGTCGCCAGCCAACCTCGGTGCCGCTCCGCCCAATCCGACGCCGGAAACGGATTCCTTGAACCCCGGAGATGCTCCCATCCCTTTGAATCGAACCCTCGTCATCTCGTCGTGTTTTCCCCCTTTTTGATCTCCGGTGATTGCCGCCGCCGCAATCCACCGTCGTCGGCTCCTCTCGCGTCGATTCCTCTCGCCGCCACGCTCCCGGGGATCCCCATGACCTCCCCCTGGCTGCCCTAAGGCCGTCGGCCTTCTCCTTTGTCTCCGCGCCGTGTCGCCGCTTCCGCCGCCGCCTAACGCCGCCGTGCGTGCGCCGCCGGTGACCATCGGGTCCCGCGTCACCGCGTGTGCGTCGCAACACCATACCGGTTCGGCTAAGCCCGAGCCCGCGCACCCTTCGCTCTTCTCGCGCGCGGCCACGTCGGCGTGCCGGCGAGCTTGGTCGCCGCCGCCAGCCACCGTCGTACCTCCCCTCTCAAATCCGTGCCGTTAAACGGATCCCCCCTGACCTCCTCTAGCTGCCGGCGGTGGCCGCTCGCTCCGGTGCGCCGCCGCTCGCCGGAACGCCTCGCGCGTCGTCGGCCGTCCGATCCCGGGCGCCTCCTCCTCCTCCTCCTCCCCTTTCGCCCCTGCCCGCGTGGCCGACCACGTGGCCGCCACCCTGGCCCGCCGGCCCCGTTTGACCAGGTCAAGCAGCGACCGGTCAGCGTCGCCCGCGCGCGCAGGCCTGGCTCGGCTCGGCCTCGCCCACCCGGCCGTGGGCCGCCCAACCCGAGTCGGCCCATCTCCTCTCTCTCTCTCTCTCTCTCGCTAGCCGATGGGCCTCACCTCTCTCCTCGCTCCTTGGAACAAAGTCTATGTTGCCTCCCTCTTCCAAACCAGCTGCCGTGGAACAAAGTCTAACTTTGCTCCCTCGTCCTCCCCCTACCACATCCGCCACCTATTGGACCGCAGCCCATCTATCCTCTCTCACTCTCACTTCTTGTTGGCCCCACTTGTCAATGAGTCAAAGATATTCTTGAGAATATCTTTTCCAATACTCCACAAATATTTCTCTTTTCTATAAATTCAATAAATCATTTTTCCCTCTTTCAGAAATCAATTCCTTATTCCAAAATTCCATGAATCATTTTCCTTGGTAAGTGACTGTCAATAATATTCTTGAGAATATTATTTCCATAAATTCCGACAAAACATTTCCTTGTCCAGAAAATCCATTTAGACCTCCAAAATTCATATCCCTTGATCCGTAGCTCCGATCGACTCCGTTCCACTTCCAATAATTCCGTAAAATTGAGATCTATTTATTGGCACTACTAATTAGTCTAAATAGGATCTTTCTTTTGGTCCTTTGTTTAGGTTTTCAATTGTTTGCGTATAGTTGCGGTTATCGGATTTTCGTCGATCGCGGGTTTTCTCGATGATTCGTGAAGCTTCGTGAAGACCTTGAGCAAGGCAAGTCACCCTTTGATCAATTGCCCCTATAATTGAAAAGTCATTATTATTTTGTTTACAACTTGCATTATTAGAATCACACTTAACTTGCTTGGCCTCAGTTTGCGTGCCAAACCGGCGGACCTACCCAGTAGTCGCACTATTTTCCGTAGGTCGTACTACCCTGATTCCTTGTCGCTCCACCCTTGTGGTACCTCGGTATTCGTGCTCTCTGAGCGCGTATACCAAATATCCCACATACACCGTTGTTTGTCGAAAACTTGGGAAATGGGTTTGTGAAGCCTTCAAAACCCGACATGTGGTGTCGGTGTGTTTGATAATAAAATGAATTGTGAAAACTCGCGATGCGGGGGTTGTGCCTATGTGGCACTGTCCCGTATTCGCATATAAGGACCGATTCCTGTGGGAAACTCATCGAACATAATCAAAGTGCAACCACAAGGTGGAATGGGACACCCTGGCTAAGTAACTAGTCGGTTCAGGGAAACCTCGTATGCCAATTGTTGGGAACACCGGGGCGGGGTCGGACAAACCGGGTTCCTGGTAAGGCAAGGACGAGAAGCTTGCTCACTTACCGATCAAGGTGGTTGGAGTTTGATTTGTGAACGCCTAAAATGGCCTATGTTTATGTGAGGATTTGATCCTTCTATGTGGCATGAGGTAACCCTGGGTCGGCTTGGGAAAGGCTTTGTTGCGAACCTCCGATACCGACGGGTGTTCGGAATAAGTTCGTATCTTGTGGGTAAAGTGTACCCCTCTGCAGAGGTTAACTAACTGTTCGAACAGCCGTGCCCACGGTCATGGGCGGATGTGAGGTGGTTCCCGCTGCGTAGATTTGTTTGCCTGTGCTTTGTGAAAAGTTGTTGTGGTGTGGGAATCGTAACCAGAATCAGCCTATGTGGCAGATGGACGACCTGAGTGGTCAGAAACGAATCTGTGTGATTCGGGATGTCTGCGGGCATCATAGACTAGGCTTCCCGAGTGGAAGCGGATTGTTGTGCTGCTGGGCAGCTGGACTCTGGGAGTCCGAGAAAATGAAAAAGGCTCTGGGAGCTGATTAATCAAGTGGAATGGCTCTGAGAGCCGAGAAGTAATGATCTGACCCGGGAGGTCGGTACATTACCAAATGAGCTGTTGAAAAACATCTCTTAAAGTCGAATCGAGACGCAAGTCTCTTTTCGGCCCAAACTTAGAAAGAAATAAATCACTTAGTGATTTCAAAATGTCTTCAAATAAAAGATTTGCAAAACAACCTTGCCTCTCTTCCAAGCTTGCATTAAACACCTAAGTTCCCGTGACTTGCTGAGTACGAAAGTACTCACCCTTGCTCTATATAAACATATATATAGTTCCTCCGCCCTGAAGAGATGATGAAGTGAAGTGAAGATTAGGGTTTCGTCCTGGTTCCCAGCCGTCGCCTGTGGTGTTGGGTGTTAGACCGTTGGTTCCGCTGCTGCTGCTGTTGGTGTTTCCTCGTCCGCGTCGTCGGTTGTATTCTCGGGCTGTCTGAGCTGCAACCTAAGTTAAGGTAAATAAGTCCTCTATTTATTTTAAGGATTGCTATGATTCATATTTGTCACCGTGGGTACCAGCACTATGTCCTGGGACTGGTACCGAGATCGCGGTTTCGTAGGAAGCGGTTCGCGCCGTTTTCCCTACGACACGCTCCTATCAGGTGCCGTTGTACGGCGGTATCAGATTGGGGTGTGACAGCATCTTAGAGCTACAACTTATAAATTGGACCATAAACCATAAAGACATGCAATGGAATAACCTGACAAATTAACCAAGCAGCCTTATGGAATTTTGTTGAGCAAACTAACATGGGCAACAATGCAACATGCGCATTATAGGCTTGAGAGGCATCTAGAGCTCTGTTTCAGCCACCTCATTATATTCTTGTTACCGTGATCCCTGAAGCAAGTGACCACCAGATATCGACAATTCAACCCCAGTCCAGGGTTGTTTTCCGGTGTCTTTTGTGTACCACACCGTCACGTTCATGTGTTACCTCTCCTGCCTTAGTACTTCCTGTTAGCGTGGAACCAGCTAGCTTGTTTACCGGTGTAAGATTTAGTGTATGTGGCATGAGTAAGATAAATTGGTGTTCTCTCCTCACAAACAGCAGGCCTGGTGTTGTTTGAAAGTAACAGATTATTGCCATATTGTTCTCACTGATTTAATACTTGATTATGGGATGAATTAAATTTTTTAAGAAATAAACAAAACACATATCTTACAGCTATAGACAGTAGTTTTATTGAAGAAAAAATAAAGATGCAGAGGAAAAAATCCGTGCCACGAATTTTATTATTTAAAAAAAACCAAGTGGTAATAATATAGTATATATAGTAGCTTAAAAGAACCGATTTATTATTCCTATTAGTACCCCACATTCGTTTTATATTATTTGACGCTTTAATTTTTCTCATAGTCAAACTTGTCTAAGTTTGATCAAATTTACATAAAAGCGAAATAATATTTTTAACACAAAACAAATATATTATCAAAATATATTCAATATTAAATTTAATGAAAAAATGTTTTAGAAGTTGCGAACTTAGCTGACTTATAATATAAAACGGCAGAACTACCTGTAAGGATCGGTGTGCATGCAGTCGCCTGGAGCGGCTCTCGTTTTTTCTTTAGCCGAAAATCGACCCGAAGAAACTCGCCTTAGGATTCTAGTAGGCATGGGAGGAGTCGGAAATAAGTGGGTTGCCTTGAATCCAACCGCTCACAGCTGGGCTCTCCCCTGCTTGACTAACAGGGCACCTGCCACAAACTGCGGCATATGTGGTTGCCACCACTGCCCCTTTGCATATGCCTGCGGCTTCCTCACTCACGCAAACGAGCAACAACGCCCTGCAGCTTGCTGTTGGCCCCGGCGTCGATCGGCCTGGTGTTTTGCTGAACCCCCGTTCATGTAGATTTGGAATAGAGTGCAGCTGCTGTGAATTTTTCTTCTTGGACATGTTGTTTTGTTTCGTTGTCGAGATTAATTAATTACGTACATGGATGAGCTCAAGCTTCATCTTATACTTAATATAAAATTGAATAAAAGAAGTAGATTAATTAAATGCAGGAGTGGCACAATAATTATTGCATCACAGTACAAAGTCCTCCAGCATCACTGCTTATTTACCGGATTATTCCAATAGATCATTTGCTCTACAATCCGACTTATTTTAAGCTACCTGTTAAGTTTATTTCTCAAAATATTTGTTTAGGCCTATAATCATATCGATAATCCACGACGATAGTTTGTTTTGTAATTTCGAATCAAATGACGCTTAAATAGGTGCCCGTTTCTAAAAGGGGAAAGTAGAACCGAGATGCAATACGTGAATGAATTTTTGGGAAGATATTTTTCTACGGTACTCACTACTTCTCTACCGATAGTAGAACCAATCTAGACTTTATATCTTTTCTTATTGGATGGGTCACTTATATTTGTGCTGTCACGTGAACTATTGATAAATAAAACATTTTTTTCTACTAGTAGTAGAACTTTTGTAAATAAATAGCTACATCACCTATACTGATTATAAATAAGGGTAATATCCTTGTACTAGTAGAGATCACTGGAAAAACAGTACTCAACTGTACACAAGAGCAGCATGAACCAAAGAGAGAGATAGAGAGAGAGAGAGGAGTGTCACCCACACAAGAACAGCTCAGAGCTAGCTTACCTAGCTAGTTAAAATGGATAGTAAAGACAAGGGGGTGGAATAGCCTTTGCTACCCAGAGACGTGCAACAAAGCAACATGAACTCTCAGGTTAGGCAGAGGGAGGGCCGGCATGGGAGGTCTCAGGGACACAACAGCGTCACTGTGAGATCATGTCTTTGAGGCCGGATCGATTCGTCGTGGCCTTATGCTGTCACATTGGCAATGTGTGCCCTGCCTGCATGCTTGTCTTCACCATAGATCACCTTCGCTCACCCTGAGCGCTCGTGGAGGTTCAACCTGGTAGGACGTTGGGAGCACCACAGAGCAGTTGTGATTCATCAATCAAACGCTAATTCCAGCGCCCTATCATGGCAATGTGGCCAATTGGCCAAACACATGGCTTATAATTTGGATCATGAACCACAAAGGCATGCAATGGAATAACCTGATAAATTAACCAAGCAGCCATATGGAAATTTGCTGAAACTAACATGGGCAAAAATGCAACATGCACGTGCGCATTATAGGCCTGAGAGGCATCTGGAGCTATGTTTCTCCCAACTCATTTTGGTTACCGTGATCTCCGAAGCAAGTGACCACCAGATATCAACAATTCAACCCTAGTCCAGGGTTGTTTTCCAGTGTCTGTCATGCATGTACCACACTGTCGCGTTCGTCTTACCTCTCCCGCCTTAGTTTTTTTTAAGGGAAAACAACACTAGATTGTGCCTTTTCATTGAATATAGCGGTAGAAAAAACAGCTCCTAGGGGCAAGAAAAGTGAAAAATGTTGTACACTTTAAATATTATACATGGAGGGGTAGAAGGTCCCGCAAACGCTTTGCTCCTCCATCGCCCAAGTCCACGCCTCTTCCTTGATCTGGGCGAACAGGAAAGATGATATGGCATTCTTGTGCTGTCGTTGATTCCTTTCCTTCCATATCTCCCAAACTATGAGGAGGACGAGGGTGCACAAACCTCTCTTAGGAACACCTGCCGTGTTAGCTAGTGTCTCCCACCAATCTTTGATAGTTTGGGTCGTCTCCCAATGCCTAGGGTCGAGCTGCTGGTAAGCCACCTAGTCGACTACCATGCTCCATATTCCTTTCGTGTATCTGCAACTGACAAGAAGATATGGGACTGTTTCGCCTTCTCTGCAGCAGAGTGGGCAGAGCCCATTGTTTTGCCATACTCTAGTCGCGACTCGATTGGAGGTCCAAACCCAGTTTTAAATGACTAGCCAAGCGTGGAATTTACACTTCCCTGGCGCCCAAACTCTCCAGATGAGCGAATGAAAGTTCATGGATGTCATGCTGAAGCATTGTGCCTGCTAAGCCGACAATGCTGATTGCTGAGTATTCTCCATGGTTTGTGAATTTCCACACAATTTGGTCTAACTGCTTATTGTTTAAGTGAATGTCTCTCACGACAATCCATAAAGAGACTAGTTGTTCAATAAGGTCCACCGAGATTGCTGGGTTAGCTTCAAAGTCTAAGTTGTTGATCCAAGCATCATTTTCTTTTCCCTGTCGTAGGGACTTGTCTTTTTTTCTTCGAGATTGCACAGACTAGTGGCATGAGGTCCTTTGATCTGCGCCCATCTATCCACACGGAATCCCAAAAGCGCATTGTGTTTCTGTCTCCAACGGTTATTTTTGTTGACACAGCGAAGAGTACCTCTTTTGCCTTAGTACTTGCTGTTAGCATGGAGCTAGCTAGCTTGTTTACAAGAGTAAATTTTAGTTTATGTGGCATGAGTGAGATAAATTGGTGTTCTCTCCTCACAAACAGCAGTGACTGGTGTAGTTGAAATTAACAGATTACTACCAAATTATTGTCACTGATTTAATTAATACTTGATTAGTGGTTGAATTAAATATTTTATGAAATGAACAAAACAAATATCTTATAGCAAGTGTTATAGACAGTAGTTTTATTGAAGAAAAAAAATGAAGATGCAGAGAAAAAAAAATCTGTGCCAATAGTTTTATTATTTTTTCTAAAAACCGAGTGGTAATAATATAGTAAAGTAGCTAAAAAGAACCGAATTATTATTCCTATTATTACCCCACATATGGCTATTTCATTCATTTCATATTATTTGGCGCTTCGAATTTTCTCATAGTCAAATTTGTTTAGGTTTCATTAAATTTATAGAGAAACATATGAAGATGAAGATAAAGATTAAGTGTTTCACGCAAAATAAGGTGGTAGTAATGTGTGATTAATTGAGTTTTAATTTTTATAAACTTGAAAAATAGATTCATCTGATATTTTAGAGCAACTTTCATATAGAAAGTTTTCGCACAAAACGAAACGCACCGTTTAACAGTTTGTAATATTTTTAACACAAAGCAAACATGTTACCAAAATATATTTACCATTAGATTTAATAAAGTTTTTTTTATGTTATAGATATTACTAACTTTTTTCATAAATTTGATGAAGCTTAAAAAGTTTGACCAAGAAAAAAGTTAAATGACCTGTAATACAAAATAGAGGAACTACTTGTAAGGATCGGTGTGCACACATAGCATTAGCGGCTCTCTCTCTCTTTTTAGCGAAAATCGACCCGACGGACTCTCCCTAGGATTCCAGGCATGGGAGGAGTCGGCATGGGTTGCTCCAAATCCAAGCGCTCGCAGCTGGGCGGCAAGTGCGGTTTGCATATGCCTGCGGCTTCCTCACTCACTCACGAACAACTGCAGCCAGCTGGTTGGCCCTGGGGTCGATTGGTCTGGTGTTTGAAGTATAAATTGACAAATTGTCCCGTTGAACCGAGGGAAATTTGGGTAGTGAAACATCCACAAGTCATCGTCAGGTGATGAGTGGTTTGCTACCATCTCAGCGTAGAAGGTTCGTTCGTGGAGATACGGGTTAAACATCGTGCTAAACAGTTCTAACAATGGCTCTATGAATGATCAGTTGTTTGCTTTGTTTCTAACGACTGAAAGCTAATGCAGTATCTTCTGTTAAAAAAAAAAGGCTGGTCAATTTACGTTTATGTTACCTTCCATGGTTTAGTTTAGTGTGAAGCTAGCTATAGGTCACCAGCGGTTGCCTAATATGGATTGTAGCCTTACGACTATGAATGAAAAAAGATCGAACAATATATGTGTGTATGGAAAATTATGATACATATTTTCACTGATTTAAAAATCAATTATGAAAAGTAAATTACGATAGAAGTCTCAAAATCATCTTAAACAATTAAGTTCTAAAAATTTTTTTACAGCGACTTATTAGTTGTAGGGAAAATGATTAGAGTTTTTAGGCAAGTAAATTAACACTCTCACATGTGTGGAACTGAGTAAAATAGTACTGATGTCTTTACAGGTAGAAGACATAGATGTACTATTCAACTATTCACATGTGAGATGATAGCAACATTTCAAGCTAATCTACCCCATCTGAGTCAGGTCGAAATGAGACGTGTCATCTATATAATATAATAGTACATCGTGTATATTTACATGATGCATGACAGGTAGATGGCTTAATCAACTATAAAGGTGGTGTGCACATACGTACATAGCGTCTGCAGCTCTAGTGGCCGCTCTCTGTTAATTTCTTGAGGCAAATTAAATTGACCAAGTAATGAACCTCCACAGGGCTCCTAGGCACGAGAGGCATCTGCAATTACTCAGCCACCTTGAGGTCGACAAGGTCAGCCAGCTCTCCGCTGGTCGATCGCTAGCTGTTTGCTCCTCTCGACTAGTCGGGGATGTATGATCGTCAATTCAATGCCCTCTCTACCTCTTCAGTTTTTAAGGCTTTCATGAGCTGCAGCCTTCGTGCAATCCTCTGATCATTCTCCGTTGTTACGAAGAGCACAGCATCCTGGATGCCGTCGAGTGGCCCGGGCTTTCTATCTTTTGCAGTGTTGATCTGATGTGTCCTGATGTATCACCCGGAGTCTAGGTGTTGTGAATTTCTTTTTTTAATTTCTGAGTGGATTGTTTCATGGTCGAGGTTAATTACACTGCCGAGCTTAAGCCTACTCTTGGATAAAATTTGGAAACAATACATAGAATCTCGGCTTTGAAAAGATTGGATTTAAACGATTAGATTATTTCAATATAATAATACATGCAAACCATCGTCAGTTGATGAAGGGACTAGAAAAAAGATGCAGTACGATCAAATGAATTTGACAAACCACTCCATCTCACTCAACCTAATTATTCAAACGGTGCCTAACTGGTGGCCGTTTCTGAAAGGGAGGAAAACAGAGAAGCAAAGCACAATGAACTTTGGCAAGGTAACGTTTTGCCGTAGTCTCTATGGATGGTACAAGCAACGTAGACTTTACATGTTTTCTTATTGAATGGGCCATTTGTATGTACGCTGCCACCTTAACTCTTGATAAATAAAACAACTTTTTTATGTTAGTAGCAAAAATCACAAATAAATACTAGCTTACATCACTTTTTACTTATAATAAATAAGTTTAGTATTGTTGTACAAGTAGAGACCACCAAAAACCACTTAGCTAAGCACAAAAGCAACATGAACCAACATAAAACAGAAAGCTAGGAGAGTCACCCACACAAGAACCGCTCAGAGCTAGCTTACCTAGCTGGTTAAAATGGATAGTAAAGAGAAGGAAAGGAATAGCCTCTGCCAACCAGAGAGCGCGCGAGAAAAGCAACATGGACTCTTTGGTTATGCAGAGGCAGGGCTGGGCATGGGAGGTTTCAGGCACACAACCGCGTCACCGTGGGATCATGTCTCGGAGGCCGGCGCGTTTGATGGTGGCCTTGTGCCGTCATGTCGGGAACGGGTGCCCTGCCTGTGTGCTCGTCTTCACCAGCGACCTTCGCTCACTAGGATTGCTCGTGGAGGTTCAACCTGGTAGGACGTCCTGAGCTCTGCAAAGCAGTCGGTGCTCCTTTGTCTGACGCTAATTCCAGCGCCCTATCATGGCAACGCGGAAAAACATAACACAGAGCACAGTTCTGCGGTGCGTATGTGGGCAGCGGACACATTGTTGGTAGTGTTAAGTTAGTTGTAGTTTAATTAGGATAAGTATTTGATTAAGGAGTTCGTGGTATACATTGTTTACGCTGGCCAGATTGTACATACAGATACGTAAGGGCCGGAGTTTGAGTCGTATGTAGCTTTACTAAGTTGAGTCCTACTTGTTTTATGTAGTTTCAGTTTGTTTAATTAGCAAACCTATATAAGACCATGACAGGCTATGTAATTGTGGTACGTGAGTTGAGAAAAAGAAAATGGCGATAGTTGTGTCTCGCCAGAAAAGTTCCTATGTTTTTGGTTCTAGTTTTCACGTGTGTTATTCGATTCTGGTGAAATCCCAACAATTCTTTTGTTACTCAGAATTAATCGAATTTTCAGCTATTACTACTGGAGATGGGAAAGCTCCCGTGTGTTGCCAAATGTAACCGTGTGTTTTACGAAACACACGGTAAGTTACCGTGCGCTTCGCAGGAACACGGTAACAAGGGAATATACCGTGCGTGAACATGTTGCACACGGTAACGTTGCTACTGAACCAGAAATCCATCCAACTTCCGTTTTCGCGCCCTGTGCTTCCGTTGGCGCGCCCGAATTTCGTGGTTGGCGCCCACGGTGCTTCTAATGCCGCCGACCAGATTTCTTTTTTTTTTGCACAACCAACTATATTTCGTTGGTAATGGAGTGAAAAATCGTAACACCTTCATACGAAGTCGGATCGAGATAAATTTTATATGAAAATTGTAGCCCTTAATGAGATCTAGAACTTTTTAGATGAAAGGTTTTTCATTTAAGATTGTTTATGGGTTCAAATATTTATTTTTTCTCTCAGATCTATTTTTGAAATTATGTTTTGAGTTTTCAAAATGATCTCCGATGAATACATGTTCTATGTTAAAATAGAGAGCTATATGAGAACTATAATTTTGCAGAAAAATTTAAAGATTTGTTAAAATATAAGAAATTCAAATTTTTTTTGGTAGTAAATGATTTCAAATGAAAAAGTTGTCAACAATAAAGTTGTATAACTCATCAAGATCTATAACTTTTACTTTGGTCTTTTTTCTATATAACATTTTCTGAACAGTTTGAATTTGAATTTAAAAATATGAAAACTTCAAACAGTATTTTCAAATATTAAATAATTTCAACTGAAAAAATCATCAACAACAAAGTTGTATAAATCATCAATATCTATAACTTTTATTTTGGTCATTTTTCTATATAATATTTTTTTGAATAGTTTGAATTTGAATTTGAAAATATGACAACTTCAAACAACATTTTCAAATACTAAATGCTTTCGACTGAAAATGTCATCAAAAAATCAAAAATAAAGTTGTATAACTCATCAATATCTATAACTTTTATTTTGGTCATTTCTTCATCCGACAAAGTGATACTAACATTGTTCACAAAATCACATATCCCTCATCTGGTTTTATAAACTATAACACAGATTTGTGAATCTTGTGAACAATGTTATTAACACTTTATCGGATGAAGAAATGATAAAAATAAAAGTTATAGATCTTGGTGAGTTATACGACTTTGTTGTTGATGACTTTTTCAGTTGAAATCATTTAGTATTTGAAAATGTTGTTTGAAGTTGTCATATTTTTAAATTCAAATTCAAACTGTTCAAAAAAATGTTATATAGAAAAATGACTAAAATAAAAGTTATAGATATTGATGAGTTATACAACTTTGTTGTTGATGACTTTTTTAGTTGAAATCATTTATTATTTGAAAATGTTGTTTGAAGTTGTCATATTTTTAAATTCAAATTCAAACTATTCAAAAAAATGTAATATAGCAAAATGACAAAAATAAAATTTATAGATATTGATGAGTTATACAACTTTGTTGTTGATGACTTTTTCAGTTGAAATCATTTAGTATTTGAAAATGTAGTTTGAAGTTGTCATATTTTTAAATTCAAATTCAAACTGTTAAAAAAATGTTATATAGAAAAATGACCAAAATAAAAGTTATAGATATTGATGAGTTATACAACTTTGTTGTTGATGACTTTTTCAGTTGAAATCATTTAGTATTTAAAAATATTGTTTGAAGTTGTCATATTTTCAGTGAGAAAATAATCTTATTTCCTGATTTTAGGTTCAAACATTGTGTTTTTCAGAACATCCATGAATAGGAGTGAAGCATCTGTGCTGGTAATGATTGCTATACAAACTTCTTTGCAATCTCAAGCCTAAAGTATTTACTTTTCCTTTTTCATTTATGCTCTTTTCAGTGTCATTGTGCCTTTTTTATTGACATTCTAAAAAGTTGCTCAAGTTACATTGTTGACTGTTCTTGACCATATTGAGATAATGAGAAATCAGAGATATATAGTAATGTGTGGCTTAATTTGGCTTATATTAGAGCATTGCTACTGGTAAAAGTACCTAGCGACAAAAATTGCTCATGGTAAACTACCTGCACAATTTCACTAGTACCTTTTGTGATGCAGTAGTTGTTTGTGCACTAAATGGTGGCCTCTGTTCCTGAAGATCCAGTCCTATATTTTTGCTAGGTTGATCCAAATATGCTCATGTTCTTATTTCCATCTATATAATTGAGCATTTGGTCTTATTTCCCATTAATTGTACTATGTTTGGGTTTAGCATGTAATATAGTCCAATCTTGATATTAATTCAGTTTCTAGCTATATTGATCTTCCAGTTTCTTACAAGCTTATCACAATTGCAGGTATAATTATACATTCAAGCATCAACTTCAGGATCTGTACCATCCATTTATATCATCTTTCTATTATTGATTGATCAACCGAATAATATGTTCCTAGCTATTGTAACTTTGGTTATTGCTTTAACTGACATGAACCATGAATTGCTTGTATGCTAATTATTAATTGTAACCTCTTTACTGAAATATATATTTATGTTGGAATGTGTTGTGCTCTTGTGTGCTTGTTGGTGGTTTATATTGTGATGGAAATAAGCTTTGATGGATATAGTAAACAAATTGCAAATAGCATATTTTTTTATTAACACGTTCTCTTACCGGGTGCTTCAAACACGGTAACGCACCACATGTTACCGGGTGTGAATGAAACACGGTAACACACCAAATGTTACCGTGTGTGAAGGACACTCGGTAAGCCACCGTTCCGTTAGAAGCTCCGTTACACAAGAGTCCAGCTACGCACGGCAGCCTTACCGTGTGATTCAGCACACACGGTATGTGTTTTGGCCTTCCCATGCGCATAATTGTAAAACACCCGGGAAGTGCGCACGGTAAACTGATGAAGCCGCCGAGTATCTGTTCCCATGCACTAGCACCCGGTAACGTCGTTACCGTGTGTTTTTGGCCTGTTACCGTAGGTTTTGAGCACACGAGAGCCTTACAGTCTCCAGTAGTGAAATTTATATCTCTGTTAAGACCCACGTTATGTTTACGGTGTGGCACTGAATCGGAACGATTTTCGCAGGAGAACTTACCACATTCAAAGCAGGGTGGGAACGAATACGTTAGCTAAATTTATTTATTCGTTCTCATATGTGTGTGGACATATCCCATTCCCATCACACAATAGCATGAGAGTGCTGAATTATGAGAAGGAAAATGTTACACGATGACACTGAAGACATATACATTCCGTACCCTTCTGAAGTTGTTTTTTTTTATTAAGATTAAAGAGGTAGATGAAATTAAATGAGACATGATTACGATTGGTGGATATAAATATGGTGTATACCGTCGTGTGCGCTTAATTAATGCGATGATCACAAGATCAATCTTTTCAAAATGGAGGGAGACAACCGGCAATGGTGTCTGCTGCTTACTGTTTTTAGACGACAACAATGGCGGCTACATATATAGTTGATGCAAAGCCTAAACCAAGTGTTCAACCCATCTAACCCGCTGAAACAGCCCAACTCAAACACAGGACTTGGGGGCTGTTTGGATGACGGTACTTTGCCACAAAAGATTTAACAAAGTGTGACAACTCATATATATATATGCGTGGCCAAAATTTTATTGGTCATACTACTTGTAGAAAGCAGGGTAACAAATCCTATGGTAAGTGGCTTATTTAGTCAAATAGTTACCATCCTCAACCAAATAACCCCATAGATACTCACAGACTGGAAATCCTAATCGGCGATCGATCGCCTGGGATGGGGGTAGCGATCAATTCCCCTCCCCCTCCCTCCCTCCACTGGTTTCCTTTTTTGGCACCGCATTACTTTCTTATTTTCGTAAATTTATGCACCTAAAGTTTATACACCTCAAGTTTACACATATAAAGTTTAAAGACCCAAAGTTTACACATATAAAGTTTAGAGACCCAAAGTTTACACATCTAAAGTTTAGAGAACAAAAGTTTATATATCCGATTCAAATTTGAATTTGAATTCAATATTTTTTATATATAGTATTTCTATACATCTAAAGTTTATAGACATAAAGTTTATAGACCCAAAGTTTATAAGTCAAAAGTTTACATACCCGATTCAAATTTGAATTTGAATTATATCTGATTTAAATTTGAATTTGAATTCTATATATAGTATTTTTATGCATCTAAAGTTTATACACCTAAAGTTTATAGACCTAAAGTTTATAAGTCAAAAGTTTACATACCCGATTCAAATTTAAATTTGAATTATATCCGATTCAAATTTGAATTTAAATTCAAATATTTTCTATATATAGTATTTCTATACATCTAAAGTTTATACACCTAAAGTTTGTAGACCCAAAGTTTATAAGTCAAAAGTTTACATACCCGATTCAAATTTGAATTTGAATTCAAATTTTTTATATATAGTATTTCTATACATAAATTTTTCTAACTTTTTGTTTTTTTAACAAAAATTGTATGGTTTACTGTAGTAGGAAGAAAAGAAGGGGAGGAGAAAGGGGGGAGAGGAGGGAGGAATGTATCGAGTACAGGGGGAGGGAGGCGGATATCATTCGAATGGCATCCTTACAATATTAAAAAAAACCGGTGGCAAGTTTGCAAATGCTCTATTATTTTAAGCGACAATGCAACATTTACGATGATTCGGATCTCGGCGTAAAATAATACCTTTTTCAATAGTATACATTTTTATTTTTTGAAAAAGGTACTGGCAAAGCTAACATGTCCATTCTGGCTCATTTTTGCCTTCTTCAAACCAGCGTTACATTCTCGCTTTATTTTTTATTTTATTACTATGCACACAAGAGCAACTTGGAATTGTGCCGCACTGCTATTCATATTAGCTCTATGAATCAGTTGTTTGCTTTGTTTATAAGGACTGAAAGCTAATGCACTATCTTCTGTAAAAAAAAGTATATATGGTCAATTTAAATTTTGCTTACCTTCCATGGTTTAGTTTAGTGTGAAGCTAGCTAGTTTAGATCACCAGCGGTTGCCTAATGGATTGTAGCCTTACGATTGTCAATGAAAAAAAAATCGTATAATATATATGTATGTATATGTGTGTGTATGGCAAATTATCATACATATTCTCGGTGATTTAAAAATTAATATAAAAAGTAAATAACGATAGAGGTCTCAAAATCATCTTAAACAATTAAGTTATAAAATTTAGTTTTTTTACAGTGACTTATTAGCAGTATGTAAAATGATTGGACTTTTTAGACAAGTAAATTAACCCTCTCATATGTGTGGGACCGAGTAAAATAGTAATGATATCTTTACAGGCAGAAGACATATAGAGATACTATTCAACTATTCACATGTGAGGTGATAGCTACCTTTCAAGCTAAACTACCCCATCAAAGGCTGGTCCAAATGGCGTGCCATCGTTCATATTCGCATGATGCGTGATAGATAGATGGCTAAGTCAACTATAAAGGTGGAGTGCACATACATACGTAGGGCTTGCAGCTCTAGTGGCTGGTCTCTGTTAATTTCTTGTGGCAAATTAAATCGACCAAGTAATGAACCTCCACAAGGCTCGTAGGTGCGAGAGGCATCAGGAGTTACTCAGCCACCTCTCTGCTGCTCGATCGCTAGCTGTTCGCTCCACTCAACTAGTGTGGGATGTGCGATTGCCACTGCAACGCCCTCCCTACTTTTCCAGTTCTTAAGGCTTTTACGAGCTGAAGCCTTTTGTACAATGCGCGGATCATTCCCTGTTGCTACGAAGAGCATACCATCATGGATGCCGTCGAGTGGCCCGGGCTTGCTATCTTTCCCTGTTGCTACAAAGAGCACACCGTAGATCATTTCAATATAATAATACACGTAGACCATCGCCAGATGATGCAGGGACTAGGAAAAAAGATGCAGTAGGGATAAATGAATTTGACAAACCACTCCATCTCAAAAAAGGCTTCTGTTACATGTATCTAATTATTCAAACAGTGCCTGACTGGTGGCCGTTTCTGAAAGGGGAAACAACATAGAAGCAAAATACAATGAACCACTATTGGAGAAACCATCTTTGGTCAGTTACCCAAAAAAACACAATAGTCCCGGTTGCTCAAAAATCCGTGACTAACTTTGGCAAGGAAATGTTTTGCCGTAGTCTCTATGGAAGGTACAAGCACTGTAGACTTCACATATTTTCTTATTGAATTTGCCATGTATTTACGCTGCCACCTTAACTATTGATAAATAAAACAATTTTTTCCGTTAGTAGTAAAACTGATAAATAAATACTAGCTTACATCACTTTCTTGATGATAATAAATAAGGTTAGAATTGTTGTACCGGTAGAGACCACCGATCGAAAAACCACTCCACTATGCACAAGAGCCGCATAAGAACCAACATAAAATAGAAGAGAGAGGAGAGTCACCCACACAAGAACAGCTCAGAGCTAGCTAGCTAGCTTACCTAGATGGTTAAAATGGATAGTAAAGACAAGGAAAGGAATAGCTTTGTGAACCCGGGACGTGCGACAAAGCAGTATGGACTCTCTGGTTAGGCAGAGGTAGGGCAGGGCATGGGAGGTTTCAGGGACACAAACGCGTCACATTGGGATCATGACTCGGAGGCCGGAGAGTTTGGTGGTGGCCTTGTGCCGTCACGGCGGCAATGGGTGCCCTGCCTGCATGCTTATCTTTCAGCATTGACCTTCGCTCACCATGATTGCTCCTGGATGTTCAACATGCTAGGACGTCCTGAGCACCGCAAAGTAGTCGAGGTTCCTTTGCCAGACGCTAATTCCAGCGCCATATCACCGCAACGCGGCCAAATAGAATACATGACGCAATTCTGCGGTGCGTATATGGACAGCGGACACATTAGTTGGTAGTGTTAAGCTAGTTGTAGTTTAATTAGGACAGCTATTTGATTAAGGTGTTTGTGGTATACATTTATTTATGCTGGCCAGATTGTATACAGATATGTATGGGCCAAGGATTGAGTCATGTAGTTTTAGTAAGTTGAATCCTACTTCTTCTATCCCAAAAAACTCAACCTATTTGAGGATGTGACATAATTTAGTAAAATAAGTCTGAACAGATGGTTATCTATATTTGTCGTACTAGATTAGATTATGTCCCATCCTAAATTAGATTAGGTTTTTTTGGACGGAGGGAGTACTTGTTATACTTAGTTTGAGTTTGCTTAGCAAACCTATACATTTATGTATATGTAATTGTGGTACATGAGTTGCGAAAAAGAAAACGGTGATAGTTGTGTCTCGCCAGAAAAGTTATGTATTGTTTTTCGTTCTAGTTTTCACTTGTGTTATTCGATTCTGGTGAAATCCCAACAATTCTTTTGTCACTCACAATTAATCGATTTTTCAGCTATTCGATCTCTGTTAAGACCCAAGGTTGCCTCGAATCCAAGCGTTCCCCTGCTTGCCACCAGTGCGGCATGTGCGGTTTGCATATGCCTGCGGCTTCCTCACTCACTCACGAGCAACAACGCCCCTGCAGCCTGCTGGTTGGCCCTGGCCTGTCGATCGGTCAGGTGTTTGAAGTACAAATTGTCCCGTTGAACTGAGGGAAATTTGGGTGAAACATCTACAGGTCGTCAGGTGATGAATTAATTAATGGCTGCAACATCTCAGCGTAGAAGGTTGGTTTGTCGTGGAGATACGGGTTAAACATCGTGCTAAACAGTTCTAACAATGGCTCTATGAGTCAGTTGTTTGCTTTGTTTCTAATTAAGGCTCCAAGTATTTTTCAGTTATACTCACAATACATATGTATGTATATATGTGTAAAAGATCAATAAAAAAAAGTAAATTACGATAGAAGTCTCAAAATCATCTTAAACAATTAAGTTCTAAAATTTATTTTTTTACAACGACTTATTAGCTGGAGGACAAACGATGGCAGTTTATAGATAAGTAAATTAACACTCTCACATGTGTGGGACTCAGTAAAATATAGTACCGATGTATGTCTTTACCGGCAGAAGACATAGAGATACTATTCAACTATTCACATATTCACATGTGAGATGATAGCAACCTTTCAAGCTAAACTACCCCATCTAAGGCTGGTCGAAATGGCGTGCCATCTATATAATAGTACATCGTTCATATTTGCATGATGTGTGACAGATAGATGGCTAAGTCAACTATAAAGGTGGAGTGCACATATGTACATATAGCGTGCAGCTCTAGCGGCCCGTCTCTCTTAATTTCTTGAGGCAAATTAAATCGACCAAGTAATGAACCTCCACGAGATTCCTAGGCACGAGAGGCATCTAGAATTACTCAGCCACCTTGTAGACTATAAGGTCAGCCACCTCTCCGTTGGTCGATCGCTAGCTGTTTGCTCCGCTCTACTAGTGTGGGATGTGCGATCGACATTGCAACACCCTCCATACTTGATCATTCCCTGTTGCTACGAAGAGCACACCATCATGGATGCCGTCGAGAGGCCCAGGCTTGGTATCTTTTGCGGTGCCAATCTGATGTGTCCTGGTTGAAAAGATTGAATCTAAACGATTAGATCATTTCAATATAATAATACACGTAGACCATCGCCAGGTGATGCAGGGACTAGGAAAAAGATGCAGTAGGGCCAAATGAATTTGTCAAACCACTCCATCTCAAAATATTATTCAAACGGTGCCTAACTGGTGGCAGTTTCTGAAAGGGAAAAAATAGAGAAGCAAAGCACAATGAACTTTGGCATGGTAACATTATACCGTAGTCTGTATGGAAGGTACAAGCATTGTATACTTTTACATCTTTTGTTATGAATGGGCCATTTGTATCTACGCTGCCACCTTAACACTATTGATAAACAAAACAACTTTTTTCTGTTAGTAGTAAACCTTGCAAATAAATATTAGTTACATCATTTCTTACCGATATAATAAATAAGATTGGTATTGTTATACCAGTAGAGACCACCGAAAAACCACTCCACTGTGCACTAGAGTAACACGAACCAACAGAAAAGAGAGAGGAGAGTCACCCGCACAAGAACAGCTCAGAGCTAACTTACCTAGCTGGTTAAAATGGATAGTAAATATTAGGAAAGGAATAGTCTCTGCCAACCAGAGATGTGCAACAAAGCAACATGGACTCTCTGGTAAGGCTGGGCATGGGAGGTTTCAGGGACCCAACTGCGTCAACGTGGGATCATGTCTCGGAGGCCGGAGCGTTTGGTGGTGGCATTGTGTCGTCACGTTGGCAACGGGTGCCCTGACTGCGTGCTTGTCTTGAAACCTTCACTCACCATGATTGCTCATGGAGGTTCAATCTGGTAGGTCGTCCTGAGCACTGCAAAGCAGTCATGGTTCGTCTGTCGGACGCTAATTCTAGCGCCTATCACGGCAACGCGAGCAAACAGAACACATGGCGTAATTCTGCGGCATGTAGTATGTGGACAGCGGACACATTCTTGGAAGAGTTAAGCTAGCTATAGTTTAGTTGGAATAAGTATTTGATTAAGGAGTCCGTGGCACATTTGTTTATGCTGGCAAGATTGTATATAGATACATATGGGGCCGAGGTTTGTGTCATGTAGTTTAAGTAAGTTGAGTGTCCTACTTGTTATACGCAGTTTTAGTTTGCTTAGAAAAAGAAAAGTTTGTCATTTATATCTTGACTAGAAAAAATGCCTGTGTGTTGCGACGGGTGAATGCTATTTTAATCATATTATTGTTAAGATTTTTCTAAAAAGTACATCCTCCATTTCAAAA
Source organism: Oryza sativa Japonica Group (assembly GCF_034140825.1). Lineage (NCBI taxonomy): Eukaryota > Viridiplantae > Streptophyta > Magnoliopsida > Poales > Poaceae > Oryza > Oryza sativa. The sequence goes on from NC_089038.1 coordinate 21,477,497, forward strand.
TTATGACGCCATTGGCTTTTCGCACAACGTTTAACCATTCATCTTATTAAAAAATTAGTATAAATATCATTTATTTTGTTGTGACTTGTTATCGTCAAATAAAATATAATATTAACATATACTTTTACATATTTATATTAATATTTTAAATAAGACGAATGGTCAAACGTTGTTGGAAAAGACAACGGCGTTATACATTTTGATAGTATTGATATCTAGTTTGAAACTTTTATTGGGATGATGGTCATATCTTGTACGTTGCTTTCTTATGATTTGGCAAGAGTTTTGAAGCAATTAGGAGTCTGACTCTTCTCCTAAGTTAACATGCGAGTTTTTAAAGGGATTTCTTATATCAATCCTTATGTATTTCTGAAAACAAACGAACCTGAAAACCGACTTAAATATAGATGACATACCAAAATATCAGCAGAAACATCTTCAATTTTTATGTTTGACATAGATAAATTAAAATGGGAAGAGTGCTACTAATGGTGCATATTTTTTTCTTCTTTTTTTTGATTAATGTGGTATAATAATTCCTAGTCTCTAGAGTGAACATGTTGGTTTTTAGCAATATTTGGAACAAAATTTGAAATCCAAAAGTTTGTTATATTTTAGCACAAAGAAGTTTTTTTAATTGCGATCTAAAATAAATAACACGCTCAAATATTTTTTTTATTTAAATAGAGAGAACTTTTTGGCAGCAACTGAAAAATTACTCCTCGCAATATGTAAGTATGCATGTATATGTGTTGACACCAAGACTGACTCGGCTTTCGTCAAAGTGTTCTGTAATTGCAATCTAGAGTGAATTATGCGTGCATATGTGTTGACACTGAGACTGACTCGGTTTCCATCAGCAGTACATCTTTCTTTTTCTCTCCCAGACGGGAACACAATCAGACTTGTATGCATGCACGTTCTCGTGACAAACGTGAAGAAACCTTGCAGCTAGCTTCATCTGTTCGAGTTAAATATAAATACAAATAGAGTGTTTCGTAATACCATCAATAAATCTATATCTTTATAAAACCAACTCAAACACGGATGACGTATCAAAATCTCGGTAAAAACATCTTCAATTTTTATAATAGTAGAGATAGAGTTAATCTTGTTGTAGTTCAATTAGGATAAGTATTTAGTAATCTTCCATAACAGGCTTTGTATACTAGTCGTCAACCCGTGCGTTGCACGGGTTACTATCATATATCTATTATAAATGTGATAATTTTGGTCATATATTAAATTCATAGGACATTATTTGAATTATAGTATTTTAAAATTACAATGATTGAAAGAAGAGCATATCAAATACTACATGATATTTGTGAATTGCTTTTTTAAAATTAAGTTACTAAAGTACTAAATTTCTTCGTATTATTAATTCAGAGTGTTAGAAACATTTTATTTTGGATGGAAAAGCTAACACTAAAAATTAAATAGTATTTCTAACACGAAGTATATTATCTACAATACTATGATATAGACGGTCATGACTCACAACAAAGGCTATGCACCCTGTTGTTTTCCGACCCCTAATTAATCTATTACATTAGAATCGGCATCTCCAGTAAATCTATTACTATACTATGATTTTAAATTCGTTTGTACTACTTGTTTTAAAGCATGAGAACAATTTTTAATCTTGCGTTCATATAATGAACTAATTAAGACCGTGGGTCATTTGTCCTACTTCAGATTGTTGGAACTCTATTTATTACATAGTAAAACCAATACACCAATTGCATCTACTTAAAAAAAAGTCGTATTGTCTTGCAAAAGAAAATTAATTTAATTACTTGCTGTAGTGTTTAAAATGGCTGGTGCTTAGCTAGCTGAACCCCAACGCCGGCACCGTCACCGCCGATGCCGACGCTCCATTAACTGTGGAGCTAGCTAGGTTAATCGTACTAGTAAGAGCAAGTATAATAGTGAGTTATAAGCTTACTATAAGCTTACGTGGAGGAGAGAGATAACAAAAAAATCAAGAATGCTGGCTCTCATGCAAAAGCTAGCTTAACATAAACTCCTAAGTAAATACATTAAATGTATAGGTGAGAGATAGAGAGATGAGGAGAAAATTATAGCCAACCTTATAGCTAATCCACTATATATGTTGGCTTTAAAATAGGCTAATATTAGGAAGTGAGCTCTACTATTGTCCTGGCTCTAACAAACAGCCGCAGCCACAATGGTTGGTGTTTTTGGGGCACAGAAATCATGGGCATGAGTGACTTAATTTCCTAGATTGATGGGCATGGTAAACGTCGGGAATTCAGTTGCCTCCGATGGGATTCTATGCAGCTTTGGCATTGCCCTGCCTGGAGCACGGTGCATCCACAGATACGGTGTAGCGTGTGCGTTGTCCACTACTTCCTTGTTGGTGCCACACGGCATACCTGCTCTGGTACAACACGCAGAGCACTGCTTGCTGCGTGCTGACGGTTCGTCTAGTTCTTCCACGTCGTCGATTCTGGATGAGTACGTACGGGTCTCTCAAGAGATGCTGGATGGTCTGGCCATGCGTTGGGACAATTGGACTGATCTGATCGATGGTTGTTCTATCTTTGGTTGTATCCTGACTGTATTGTTGCAATGTTTCTCTGTTAAGGCTTACACACAATGGAGTAAAAAAAAAGCGAGAAACTAAAAGGAGAAAAACAAATAAAACGAATTAAGGGAAATTAATTTGAGCGACAACTTTTACGATGATCTGGTAGCTAAATGACCCTTTTCTCAAGTACAATTTTATTTTAAGAATTTTACCATACCTGAGAAGGTACCACCAGGTACTAGGAGGTAAAAACTCCATCTGTCCGTCCATTCACAAAGGGTATGATCGGAATAGCTTGTGATAATCATCTAGTCCTACACCTGGCATCGTCTCTTCTACATCTTCTTCTCCTTCCACATCTTGTAGTCCCAAACAATTCCGTCCCACTCTATAGCTCCGCGACACACTGTTGAGACCTGAAGCACACCGCCAATGGTTATAGAGGAGGCTACAATCCAGGATCCAGTTTTGGGGCCTCATCAGGATGGGAATAGTGGGAGGGCAGGCGACGCTCGTGAGGTGAGTTCATGTGCCACCGACACCTCTGAGGGGGTGGTTTGCTGGTGAAGAGGAGAGGCAGCAAACATGGACAGACGGAGCTCGCCAATGATTCAGCTAGTGGAATGGAAAAGGATGAACAAAAGAAAGAGCAAGTAAAAAATGGAAAGAAGGGCTCGCCTGAATTCGGGAAGGAGAATGGTGGATTCCTTCCATTGTGATGATGAGGATTGGGCATTTTTGCTGTTTGAGCACCATGTCCTGTACTCCTGTACGTCTTCAATGGTGATAGACTATCTAACAGTTCGGATCAAGCTAATAACCAGAAAAACATATTCCTGGTCATTAATCCAATGTTATCTCAACTAGAATTTTCAAATACTCGGCTCTATCATTGTGGATCAACTTCTTTAGGTACATGAAAGCACTAAATTTCCAGACAATATAGCTCATGCACCTCTGGTTCGCATGGTTCTTGGTGCCACCAAGACTAGGAGTTGACCCCAAGCAGAGAGGGCACTGAATTCGCAGTTGCTGCTGGCCTCGGCTTCATAACTGATGGATGCTGGGTGGCGTCCCCCTCCTCTTTATTGCACAACCAGGACAGCTGACATGGCAACGCATGACTTTGGAGGTGTCCAGAGCATAAAAGGGGGTGGTAGGTCCCAGCTCGGTCTGAACCGCGGCTGCAGCGGTGTATTATCGATGAGGGGAGAAGTGCTAAAGCAGAGGTTGCCGTTTTGCGAGAGTGTCAGTGACAGCGGAAGGAGAGACAGCCTGAGAGGACGAGAGAGAGCTAGCGGAGAGGAGGTAGTGTTGGTGGGAGGATAAGAAAACAAACTAGAGCAGCGTGGGGGTGGGGGTGGGGATTGGCGACGGGAGCGGACTGGGGAGGAGGAACAACGCCATGGGAGGAACGACACCGGCGTCCACCATCAAATCACCTCCCTCAAGCTCGAGGTAAACGTTGTATCGGCCAAGTCAAGCTTGTTGTTGTGTGCCCGTGTTAATTACCTCTACGGTTCTCGCTCGATTTGAGGATAGATGGCGCTCCACTCCCACCTGCATGCGAAAGTACAAATTTGCTCTCCTACCATCAACAACATTTGGTACCTGCTAGATGCCATAGCGCCAGGTACCGAGCCTTTCCAAGCCGTTACATAGAATGGAATGGACGACCAAGATTTGGTACCTCCTCCCCTCAAGGACTGTAAAAGGCCTCTTATTATTATTTTGATGGTTCCAATAATTGCAGATATCCTCACTCGTACGAAAAAAGGGTCCAATTTAAAGAGTGTAGTTTTGGCTGATATTTCATACCACGTAGGAGTATATGTAAATGGTACCCAAATTTAAATGGAGGTGGCAGTGGTAAAGAACAGCATTAGAAACAAAAGCTTTGCAATGATCAAGACGTGTCCAGAGCTCTAGCTTAGGCAAACAGGCATGGGAGGCACTGAGGACACGATTGCGTCCACGCTGGCCTTCCTTGCAAACGCAAAGTCATCCAGAAGCAGCGCAAGATATCTCTATGGACAAACCTGCAGTGTTCTGCTTGCCGCCCTCTGCATCCGGGAGCAGCAGCAGCTTCATGTTCCCCGGTGGATTCACCCTCGCCCCTGATTATTGATTGATCCGCGTAGAGGTCAATCGGCATGCAGGGCCGAGCCAAGTACGTATATACGTAGTGAGTTTAACACTAGGATAGCTAATTCGTCCCCAACCAGCCGTGAAGGAAGCCTGCCAGGAATTCATGAGATGGATATTATCGATAGAACTAAGTATTGTTTGGTTTTGTTTGTATTTTCCAAAAAGGTGAAAGCAGGTATTATCAGAACTATAAAAGCCCATGAAGCTCCTCGTTTCTTGTATTGTCACGTTGAGCCGGGGGGGAATTTATTTTAATATTTTAATATTTAATTTGTAACATCGTTTATTTTCATGCTCATTTGGTCTTCTCTTTCCCTTTTAACGAAAGTTTGGTGTTTCTTCTTGCAACATAGCCAAGCATTGAGTTATATGGTCTGTGAACCGCGACATAATTTTTAATTTCACCATTTAATTTTATATTTAATTTAGGGACCTTTTTGTTTTTCTTCTATTTCTTAGACTTGGCTTTTGGACCGCTATAAGTAAAAGCATATGTTTTATGTTTAAATTATATGTTGTTGCTCTTTTTTTTAATAATGTAAGTTATTCTAGCCTTCGCAATGTTTTGTTGCTTACTTCATTCATGTTTTCCTTCAAGTTAGCCGTAACCATTAATAAATAGTTGTTGTTGTATTATGGCACACAAGACACCATACATTATGTAGCGCTCTAGCTTGTCATAAAAGGTAGTAGAAAAAGATAGGCTAGCAAAATATATATAGAAGGGCTGAATTATGTAGCTATGTTACTATGTAATGAATTGCAACAGGTAACTACGTATAACTAGTAACAGTAACAAAGGGTAATACAAAGCTATCTGCTTGTTGCTCAAATAATTAGACAAAGCAGAAGCATTGTTCTCTAATCATATCTCCCCAAACTCACCCGTGGATGTAACACATCTAGGAACTGGAAGCATCGGGGAGGGCGATCGATCACTTCTTCATGGATAGGGCGAGGTCATTGGCTGAGAGGGAGGCCTCGACGAACTTGCCGATGGTGAACTTGTCGGCCGCTGCAGAGCGCACTGTAGCGCGCCGTCCTGACCAAAGGCCTCTGCATCCACAAGCTGAGGATGAAGGTGATTTGGGATGGCACCGAGAGGTGCGAGATGAAGATGGTAATTACCAGAGGATGACGTGTGGGACCAAGGATATTTTATAAATAATTGTTTTCTTCATTTGTAGATCGGACTGATCTGGTGAAATAGCTGCCGCACATATTTTGTAAATACCGGTTACTTTACACCTGAACTTCTTCCACGGTATGGAAAACTCCTGGTGTAAAAAGTTTAGGGTGTAAAGTAACCGATATTAGAGTTTAGTGGTGAAAATCGAATTACCGACATCAAACGTGGTCTTTGAAAGTTGAAATGTGGTTACTAAAAGTCATTAGCACTACTTTCTAAGAGGACTCGCGCGCTAATTTAAATGGTAGCCAAATTTAAAGAGGTGGAGCGCACCAATTTTAATTGTCTAGATTATTCAGAATTTTGGGATAGAAGAAGACATGCAAGGAGTAGTAAATTAGCTGAAAAGAACTTAATCCCACTATTACCACACTCACATGTACACACGGCTACTTATATGGACCGGTGTGCACGGCTCACGTTTTTGACCCAAGAAATCGACGTGACAACGATCGAGCTCTCCGATCCGATCCCCTCTAGCTAGGATTGTAGGCATGGAGGCATTGGAAATTACTCGGTGGCCTCTGATCCTTCCCTCGCAGCTTGGCGATCTCCTCCTCGACCAAACCCGGCGCTTGCGTCTAACGCGGCATGTGCGAGTTGCCACAACCACACCATTGCGTGCGTGCGGCTTCTTCCCTGCACGCCACGCGCGATCGACGACGTACGTGTTGCAGCACTTTGTTCTGGCCCTGGTGGCGGTACCGGTGATCTTGGTGTTTGCTGAGCCCAGTTCTGATGGTGGATGAGTAGGTCAGTCCCTCTGTTGCATCTATTCCTTGCAACAGAGTGCAGCTGCTGTGAATATTTTTTTTTTCTTGACCATACGGATGAGCTAGCTCATGCTTAGCCTTACGCTTGAATAAACTGGAACGTAATAAATAGAACTCGGCTCATTACCATCAAGAGACCTTTTGCAACTAAGGATACATATTTTCAGCTTTTTTTTAAAAAAAATGATTAAAAGCCTGACCTCTACATCCAACTTGGATGTACCCAACACATACAGTGATGTCATTGATAAATAAAATAAATTTTGACAAGTTGGAAAACTCATATATTAGTAACTTTCACTACTTGACTAAATTTGGTGCTACTCCCCCGTCCCATGATATAAAGGATTTTAGGCGGATGTGACATATCCTATTACAACGAATCTGGACAGGTCTGTTGGAGCCTTAAGTTTTTGTTGGAGCCTAAGCAAGATGGGTTGAGTTGTGATCCAAATTCATTTACATATGTATAAAGGTCAACTTCGGACGGAGCGAAGTGGAGGCCCGTCGCCGGTGGCTTGGGCCGTCACATAGCTGAAGAGGTCTGAATATGATAGCTGTGTGTATATTAAATTTGTTAATGGATCACGCATATATATACTTACTGTTATATATTGATGATATGTTGATTGCTGCCAAGAGCAAAGAAGAAATCACTACATTGAAGAAACTGTTGAGTAGTGAGTTTGATATGAAGGATCTTGGTGCTACTAAGAAAATTTTAGGTATGGAAATTACTAGAGACCGAAATTCTGGTTTGTTATTTCTTAGCCGGCAAAGTTACATTAAGAAGGTTCTTCAACGTTTCAACATGCATGATGCAAACACTGTTTGTACTCCTATTGCACCTTATTTTAAATTATCAGCTTTACAATGTGCTAGTATTGATAAGGAGGTAGAATACATGTCAAGGATTCCATATTCTAGTGCTGTTGATTTTTTTATGTATGCCATGGTTTGCTCTTGTCCGGATTTATCTTATGCTATGAGTTTGGTTGGTAGATACATGACTAATCCTGGTAAAAAACAATGGAAGGCTATTTAGTGGAGTTTCAGGTATCTTCGAGACACAGCAAATGCTTGCTTGAAGTTTGGCAGGACTGATAAGGGACTTATTGGCTATATGGATTCAGATTTTGCTGCTGATTTGGACAAGCGAAGATCACTTATAGGTTATGCGTTTACTATTGGTAGTTGAGCCATGAGTTGGAAGGCAACATTGAAGCCTGTTGTTGCCCAGTCTACCACTGAAATAGAATACAAGGCTATTACTGAAGCATGTAAGGAATCAGTTTGGCTGAACGGATTGTTTCCTGAGCTTCATGGAGTTGATTCTTGCATTAACCTGTTTTGTGACGGTCAAAGTGCCATATACCTCACTAAAGATCAGATGTTCCATGAGAGGATAAGCACATTGATATCAAGTACCATTATGTTCGCGATGTAGTCGCACAAGGTAAGATAAATGTCTGCAAGATAAGTATTCATGATAATCTTGCTGATATGATGACAAAGTCAGTTCATATTGCTAAGTTTGAGCTTTTCTCAAGCTTAGTTGGTATAATGGTTTAACCCAATAGATTATTTGGCGTCGAAAGTGTTTTTCTTTGTTGTGTTGAGGGTGAAGGTTTGATTTATGCTACAAGAAGGAATTTGTCTCAAGGTGGAGTTTGTTGAGTTTTAATCCAAATTCATTTGCACACGTATAAAGGCTAACTTCGGACGGAGCGAAGCGGAGGCCCGTCGCCGGAGACTTGGGCTGGAGCAAAGCGGCCGTTTTAGGGTTTCACCTTTATATATACTTCTGGAATGTAAGCTGCCGTTCGGCGTTCTAACCTCATCCGATATATAGTGAAGATATTTGCTAGCTGGCGCCTATGGTTTTTCTCTCCTAATTTAAGAGGGGTTTTCACGTTAAATCTTGTGTCTTCTGTGATTGGTGTATCATTTTTTATCGTTTATTTGCCGATCGTTTTCTAAATATATTTGTTGGCATGCAGCAAGTAATCAAAGACAGTAGTTGTAGTACGTACATATTCTCTCTGTACTTGTGCTGTTAAGTCGCCGTAGTACCTTGATTGTTTATTTAGCCTTATACAGACTTGACGTCTCATGCATGTCTCATGACAGAGGGAGTATAAATGATGGCCTTTCCGATTGTATTTTCATCCCATAGTTCATCTATTTATAAAAGACAATGCTCCACTTCTAAAGCTGCGTGACACACATCGAGAGCTGGAGCGAACTAAAGAGCTGGCCGGGTCAGTGTGGATGTTAGCATGTATACACGTACACGCATCCGTAGCGACTCTATTGATTTGTTGAAACTAATTAAGATCCTAGCTTAGATATGGGAGGCATGGGGAATTATTTAGCCGCCATGGAACTAAAGCTTCGCCCTCGCTTGTTTCTGCGCTTCTTGTGCAACCGCCCATGAACATACGAGCAATATTTTCGCTATGAAGAGCACGGGGAGGATGCTGGCTGCGAGGCCCGTTCTGGCCTGGCCTTCTCTTTGTCCAGCCATGTCGGGATGGTCGTACGATTTCATATGTCCTAATGTATTGCTCGAAGTTCAGTTTGTACTATTGGAGAAGTGATTATCCCATTTAGTACCGGTTATAACAACCGCGACTAAACTTTCATCTGTCCTAATGGTATTCGAAGTGCAGCTAGCGGCCGGACGAGACGAGTTCGATCTCGATCTCTCGCTAGTAGTCTTCTAGGCATGGGATGGGAGGAGTCGGAAATTACTTGGCTGCGTCGGATCCAACACTTGGCAGCTCGGCATCGCTCTGCTTACTAACCGGGCGCCTGCGCGTGTGACGCCGAATGCGCGGTTGCCACGGCTACTCCATTCCAGAATTAAATTTTAAAATATACAGTATTTTCCTAGAATTTGCACATATATACATGCTTTTGAAAATTTTACAAAAATATATGTTTCCGCGGATTGGGAATGCGGTATCGGGCAGTGGCGCGACGCCAAGACGCGCGACCGCATCCGTCGGTCCCGTAGATTGGTTGTGCGGCACCGGTGCTGACATAATATAGTCGTTTCACTGCCTTTGTTCAATTCGAGCTGCTAGTGCCAAGAAGTCATGCATGCATGTCAGAATAGTGAATGCTAAAGCTAGCTACCTGTTAATACAATCAAAGTTTTATGAGTATATCCTTTGTTTGTTGCGGGATTTGGCGGTGGTGGCGCGGCTCCGCGCGACCATTCCGCGGGAGCGCGTCGGTCTATTCTTCTGCGCAACTGCTCCTGGTGCTGGGAATGGACGCCGTCGCGCGCTATTGTCACGCGGGATCGACGCGATCGCGCGTTTTGGCGTCGCGCCACCGCCCCTCCCATCGGTCAACTGTACGGTGCCGTATTTCCAATCTGCGGGAAAGGTATATTTTTAAAAAAATTACAAAAGCAGGTATATATGTGCAAAATCGAAGAAAATAATGTATATTTTAAAATTTAATTGATCCATGCCTGCAGCATCCCTCGGCACCGCGACGACGCGCTCCGGCTAATCGTTCTGCCCCAGTATGGTGTTATGCTAAGCCCAGCTCTCATTCTCACGATGATGATGAGCCGTCGGTCAGTCCTGTCCTATCTACCTAGCTATTCCTTGCAAATTGGAGTAGTACCCACCTGCTGTAAATTTTTCTTGACCATATATATGTTGTTTTATGGTCGAGGGTTAATACATTTCAATGTAATAAATGGAACTCCTCTTGTTAGCATAATGAGTTCGTTTTTTTTTGTTGTTTCCAGGAGACTGTTTAAAAACATAGGTGTGCCTGGTTACATGACAAAATGTGTCCATCACTAAATTATTGAAGCATCCATGACTTTGGCTATAATTAAATAGAGAGTTAGACGAAAGTTTTGTACATGCAATTGATGAATGAGAAAGCATACCACAAGCTTATATCTTTATGTCTCTTACATTCCTAGAAATTATGCAACTTGTTTTGACTAGGCATATAATACAGGGTCACACGATGTTCTACCGAATATCGACGAAGAAAACTAGTAAAAATTCATAGATTCCTTTTGCATCTTGCTGATCTAATCACGAAAACGAACTTCTCCCCTATTCCCCGTTCCGTTTTCGCTATTCCCAAAGAAATCCACTACCGTCTGACTTGGAGTCGTCGGTGAAAGCTGATTGGGAATTCGTGAAACAGCTTGCGGGCTGTGCATGTCACAACGCCCACGGACACCATATTGCGCCGGGACCGCACGACAGTGAGGTCACACCGTGCCACAACCCAGGCGTCGATGTGCAAGCCTCAGCGTCCATGCCCACTGAAGCCACGCCGCCACACCAAGACACATGTAATGTACTGTCGTGAAGGTGCTGGCCGGACATGAAGAGGGAAACAGAAATATAGACGAAGAAGAATGAAGAAGAAAAGGGAAAAAGTGGCGAACAACACCAGCTAGCGGAGCCACTTATGCCGACCATTCATGGCGCTGCCATACCCACAGCGCATGCCGACCACTTGATGTGTGGCTGCAGGACCGTCTTGTAATGACTGAACGAGTACCAAAGGCGTTGGCCGCGCCTCCACGCCGTGTCGAGACTGTTGCTTGCCCGTGCCTAGCACCGCTGACCGGCCGAGCTACTCCGCCGGTTGGCCGCGCCCCGCCACACGGGCGCGCAACCACCGCTCGCGGTACCCCGCCGACCGACCACCGCCACACATGGCAAGGGCGGTGGTTGTGTGGAGGTGGGGTGGGGGAAGGAAAAAAACGAAAGGAAAAAGTAGAAAGAGTTGGTGATTTTGCAAAAATGCGTCCGTATTTTCTCGAAAGTAAGCACATGTTCTTCTGCATTGGAAAATTGGACTTTAAATCCTGAAGTTTTTAGAGAATACAGATATAATCCTCTGCATTGGAATATTTGTTGGACTAAAAAAAAGATGTGAAACACACATGATTTTCCTTTGCGTCCAGTATATATAGTGCTATGATTATAAAAGAAATACAAGACCGAGGTGATAGTGAGACCAGACAACAAACTATATATATCCTAGTGAGTTGGGAACTAAATTTTCCAACGACCGTCGAGACGATGATGCATCGATCGCTCTAGTTTAGGCATATAGGCATGGAAGGCATCTGGGACAAAGCTGCATCAACTCTAGTACTCCCTAGAAACGCGGAAGCGTTTTAGCCTCGCTTCGCGTATCCGGCCAGTGGTGTTGACAGCAAGTGCGCCGTGCATCCTAGCCTTCCTAGCGCTGCGCACACCCCCGGCCCCATTTCAGCTGCATTTTCTCATGGTTGGTTTTTAGCGAGCAATGTGAGCGTAATCGGTCCTGCGACCGTGCGTCGTATTCTCTAGCCGCCCTACCACAAACAGAGACCTCAATCGGTCGCATTTTGGTGGAACCCCAACCATAAATAAATCTAGTTTTCTTAGTGTGAGTTGCAGCATTTGAATGTGCAATGTTCTGGTTACTGCAATTCAATTGAGAGGATGCATGGAGATCTTTTTCTGGTCGTTCTAATGCATGTCATGCTCTTTTATTTTTTTTGTTTCTACGAAAAATATTAGACCTTTCCACAATCCTCTATTTTAACATGGTTTAATCTATTCATGATAATGTGGTAGCCCCTCCGACGACAAATATTAATTGACCTTTGGTTCTTTTTACGGTATTTGAGGTTCTACCTTAGACTACAATTTTAGTTTATAAATCTAGTCAGAGATATAGTGAGACTATCAATGTGCATTCCATGAAAAATCTACTCACACTATTTTTACGTTTTGAACTAAATATTTTTAAAATATATTTTTTTGAGAAAATTGTAGTATTTGAAGGTTAAAGTTTAACCTGATTTTATCCAAAAAGCAATGTTCTAATAAATCTCCAGCTATAGCGGCAAGCTATAGATAGCGGATAGGGAGGGGAACAACTAGGATACTTCAATTTTGACGCTAAGATTTGTCGGCAGCTAATAGCTACACTTAGTTAGAGATAGCATCACCAAAATAGCCAAAGATAGCTGCACTTAGCTGCTAAAAGTATGAATTAGAAACTATGAATTCCATATATGAAGTATGAACTACGAATTGGTGATGAACTCTATCTGTCAATTTTTAGCTCAAATTCTATCATTTTTTTTAATTTTTTTTCTTATATTTTCAAAAACCGCTAAATTTCTTAGCTATAGCTATAGCTGGTCTTAGTTTTTGGAGAGCTCAACCACTAAGAGGCTTAGCTGAAGATTTAGAACATTGCCAAAAAGTCAAGTACTCGTGACCAGGGAATATACCCTCATAGCTTGTTGGTTGGACTGAATATTTTCTTTGGCTACATGAAGATAGTTGTTGAGTTATTATAGTTGTCGAAAGATGGCACCCCAGACACCAATAATGCACATTAATATGTAGTGATAGGCTATAGAAGACAACCAAAGTAACATAATAGTAGGAGGTAGAGAAACAAGGTGCATAGCTCAATATGTGAAAAAAGAATTTGAGAAGTACATGGCCGTCGAATGATTGTGTGTGTGCACCATTGTGTGCCAACTGGAAGATTCCATCTTCTTAACATGTTGGACAATTCATCCTATGCTTCTAGGCATGGGATGCATCAGGAATTATTCAACAGCCTTAGATTGGACCCTTCGCTACAGCTTGGCGTTGCTCTGCTTGACTAAGAGCAACTTCAACCCGAGCCTCATCCCTAGATCCCCATCATCCGTTGCAGGACGCAGCTCCAGTAGATGGATGTGGCTTGGAAGCTCCCTCCCTCTCTCCATGACTAGGACCTTCCGTGGCGTCGTGCATAGAGGTTTGTGAGGTGGCGGATCCGAAGTCTGTGGCGGGGCCGACGGATGGAGACGTGCAGGCCAGCGGTGGCGTAGAGGCATGCAGTATCGTCGTTGGAGCCTTGGAGGCTTGCAAGGCGGCGACTCATATGCAAATGACGATGGAGGGATTTTTACATTTCCTTGTTTTTCCTAGATAAGTGCTAATGACTAACAAGAAGTTGTACTTGAAGAAGGGCATTTAGGTCATTTCATGTTAGTACTAAACTTGCATTGGGAATTTAGGGATGGGTTTTTTTGTGAGACAGAGGGGGTAGATCTCATGTAATCAAGTAGGGAGATAAGGGAACTGTTTCCGTGGTCATCTCTCTTCATGTGAGTGCTATTCATCCCATAGACTAAGACAGTTAGACGCAGTCATCATTTTATAGAAGGATAGTACTCCACTTCAAAGATGCGTGACACACATCGAGAGCTGGAGTTAAATAAACAAGGTCAATGTACATGTACACTTGTGTACAGAACGCATCGATAGCTTATCTCTCTCAATTTGTTGAGGCAAATTAGTTAAATTTGACGTGAGGATCGACTCTCCAAGCGAAGCTCTCAGCTTAGCTAGATATGGGAGGCATCGGGAATTATTCAGTGGCCATGGAACTAAACATCCCCCCTCACTCGTTTCTGCACTGCTTGACTAACGGGGCGACTGGAGGAAGCTCAGCGTCTACAATTGCCGCTTATCCCAGCTTGATAGCTTTGATAGATTGTGGCTTCGCAGCTCGCGCACTGCACGCGCGTCGCACGCTGCCGGAGCCGACCTGATATTTTCTTGCAACATTTTCGCTATATGAAGAGCACGCGAGCCTCGAGGTTGTCAAAAAAAAAAAAGCTCGAGGCTCACGAGCTGCTCAAGCTCGACTTGTCTTAGGCTCGATTCGAGCTTGGCTCGAGCTCCAGACGAGTCGAGCAAGAGCCTCTCCCAAAGTTCATGAGCATTGTCGAGGAGCTTGAGCTTCCAATGAGTCTAATATAAGAATTTTGTTGTTATTTAATAAACTTGGAGATCAAATATTTTATTTGTATATCTTGTATTGTCATCATATATTTATTTTATTATTTTTTCTCTTTTATTAATATGATGAACTAGAAATTAATTATTTTTAAAAGATTATTCTTGAAATATACATTGTTTTACATAAATATTAAGTTCAATAGTCGAGCTTGATCTTGATCGAGCTCGACATAGCCTGTATAAAAGCTCGGACGTTTTATAGGCTTGAACTCGAGCTTGTATGAGCTCGATCCTATGCAAGCGAGCTAGCTCGGGCTCGGCTCATTGACAGCCCTACCGCGATCGATGCCGACGAGAGGCCCGTTCTGTCCTTGCCCTTCTTCCCTTTGTTGTGTCCAGTTGGGATGGACATACGATTTGATCTGTCCTAATTAATAAATGTTTTTTTAGGAACATCACTGTTGAGAAGTCTTAGAGTTGGACACATTTAATAAAAAATATATAGAATTAAATAGGGAGAGGTTGTGATTGGTTGGGAAGTGGAGATAGGTGGGAAAAGTAAATGGTGAAGGGTTGTAATTGGTTGGGAAGAGAATATTGGTGAAGAAGTTATTATATTTTGGGATAAATTCTAAGTGCTAAAAGTTATTATTTTTTGGGACGGAGGGAGTAGTTGTTTTCCCATGGTGTTGTGCCAAGGCCGAGATTAATCACTTACACTGCTAAGCTAGTTTAAGCTTCAACGAAATTTGGATAAGACGCAAAAAAAAAAATCAGCTCGTTACGTCGTAGACTATTGCAATATACTCCATCCTTCCCTAAATATTTGACACCGTTGACTTTTTTAAATATGTTTGACCGTTCCTTTTATTCAAAAACTTTTGTGATATGTGTAAAACTATATGTATATATAAAAGTATATTTAACAATAAATCAAATAATAGAAAAAAAATTAATAATTACTTAAATTTTTTGAATAAGACGAACGGTCAAACATTTTTAAAAAAGTCAACGGCGTCAAACATTTTAGGATGGAGGTAGTAGTACATATAGGTAGTCGTGAAAATTTGGTCTTTGATAGTTCCCGGTGATAATGCACGCAAATAAAATGGAGAAGGAAAACAAAGAAACAATATAACAAATAAATTTGACAAACCATTAATTCCACCACAAAAGGCTCAATTAATTTAGTCTAACCCGAAGTACGCTCCCAATATTTGTGCTCTCTATTTATAAAGAGCAAGCCGAACTGAGTCATGACAAAAGGACAACGGGAGTAGCTTAAAGTTAACAGCTTAAAATAGATCGCATAAGCATGTAGAATGGAATTGCTTGCGGAGCAGATATAAGGTCTAAGAGGCATCGGAAACTCTGTTGTGCCATGGTTGTTTTGGTTACTGCTTAATGCTTATGTTTATCATAAGAGCCCCACTACGGTGTTCTCTATTGATAGTAGAGAATAATGTGAGCCATTATTCTTATTTAATCGAATAGTTCAGATCTATTTATATTATCGTCTAGTTTAAGGTAATAGAAATATGGAGATGTATTATTGTAAATAAAAAAGATGAGGAGGGGTACAATCATTATTTATCTGCGACTAAACTTTTTTCCTTCTTATTTGTTTTTTCGATGGAATATGAGTAATGCCATTGCAATGGATGACCTACATGACGATCTAGCTGGGAAAAAACATAAATGATAAAGTTACCTCTGATCACTGTATTATGAATTACTGTCTTATCCTTAACAATAAACGGGATAGTGTCTTATCCTTAACAATGAACGGGATAGTATAATACTATCGTAGAGAGCACCATAACATTGCTTTTTTTTAATAAATGGAAGCTTATGTTTGGTAATACGGGACGGAAGGAGTACATGGCCAGACTACTTATAGATAACTCCAGCTGCCTCCAACCCTCCTATGCTGTCCACGTGAGGCTTAACCGGATTTTGGAAAGGGTTTTTGGACACGAATAAAAAAACTAATTTCATAACTCGCCTGGAAACCGCGAGACGAATCTTTTGAGCATTATTAATCCGTCATTAGCACTTATGGCTAATCATAGACTAGTCAGGCACAAAAGAGTCGTCTCACGATTTCCTCCCTAACTGTGCAATTAATTTTTCTTTTAATCTATATTTAATGCTACATACATATCTTGGAAGATTCGATGTGATGTTTTTAGAAAAAACTTTTGGAGAACTAAACGGGGCATTATATAGGACATCCAATTCGCTGGACAGTGTCACTATCAGAGATCAATTCAGCCGCGTCGGATCCATGGAACGGGCATCGATCGATCGATCGAGGGATAGGCCACAAGCTAGGCAACTTGTGCATTCGCTGCTGCTGGCTCTAAAACAACTCTAGCTGCTCTACTATTGCAGAGTTGCGCCCCTTAGGCATGAGAGGTGTTTGGGACATACCAGAGACCAGCTGTGGAAGCACTTTGATGCATCCTCGCTTCGCGCATTAAAATGTGGCACGGGCCACTTCATGGGCTCTGCTTGTTTTAGCAACTGGAGTAGTAGTAGTATTACTCTGTTGTCCAAACATATTAAACCAATATACTCGAGAGTGCTATTTTGATGTGCTTTAGTGCGGCTAGTAGTAGTATTCAGTAGATCCTTCTAACCAAATGTTACTATCTGGGTGGCCGGTGCAATTGTCCGGTATGATTTTACTTGAAAATTTATTAAATAGCTATCTTGTTTTTTTAAGACTTTGAAAGACCAAACCTTATCATCCCTGTGTTTCTAATTTTATAGTTTTATAAAAATCACACCAGTTGCTACCACTTACTTTTGTCATCTCTTTTTTTATTTGTTTGCTTGATCTACCATTGATTTTATTAATTCTCCTTGGAATCTTTATAAATTGGATAGTATAGTTTTTAGAGTTTATTGTCTCATTCGGTTTTGTTTTTATAATTTCTAGAAGTCCCATTAAGCGCTGCCATTATACTCCTCCATGGTCCGTCCACTGTCTTTTCTCTTTTTGTCATTGCGATTTTAAAAGTCGAATATAATTATTGTTTGGGTTCATTTTTTACTTTTTATAAGTCCCCCCAAACTGTCAGTGGCTTTGCCACTGTACTCCTCTACGGTTCACCCGCTGCCTTCCTTCTTATTGTCATTAAGATTTTGAAATCGAATATTATTATCATTGTGGTTTATTTTTTTTACTTTTAGAAGTTCTGAACCTTTAAAAATTGGACCTTATAGTTTTTAGAGGTTATTGTCTTGTTGGGTTTCAGTTTTTATAATTTTAGAAGTCTCGTCAAACGATGCCACTATACTCCTCTACGCAGTGTCCGCCGCCAACTTTTTATTTTCATTGGGATTCCAAAAATCAAACATAACTATAGTTGGAATTTATTTTTTACTTTCTAGAAGTCCCGCCAACTGTCGACGGCTGTGTCACTGTACTCCTGTATGACCCACCCGCTGTCTCTTCTTTTTAGTCATTGGGATTTTAAAAATTGAATATGATTATCATTGGGGTTTTTTATTACTTTCTAGAAGTTCCGCCGACAGCGTTGACTGGTTACTTGACGGCCTGCCTGTCGTCCCTCTTTTTAATCGTCATTAGGATTCTATTTGGTGTTTTATTAATATTTTTTAGATGTCCCACCAACCTCCAACACTTTAATTCTTTATAAGTATGTTACTTAATTACTCTCGTCATGAATTTTAGATGGTCTTTTCTTTCAATAGTCTTTATGTTTTATCACCAATTTTAGTTATTTATAAATTATATTCCTAGTTGAATATTTTTTTAATTTTAGAATTTATTTTATTTTTATTTTGAATTTTAATTAATACTGTATTATGTTTTTTTAGTATTTTTATATTTTATTTTCAATTTCAGCTGTTTCGAAATGGTATTCCTACTTGAACTATCTTTTTAATTTTTTCTAATTTCATATTTTATTTTATTTTTTTATTCCGAATATTAATTAATGTCATATTGGTCTCGTACATGGAATCTTCTTTCAATAGTGCATATTTTTAATTCTGAATTTCAATTATTTTTAAATTGTATTTCTACTTGACTCTTCTTTCCTTTTGCTCCAATTAATGTGGGAATTTCTAGCTCCCACAGTGAATGTGGTTCCTCCTTTTAAAGCTGTTTTAATAATATATTAATAGATAGATTTCTTTGATGGTTCTATCTGCATAAACATTGCAGTTAAGTTATTTTATATCTGTTTTGTGTAATTGCACATAAACATATACTCCGTACATAGTGCTAGGCCATATAGGCTATAGCCATGTAACGGTAACTAGAGAGACAGAAGGGATAGCACGAGGTAGAGAACTAAGTTGTGTGGCTGTACATGTAAACTGTAGAGAGCAAGCAAAGAACAAAGTTTGTCCCTCTTCAATGTATCAACGAACTCATCCATATATCCCATATATCCATGTAAACATATAGGAACAGAGGAGGTATCGGAAATCTGGGTTTAGCAGTGATGTAGAAACGATCGTACAACGGAAAACTGGTAATAACTTGAGAAAGCCATTCAGCCCTCGCTCATCCTTGTATAACTTATTCGCGTTGTAAAATAAACTTCTTCTCATATCCCTAGAATATTCGTTCTAGCTAAGAGCTTATCGTCTCCCCAGACAGTTTCACCCGAAGAGAACACTTCTCTACGGCTACACGTTCTCCTAATGCCTAAGCAAGATGAAGGCTAACGATGAGAAGTACCGAAGAGCTATCTCCTACAGGGTCCCTTGCATAAACTCTCAGCCAGACAAATAAACTGGGATGCACAAAAGAAATTACTTCATATAACACGAGCAAATTTACATACGGTTTTCCCTTTCGGGAACCCCCGAGCTTACAGACTTGCTCCATGCAGTCTTGCGTGTTTATGAGGGGGATGAATTCTAATCTCTCGGGTGGACGTCCACCCGTTTCTTGTATGCCACCTAAATGATTATGAAAAAGTTACAAAAAAATTTATAAGATAGGTTAATATGTAATATATCATCTCACAAACATGCAAGTTCAAATTCGACTTCTACAAGTTGTAACAAAAATAACAAATTTGACTGTGAATATGTGTGTAGTAGTTAGAGTTTAATTAACAAATAAATTTGCGTGTACTAATTTGACTTTTATATTTGTGCAAAAGATTTTACATCCCGAATATTTCTTAAAAAAATTGAATGAACAATATATTTTCAAATTTAATTCTTGTTGCAATATAGTTCACATAGGAACTCGTGAAAACTTGGTTTTAGATAGTTTCCGGTGGCGATGCACGTGACTAAAAGGAAGAAGAAAAACTGAGAGGCAATATACCAAATAAATTTGACAAACCATTCCACCTCAAAAGGCTCCATTTATTCTAACCAGATGGACACTTCCAATATTTGTGCTCTCTATTTATAAAGAGCAAGACGAACTGAGTCACGAACAAATTAAAGGACAATGGGAGTAGCTCAAGGGTAACAGCTTAAAATAGATCATCAAAGCATGTAGAATGGAATAGCTTGCTGAACAGAGCTAAGGTAATATCCTTGTTGAAATAGTATGGGCAAGTGGCAACCATGCATAGTGGCGGATCCAAAAAAAAATCGATTCGTTGGTGTCATAACGTGTCTGTTGGTGTCATAGTATGCTAATTATACTTAGATCGTGATGGTATAATATATGGATAAACAGTTTCGCTATAGATTTTGACAAAAGTCGTTGGTGTCGAAAGCATGCATTACACTGTAGATCCACCCCTGACCATGCAGCATGTATGTTAGGTCTAAGAGGCATCGAAAGCTCAGTTATGCCATGGTTGTTCTGGTTACTGTAATATAACAAGCAATTTAGTACTGTGCAGCACCAAGAGATAGAAGTACAAGTCCATTAGTCTTCTAAAAGATGGGCCATATATTATGAACGCATTCAATGTGACCAAGAGGTGCTATTTTTTAATAACATACCGGTACCTATGATGGGAGGAGAGCCATTGTGGTCAGAATCGTAGGTGTTGGTTCTATATGCGAACCAGTAACTGTGTGATTTTTATTTAGCACCAACACCTATAAGGTGTTTTGTAATTGTGGTACTAATATTGTCCTGCAGGGTGGGGCAAAGGTATGGAGATGCTGAGAATAACCATCCGTTTATAAATGATGTACTTTCAAGCTGAGGTACTTATAAATCATTCGCCTAAGAGACATAAGTACATGTCTTTAGGTTTCCAGAAGACAAGCCATATATTAAGAGCGCATTCAATGTGACCAAAAGGTGCTAATTTTTAATAATATACTAGTACCTATGGTGGGCGGAGAGCCATTGTGGTGAGGATCATGGTGTTGATTCTATATGCGAACCAGCACCAATGTGCTTTTCATCTAGAACCAGCACCTATAAGGTGTTTTGTAATTGTGATAATGACCATTGTCCTGCAGGTTGGGGTGAAGGATATATATGGAGATGGTGTGAAAAACCATCCATCCATAAATTTCAAGCTGAGCTACTTAAAAAGACTCTGAGAGGATGTGCCATCTATATACATAGCACTCGACTGCCGCGGGCCACTTAGATAGCTGAGTTAACTTAAAAGGGCCAGCAGATGTGCACGTATATGTAGCTCAGTTTTGGAGGCAAATTAAAATTGACGGTCCGACGACTCTCATCAGATCGAGTCTCTGTCGCTCCTAGCTAGGATCCTATATATGCATGGAAGGCATTGGGAATTATTCAACATCCCTTCATCGGACCCTTCGCTGCTGGGCGTTGCATTTCTGGACTAATGTGGTGGCCGAAGGCAGCGCAACGTGTGCGACCCCCTCTTCCTGCCAAATAGCTTGTGGCTTCCCCACTCACGTACTGCACGCCCACCGCGCCCTTCCAACATTGTGGCGTGGTGTTCGTGCAGACATTAGACCTTTAGGCAGAGCAAGTGGCAAGGGAAGTTCTCACGCCTGCTCTGCCCGGTTATCTCTTTGATCACCATCACAGAAGGCTCATCCATAGCTGGTTCCACTGCTCTAATCGGTGCTAGATTTGTTGCATCACTACTCTTCTGGGAGACTCATCTGTGTCAACTCTCAAACCGGCATTGATGGGAGAGCACGAGTGAAAAGAAAAAAAAGAATAATAAGAAGAGTTCGACAGCCCCATTGTTTGGTTGTTTGGTGGAATAGGTCAAACGGCATATTTGCAAATAAAAAATAATTTGTGAATAAAACTTTTATGTATGTGTTCTAAACGATCTAAAAACAAAGACTGAAAAATAAACTACGATGACAAAACTCTAAAATCAACTTTAAATTTAAAGTTGAAAATTTAAATTTTGACTGATAAGCGTAAGCATAAGAAAAAGACGAGGACGCTGAGCATGTCTCGATGAACGGAGCTGACGCTTCGAGCCAAATAATCAGAATCGTTACCGAGACACCGTAGAATAATCACATTTGGATGCAATTTTTGGCTCCAATTAAAAAAAGCACGAATGTTGAAATAAAAACCACAGGAATGAGTACACACTGGGACATACTCCCAATCATATTTAGGCTTCATCCTCGTATTGGAGTATGGGAAGCATCTAAAATTAGGAAATAACCAACAGACGAAGAGAATGAATACTAATATAATGATCAACTATGAACAGGGGGAGTATTTGTTTTTATGTTTTCACAACTGACCCAATGGTTATACAACTTCCAATCTTTTAGGTTTGATCGATGATCCGGTTCGGTTTTTTCGACTATGGATAGGACACACCCTGACAGGGATGCCGAGAGGCCCATTCTGGCTCGGCAACTCTTCATTATAATGGACGAATTGTTCTGCCCTATTGTATTCCCCAGAGTGCAGCTATACTATGTGAAAATAAATTCTCATCATGTTGTTTCTTGGCTGAGGTCAACTACACTGCTATTTTTTCAATAAAATATGTATACCACATCGTTTCAAGATAATATATATATATAGATATATACACCCTCGTGAAATATGTTTAAGATAGTTCCCGGTGATAATGCACACAAGCAAATGGGGAAAAAAAATCAGAGCTGCAAATGAACCAAATGAATAATGAATTTGACGAACTGTTACACCATATAACGGCCCATTTTCTTTTTTTTAGAGCATCTCCAGCAGGGACTTCAAATCCAGCCCCTATTCAATTTTTGAGAGTTAAGATAAAAAAACTAGATCCAGCAGGGGCCCTACTACAGCCCCCAAAGTGAGGAGGCCCTCAAATCCTCCCCCAAGGCCCCAGTCCTGGGGACTCCGGAGCACGCCCCCATCGTCATTTTTTTTTGGCGCGGATATAATTTTGCTTCGTGCATTTTCTTGTTATTCCCGCACGGCTGCGACGACGGATCTTCTCCGGCGAGCACCGACGAATTCCCAGCACCTCCATCAAGACTGCCCTAGAAAGGTAAGACTTTTCCATACCTTTCTTGCCCGCCGTTCTCGAGGCCTTCGGCGGCAGTCCATGCACATGCCCGGCCGCCGATCTCCCGCCATCTGCCTGGCCACACGCCGGCCGTCGCGTGCCCTCCGAGGCTGCCCGCACACACGTCGCCCACCTGCACGCCGCCTGCCCCCACGCTGGCCTCCTGCCCCCATTGATTTTTCTGGAGAAACTCTAAGTAGGTCATGTGGTGCGGGGGTTCAGTGGTAGAGTACTAATCAATTTTCTGAATAACTCTGTTCTTGACACCTGTGGACATGTGGTGGTAGATGGTTCTGGTGGAGACTGACTTGTTTTTAATATTTTTTTGGAGAATTGTAGTGGACTTTGTCGGCAAGAAAAATCTAAATTCTCAGCTAGTAATGGTTGTGTTTAGTTCACACTAAAATTAGAAGTTTAGTTGAAATTGAAACGATGTGATGAAAAAATTAGAAGTTTATATGTGTAAGAAAGTTTTGATGTGATAGAAAAGTTGGAAGTTTGAAGAAAAACTGGATCTAAACACGGTGAATATATCACTGTATTTATACTTAGTAGCACTGTACAATTGTTGCAATGGATCGATTAGAACCATATATATATATACAGGAGTAAGTGGTACTGTACTAGTACGATTCCACTGCTTTTCATAGATTGAATGTTGCATACTGTATATGGGGTATACTCTGTACCGTGTATGTGTAGTTGGATGTGTGCATATGCTCTAAATTTTCTTATTAATTTTATGATTTTGTGATGGCAGTGTTTTTTATATGGACTTCTACGACGACGATGACGACGACGATGATCTCATTACCGATTGGTGGGATCAGGAGGAGTTGTCTGACGATGATGACTACTACATTGCAGCTGCTCTTCTTACAGACATAGAGCATAAGAGGACCAAAAGAAAGCATCATGGTTCAGTCCCAGGTCGTGAGATAATTCATAGGGACAGGTTTGCTGGCAATTTACGCATAGTGGCTGATTATTTTGCAGATCCTCCTATATATAGTGCAAAATTATTTAGGAGGAGGTTCAGAATGTCAAGGGAGCTCTTCTTGCGCATCGTGGCTAGTGTGGAGGCTCATGATGACTACTTCAGGCAGAGACCAAATGCAGTGGGTCTTCTCGGTGCCACTGCATTGCAGAAGGTGTATGGTGCAATTCGCATGCTTGCATATGATATTCCAGCCGATAGTCTTGATGAAGTCGTGAGGATTTCAGAGAGCACCATGATAGAAGCTTTCAAGCACTTTGTCAAGGCTGTGGTGGATGTGTTTGCTGATCAATACTTGAGGGCACCAACTGCTGAGGACACTGCAAGGTTGATGGCTATAAACACTCCAAGGGGGTTCCCAGGGATGCTAGGTTGTATTGACTGTATGCATTGGAGGTGGAAGAATTGCCCAACAGGCTGGAAAGGACAATATTCAGGGCATGTGGATGGGCCAACCATGATTCTTGAAGCTGTTGCATCTAAAGATTTGTGGATTTGGCATTCCTTCTTTGGACTACCAGGTTCTCTTAATGATATCAATGTACTACAGAGATCGCCACTCTTTCAAAGGCTTACATCAGGGACAGCTCCAGAGTTGGAGTTTATGGTGAATGGAAATAAATACACCATGGGTTACTATCTTGCTGATGGCATATACCTTTCTTGGGCCACTTTTGTGAAGACCATTTCTAATTCACAAGGTAACAAGAGAATACATTATGCAAAAGTTCAAGAAGGAGTGAGAAAGGATGTTGAAAGAGCATTTGGTGTTCTACAAGCCCGCTTTGCAATGGTGAGGGGTCCTGCTAGATTTTGGGATACAGAGACCCTATGGTACATAATGACAGCTTGTGTAATCATGCACAACATGATCATTGACAATGAGCGAGATGAAAATGTAGATTTTGACTATGATCAGGAGGACAGTGAGGTGTTGAGGAAGGAGGAATACCAACGACGTAATAAACCTGTGTTAGAGAAATTTCTAAAGATACATAAAGAAATTGAAGACCGACGGGTACATGAGCAACTTCGAGATGATCTTATGGAACATTTGTGGGCGCTTCATGGTGCTCGGTAGTTTGTTTCATTGCATTTTCTATCATGTGTGGGTTATGTTCAATATTTGCTTCTAGGATATATCATTTTCATGTTTGAAAATTTTGAATTCAATTTTGAATCGTGGTGTTTGAAATTGCAAATTTGAATATGGTTGAATTCCATGCGCTAGAATTATTTATGTTTAAATTACTATGTGTTAAACTAGATATAAATATAAATTCTATACTAAAATAAAAGAGAAAAAAAATAGGGGCTAAGATATGGAGGCTACTGCTAGACATAAAGACATATTTAGGGTCCTAGAACATTGAGGGCAGCCCCTATTTAACTTTTAGGGACTCGAAAGTAGGGGCTACTGCTAGAGATGCTCTTTAGGGAAAAGACATGAGCTCTACCATTCATTTATAGAGGAAAGCAAGTAAAACAAACGGAAAATCCTTTTACAAACAGAGGAACCAAGGTTTTCCCCCACAATACAGGAACCGATTTTTAGGTAGCCAGCGGCCACAAGCAGCAACAAACGACTAAGGGCCATCTAATTTAGGGGACTAGCTGAGCTGCCGCCATTTGTTTACACATTTCCAAGATCGAATTCACAACATGTTCCACCGTGCTGTAGGTTCAGTTGAAAATTCTGTCATTTCATTGCAGCCAAATGACCCAAGCCGTGCAAATGATTATTCCATCGAAAATATTCCTTTGATCCTTCACCATATCTTCCTTCAGCAAGTGTCCCACCAGCTCATGAAGTTACCATCAAAGCAGGAGGAGGTCGGAATGTGTGGAACTTGATTTGGAACGGCTGCATTTTCTTCTCGATCAGCCGCTATACTGTCCCGTTGTTCGTGTTCTGTAGTTTATATACACAAATAGTATAACATGAACCAACGTAGAAGAGAGTCAACAACATAAGGACGACGAGGCTCAGAGCTAGCAGCTGATAAAATGGATCAGAAAGGCATGGAATTGAATATAGCCTGCTAAGCTTAAAACGATGGCAAATTTTGCTCCTCAAGTGCTATGATTACCGTTCTTCTCAGAACCAGGGCTGGGAAGCAACGATACAACGAGGGCTGCTTTCCCAGTCTGGGCAAATAGCAATTAGATAAATTCAGGCTTTAGATCAGAGCACACATATGACCGGCCATATGCCAGGTTTCAACTTTTGTAATTGCCAGTTATATATAGCGTGCAGGCGAGATGACACCTCTGGCAAAATAACAAGACGTCTATATATGACATGTTTTTGATAATGCAGTTTCTTTACAAATTTACTTTGAACACTCAACTTTCTTCAATTTCCCTTTGTGATCTTTTTTTTTTGCGGGGGCCCTTTGTGATCTAATATAATGGTAGAGCATTGTAAAAGAAAGCACCCTTCAATCAAGCACCATCCGTCTTAAATACCATAGCCACATTTTTTATTTTGTGACTAAGACATCATGCACGCATCCCTGAAAAAAAAAAGAAAGACATCATGCACGCAGCGGTATATCTATGATTTTTATATAGGTGGTCCAACTTATATATATTTTTTTAAAAAGACCCTAATTATAACAAAGCTAAAAGCCTTTTAAAGGAAAAAGTACGAGTTACCCTGAATCATCGTGGTCGACTAAATAACCCCCCTAACCCAAAAACCATATTAGAAACATATTAGAAACGAGTTTTTGCTTTGTTCAAAAGTTTTTTTCATAGATGTATAAATATGCATTAATTGGGCTAAGATTTTTTTTGGTGGCACCGGGATCATAAGGACCACCCTGTAGACCCGCCTATACATGCACGTTATGTAGTGATGGGCCATAAAAGGCTGCCAAAAAGAGGGTAGAAGAGGCAGAAAAACAAGGTGGCTAGCTATGTGAAACAAAGAGCAGGGGATAGTATTCAGGCAGTCGATCAAGCATTTGCACTATCTGCGCAAGTCAGGCGATTGCAACAGCCATATATATAACATGTAGGAATTGGAGGTACCAGAAACCTAGCTCTTGCTTCGAAGAACAGATTGACAAGTTTGACTACCCAAAAAACTGTAGAAATTAAGCCTCGCGGCCCTTTTTCAGTTCATCTTCCTGTCATATCCTATGCTATATGCATATCAGACAGAAGCGTGAGCCTCTAGCTAGTACAAGCATCAACAAAGTGGAGAAGCTGCGAATGGTTTGTACGCTAGCTTCTTCCATGGAAGATTCACCCGCCATGATATATGGAACTTCAATGTGGTGATCGCTTGCGCTTTTTTCTGAAGACTGAATTCTACTACGATGCTACCTGAAAAAAATTAGCCCCAAAAAGATTCTTTGCTGCTTTGATTTACTATACTAGCTAGTATGTGGGCATAGCACATGTTTTTGTGATTTATATTTGATCGAAAATCGCTGGTTATAGGTGAAATAATTGTCCAACGCCACATATATATATATAACAAAGGCTGCATCGTGGATTGTTTCCATTTCTCATTAAAATGATTGTGAACAAAATAGCATGCATTGTCGCTATTTTATTTCAACATAAATATAATAACTGCTACTCTAATTAATATCCACTTCAATAAAAAAAGCGCAAAGCCTCGATCTTCAATCTCCATTCAAAAATAAACATTGAATAGACAAACACCACAAAAGTACAATTATTAGATAAAAAGAGTGGAGACTAAAAGGATGATTAAATGCATAACTTGTTGGACATATATATCCTTGTGGAAAAAATCTAGTATGTTGTATTCTGATATATTATATCACTACAAGAGAAGTGCTCATCTCTCCCGGTTCGCAACCCTCTTTACTCCCGGGTAGCGAACCGGGAGGGAGAATCCGGGACTAAAGATGGCGGTCTTTAGTACCGGTTCAAATACGATGTAGTAAAGCTCCGGCTCATCCCCGTGGCTGGCTTAGCCATCCTTTAGTCCCGGTTGGACTAAAGATTTTTTTATTTTTTTAATTTAGTTGTGATGTGTGCTGCCTATACATATATATGCATATATATTATGGATATATATGTTTAAATACATATATATATATATATATGCATAATCTAGAAATGTATATATTACAAATATACATATATGTGTACACTATATGTATCTATACATATATATGCAAGTGTGCACATATATGTATATGCACTTAAGTAAATATGGCCTATATATATTTACTTAAGTACACATATGTGTACTATATGTTTTTACACATATATATGCAATGTGCATACATATGTAGAAATACATATAATATACATATATATGCCCTTAAGTAGTTATAGGCCACATGCATACATTAACAAAATATGAGTTTGCACCTAAGTAAATATACACATATATTACCAAAATAAATACACAAAAGTAAATGCATGTGTACACAAAAGTAAATTAGTGTGTTCACTTTGCGGGGAAACAAAATTGAGCTATAAACAATACTTACAAAGTCCGCGCACTGAGAATAGAGACGTCGAGGGCGTCCCGGTGCTATAAGTCGAAGACTTCTTTGGGGCGGATCCAAAGAACATCTTCTCCTTGATAATAATCTGAGTTTCGCACCATCGCTCGGAACATCTCTCTACCCATCCCTGATTTATCCATGTACCATTGATGGAACCGGTCATCTATGATCTTATTAGGCGTGACTAGCGGTTCACCGAGTTTAAACTTGTACTTGACCGAAGCAGTTTCAATAGGTGCGTCCTCTAGCAACTGCTCCATCTTCAGACTCGTTTCTTTCAAGAACTTTCGTATCTCTATTTCTCCCGGTTCTATGAATGGCTAAACATCTTGTTGTGGATGCTGCCTCAGCTGAGGGACTTCCTTTCCGCACTTTATTGCTGCAGACTTTGCTATAAGAGCCTTCTTCAATGTTCAATCATAGTCAGAAACTACGATTGGTTTGCCCGGTTCCATCATTTTAATAAAGTGCTCCTGAGCCTCCGGGTCTATAGGAATCTTCTTTTCCGGACTACGTGGATTCAATTGTGCCCTAACTTCCACTCTAACGGCTTCATCGAGCTCCTCCGGAGTCTTGTCGTACGACCTTTTCTTGAGAGCTGGGAGCCTTGGCTCGTCAGATTTGGCCTTCTTCATAGGCCTTGACGGCGCAGGTTCATATTGGCGGGACCTTGACTTGGCAGCCGGTGCAGGCTGAGGAGTCGGTGCAGACTTGGCAGCTGGTGCAGGCTGAGGAGTCGTTTGCCATGGACCAGACGGTGCAGACTTGGCAGCAGGTGCAGGCGGAGGAGGTGGTGGAGGCGGAGGAGCCGGTGCAGGCGAAGGAGCCAGAGGAGCCGATGCAGGCAAAGGAGCCGGAGGAGATGGAGGAGGCGGAGGAGACGGCGCTTGCGGCGGGGATGGAGGTGTGGACACCCCATCTTGCCCGGGAAACATGATGTACCTCTTCAGCCAGAGTAAAATGGCATGGGCTGTGTCTCCAAGTCTCGTCTCCCCGTCTCCTCCGGGGATGTCCAGCTCGAGATCCTCGTAGGTTCGTTCCACCAGCTCTATCTCGACCCTCGCGTATCCAGGTGGAATGGGCTTGCAATGGTATGTACCCAAAGGGTCCGTGGATATTGATCGGGAGAGGCATCGAATTTGCAATAGCCTGCAAAGAAGACGACGGCAATTTTCTCCTCGAGCTAACATAGGCACCAAATCACCAATGCAGCATGCTTGTTAGGTTTGAGGGGCATAGCTAGGGTGATCGATACAACCGTGGCTGCTTTCCGTTTTGTATTCCTACGTACTATCACAGCATTGAGAGCTATGCAGCTAAGCTTCACATTAGGCCAAGGAAACGAGACAATGATCTTCATTTCTTCACCTTGACCAGCAATATATATAGTTTAAATCCATGCTTCCAGATCAGAGAGAGAAAGAGAGAGAAATCCAACTGTCAATCGTCACCAACGTTTTGTTTTGGTGCCAAATCATAGTAAAAAGAACAAAGCCGGTCAGTGAACTGCTAGAGCCCCTACTCACCGGGTCAGTGGTCCGACCACCGGTTTGTCTGGTCCGACAGATAAACCGGTAGAGTTATTTACTATATGCATATTTTCCTAAGACAAGGTCAGTTAGCTAGCGGTATGGTTGCGGGTTTACGGCGCTCTGCTAAGAGCATTACAAACAGTTCCCTTATTCTATTCTCTATCTTTAAATTTAGGAAATTTTGAGCAAAAATCGTATTCAACAGATTCCCTAACCTATCTCCTAATAATCCAGGTTCCCAAATTCGGATATCTCGTTACCCACTTTCAGGGAGCGATTTTTTCTTCCCAATCACGGTCTTCACTCTCTTGCACACGCACGATGAAAAAGGTTCCCGCGCTCCTTTTCTCGCCTCCCTCACCCCGCAGCGAACGTTACTCTTCCTCGCAGGCATCGGCGGCAGCGAAGCAGCAACCATGCAACCCCTTCCTTGCAAGCATCGTCGTCGGATTTCCAGGTGGCAATGCAGCGGCCGTCCCTTTCCTCTCAGTCGCAGGGGTAAGTTGAAATGGGAGTGTCAATTGCAAGAAAGTTACTATGTTCCCTTCTGAAAATTGTGGATCGCACACAGGGATCCATGATAATCGCAATGTGTATATGCATGGGAGAGGATAGTGTAGTACAAAATATCGGTGAAACAAAAATTATTTTTGACTTGGTGTTAATAATCATTTTGTGAGACTAGAGCACGCTAGCTAAGCCAATGCAAGGCACTTTAGGTATTTTATTGGATACTTTCTTGGGTTTTTAGGTGCAACACAGAATCAATTGATGCACCCTACTTGGATCATTAGCACATTTGTAGTGTCACGCCCCGAACTAGCCCCGAACGGAACTAACCTGTGACGCTCCAAATTAACCTGTTAATCGATACCAGTCCCAGGAAACAGTGCTGGTATCACAGGAAGACAGAATATCACAGCAACAGTGGTCTCTTTATTACAGAGTAGGAGTACAGTCATGTTGGGCTGCGGACAGATCCCGAGCTCACAACTGCATTACAAAAGGGAAAGCGGAAGCCAAGACTTGGACCAATCATCACAGGCGCGACTTGGGAACTAGGCCGAAACCCTAAAACTTATCGTAACTGACTTGCTCCTGGAAGAACTCCTCGTCAGCGGGATCCACATTATCTTCTTCAGCAACTGGGGGGGGTTATTTATACAGAGCAAGGGTGAGTACAGGAGTACTCAGCAAGCCATGGGAATTTAAGTGTTTAATGCAGGCTTCAAGGAAAGGTTGTTGTTTTTGCAATTGATTTTATTTAAACTCATTTTTGAAACAACTAAGTGAGTGCTTCTTAAACGATACGGATGAGACAGTGCGTCACGCCCGGTCGGAGTATGTGCAATGTATCAGTCTTTGAATTGATTCAAGGTTGGCACCCGGCCAACAACTTTCAAACGGCCACCCGGGCCTGGCTGATCCCATCAGCCGCCGATTTTCCAAACATCGAACCCATTCCACAGCAGCAATTTCACAAAGCAGTAGTCAAACAAAACTACGCTAGGAATCACCTCACATCCGCCCATGACCATGGGCACGGCTGTTCAAACAGTTTAATAACCTCTACAGAGGGGGTACACTTTACACACACAACGTTACTAGCCTTGGTCACCTCGCCCGTGTGGATCAGACATGTCTGGTGACTTGGGGCTTTCACGACAAGGCATTTCGAAAGCCGACACAGGTTCACCATATGCCAACGAGAGGGGTCCCAGACCGACATCAGGTTAGGTCCCAGACCATACTGTGCCAGGAAGCCCGGGGGTTCTCCCCGACACCACCCCGTTGAATCCACATGTCTCTTGGCATCATCGTTCCCCCGACTAGCTAATTACTCAGCCAGGTGTGTCCCATTCCACCCATGTGGTCGCACTTGCCTTATGTTCGGATGAAATTCCAAGGAAACGGTCCTTAAGTGCAAGAACGGGAAAATGTACTCCCAGTACGTCTCCCGGTCTGCGATTTTAGAAATTCATTTTAGTTCGCAAGCACCGACCCAGGTGTCGGGTTTTCCAAGTCTTTTGTAAAACCTAAGTTTTACCCATCGTTGGATATTTTAAATTTTGAGGGGGGGTTCCGATGCGCGTACCCAAAGGCCCGTGCATCGAAGCACAACAGTTGACAAAGGAGGTTTAAGTGTTCAATAATTCAAGGAGGGTAATTGCAGCAATTAGGATTGGGGGCCGGCAAGATATCTCGCAAGCCGCGGCCGAATTACTTGTGTAAATCCTATTCATGCAATATTTGCGGAAAAAAATACTTAGATTTAAATTATAGGTGCAAGATGATCGAAGGTGACTTGCCTTGCTCGAGACCTTGAGCATGATCCTCGAAATCCTCGCACTGCGGGTCTTCGGGCTTCGAAACTACACGCGAGACGGGACAACTCAACAAACGGCGAAAATAAAGCCCTATTATTGACCTCTAAGTGTGCCATTAGATAGATCTCGAGATTTGAGGAATTTTGGAAGTTGAACGGAGTCAAACGGACTTACGGTTGGGAAGATGTTGAATTTCTAAGATTATTGGATTTTTGATCTAAAGGAAAAAGGATTTAATTAAACCCTTTTGAAAAAGAAAAAAAAGAGGGAGGAGGAACGGACTTCACGGGCGGCTTGAGCGCGGCCCGAGAGGGGTTGGCGCGGCCCGGCCTTGCCATCGGGCTGGCCGGCCTGAGGGGCGGCCCAAGGGGGCTCGCGGGGAGGGGAGGAGAGAGGGAGCCAGTGGGCCGGGTCCACCTTGCGTGGTCCTGGGTGGACCCGCTTGTCGGTGGCTCGGCTCACCGTGAGCGAGGTGCACGCGGGGCGTGCTAGGGTTTGGGAAGGGGAGGCGCGGTGCACGCGCGGCTCGCGGTGGGTGCGGATGCGGCGGGCCCACACGCAGCCTCACGGCTCGCGGTGGAGCGCGCGCGCGAGCGGGGCTGAGGGGAGCGGCTGACCGGGGTTGTCTTGACCCATTCGCGGCCGAGGTGGCACCGACGTGGCGCCTTCGTGGCAGCCACGCAGGCCGGCGAGAGGTAGACGACGATGTCGGCCGGAACGGATGGCGGACGGCGGCTACGAACGGCGGGGCGAACCACGGCGATACAGGCGAAAGCGAGCACACCGGGTGGTTGTACGAGACGAGGGGAGACGAGTCAACGGCTCAGATTCACCGGAGGGAGTTCGTCGGTGGAGGATTGCGGCGGCGGCCACCGGCGGCGAGAGAAGAGGGGAACGACGACTAGACGACTAGGGTTCGATTCCTCCGGACTAGAGCATCTACACGACCTCGGGATTGCATTCCTAGCACCGGATTGGGCGGAGCTACGCCGAGAAAAGCTGGCGACAAGCGGCGGTTTGTGGCGGCGAGCGGCAATGGCGGCGAGGCCGCGCCGGGCGGTGGGAAGGTCTTTGGCGGCGCCTGCGAGCTTCTAGGGGTACTACGAGTGCTACCACACAATCTAAGGGGAGGAGGAGGAGCGAAGAGGAAGAATGGAGGAGAGCTCTACCGAGACGAGACGGGGCGCTGTGACGAGAGGCCGACGGCACGGGAGTGATCTCTCTGGCCTCGGGCCAGGGAAGAGGAAGAAGACGAGCTCCCGGAGTCCCTTTCCGCGTCCACGAACGCGCCGGCTCCTCCGGCACGCGTGGCAACGAAAGGCGGCGGCGAACAGAGCACGGGAGGCGGCGACAATGGAGTGGAGGCGATGGGACAAACAAGAGGAGAAGGAAGGGAGGGTGCCTGGGCTTTATAGGATGGCAATGTCGGTTCGGAAACCGACCTTGGGTGGTCAAGGAGCGAGCTGGCGCTCCGACGCTCGCGGCCAAAATGGCGGCAGAGGGCATGACGCCGGCGGGAAGAGAAAAGGGAAAATGGAGGGAAGAAAGGGGGGCTTGCCCCTTGCTACTTTGGGAAAAGGAGGAGGGAGAGAGAGGACGACGGGGCAGTGGGAGGAGGGGCTCTGCCTCCATCCCTTGGAAGCTTGCGCGGAGGTGGCGGGGCTGGGTCGTGACGACGGCGATGACGGCGGGGGCGGTGTGGAGCGGAGCGGCGACACGGGCGGCAGGCGCGGCAGGCGCTAACGGCGGCGGCGACCAGGCGGTCGGCCACCACGGCGCGCGCGCGTGGGAAGCAACGGTGCGTGGCGATTTGAGCGGTGGTGACGGGAAGCGGCAACGAGAGCGGAGAGGGAGGGCGCTCGGCTCGGCGCGGCTCACGCGCACGCGCGCGCGGCGCACGGGCAGAGCGAGGGAGAGAGAGAGAGAAAGAGAAAGATGGGCCGAGAGGGAATCGGCCCACCGAACCCGAGGGAGGCAAATTAGACTTTTGCGGAGGAATTCGATTTGGGAAGGAATTGGATTCAGGATTTGAATTCGACGATGGATTGGGGATTTGAGATCTGGAATTGGCACGGAGACTGACTACAAGCAAAGAAACAATTTTCGCAATTAGGGTTTTTAGAATTTAAATTTTCCCACTAGGCGCCACGACGGAACGGGCGCTACATGTAGCCTAGAGATCATTGGCATTTTTTTAATATGAAACATATATAGATCTATTTGATGGGAAAAATATATATTTTGTAGGCTGCTATGAGGCAATGACACATGCTATGCTATTAAACAACGGGCCTTTTGCTGCAAGTACTACTATTGCTGAGCTTAAAATTCAAATTAAGAACCGGGCCAAAAATAATCACAACATAATTCAAACAACTGTGTTAGCAATGGCCCGGCATGTGTCCCCACTAAAATTATTTTTCGGTGTAAAATTTGAGTGAAACTAACAAAATTTTCAGTCAAAAGATTGATGGATAGGCACTCCTTTATTTCTAAGGACTGAAATCTAACGTGTTTTTCTCTGCATAAAAATGGTGTCCTTTGTGTTTATATTACCTTTTATATCTTAGTATTTTCAATTAGTATGGAGGGTAGCTGGTTATTACTCCATCGGTTCTAAAATATAGCTGAACTAATCTAGATAGTGAACGGAGCGAGTAATATATAGTAGACGAGTAAACTACTGCTCCCTCCGTTTCAGGTTATAAGACGTTTTGACTTTGGTCAAAGTCAAACTATTTTAAATTTAACTAAAATTATAGATAAATATAGTAATATTTATAATATTAAATTAGTTTCATCAAATCAATAATTGAATATATTTTTATAATAAATTTGTCTTGGGTTAAAAATATTACTACTTTTTTTCCAATAAATTTAATCAAACTTAAAGCAGTTTAACATTGACTAAAGTTAAAACGTCTTGTAACATGAAACGGAGGTAGTACTTATGACCTGTGCGGCTGTGTCCAGTTCACGCTAAAATTAGAAGTTTTGTTGAAATTAGAATGATGTGACGGAAAAGTTGGAAGTTTGTGTGTGTAGGAAAGTTTTGATGTGATGGAAAAGTTAAAAGTTTAAAGAAAAAGTTGGAAACTAAAGTAGGCCTACGTACAATAGGGATTTGGGGCAGCATAATGTTTGTGATTTCTACTCGATGCTCTACAGTGCCTAGCTCAAGCACTACTGCACATGCACCATATATATATATATATAGGGACCGCCTATTCTGCAGTTGATTGCAATTTTTGCGTTTGATCAGTCAACTTTGTGCACCATTAGATATGTATCTAACGGTAAAGCTCAAAAAATCAAAACGTGATGTGCAAAAAAGATCACAATCTGGTGCAGATGTTTGGGCCCAAAAACTAACAAAAAGCCCAAAGCCCAAAGTTGGTTAAAACACACTTTTGGGTCCAAAAACTTACAAAAGCCCAATGTTTGGGCCCCAGTTTTTTGTGCTGTGTTATGGGCCATCGAAGGTATGGGCCCATGTCTTTTTGGATTGTAGTTCAGTGAGTCTGGATTTTCAGTTTTTTAGCTGTGACTTGGGCTTTTTTCAACAAAACAAATAGGCTCTCACATGATACCCGTTTTGGGCTTTTTAGCTCCGATTTGGGTTCTGTCACAAAAATGGTCCACTCCCTGGTTCCCTTAAAAAAATGTCTTGTGCTCCAAGATAGAAACTCAGATCAAAACTTAGATCCAAAAGAAAAATGAGAGGAGAGATCAAAACTCAGATTGGAAAAGCAAAAAGGAGAAAGGGAGATAAAGAACACGAAGAAGAAGAAAGAACGTGTGCTCGGGGGGGACAGGAAGAACCTGAGAAATTTTTACTTCATGGAGGTTGTTCTTTTTGTTCTCTGTTCCCACCTCCCTCCTTTTCACCTCTTCCTCCCATCTTTTGATTTTTATTTGCTTTCTCTTCCCTTTCCACCACTCCCTTCCTCTGAAGAACAACGTGTGTTGAGGAAAGAACAGGAAGAACTTGGAGGAAATTTACTTGATGGAGGTTTTTTTTGTTCTGTGTTCCCTCTCTCTAGTTTAACCTCTTCTTCCTTTCTTCCCTTTCCACTGTCCCTGTGTTTTCTGCTGCTTCCCTGCACAAAACTTTATTATATAAAAACTCATAAGAAACACAAAATATTGATCTGGTCTATTTTTTCATGTGGTTGTAATGCAATACTGCAGTCAACTATAGCAAATCTTGTGCAGAGTGTCTGCTTTGCCTTATGCACAATAGGGTGACTGAATTTCTAATAGTACACAACTCAGAATATCTTGATTCGCTAACTGTTAAAACTGCTCTGGTTCAAGTAGTTGTTCTCTTGTAGTCATTCTTTGAATTATGGGAGCTCTCTGTTCATGCAATGCCATTACATTGTACAAAAGGATGTAATGTCATTTTTTTTCATCTATCCAAATGTACAGGGCACAGAGACAGAATCAAATGAAGACTATGGGATGTTATTCAGGTTATCACAGGAGGGAGGCATCACCTATACAAAATTAATCCAGCAAGTCTCTGTCTCACCTAATGCAATTCTTCCTGGTGCTCAGGTGGCAGTGACTAGAAATAAAACACATATTAAATGAAAATGTTTAAACTAAAACTTTATGTGCACAGTCATAACCCCCAATGTATTTTTTTTTGCAAAACAGGGTGGTCTTCCCTTGCTCCAAAACACAGAGATTCTAGGTGGTGGACCAATTGGGATATTTCTAATTCCAAAATCTTTGAAATCAAGATAATTAATCTAAGGAAACAACACAAAAGAAAAAGAATAAGTCAATCTTTAGAAATATTATGGGTTTAAAAAATGACTTAAGTAATAAAGAAGAGATGCATACAGCAAGTAAGTGTCCGCAGCCACCAAGGGTTTTTGATGTTTGTTCCTTTGATTTACTCTCCTTTTGGAACTTGGCTATGTATGTCATAAGCCATTCATAAACAAACTTTGACCAGTTCCACTTTGAGCTGGACTTGATATTAATCAGAGGTTCAAGGTATTTTGGGCTGGGGTGAGTGTCTGAGTTGGGGCAAAGAAAGGTTGATAGTGCAACCACCATGAAACAACGTAGGACATCATCTTCTGATAGTTTGTTCACACCCTTGTCGCTAAGCAACCTTGTCATTCTTGATCTCTAAACCTCCATTTGGGATACCAAGTATGAAGTTGGTGGTGTTTGGGTTGATTGGTATGGATCTCCCATTGACAACTATATCTGAGCAGCTGACATCAGTGTGACTAGCTATCCATTTGACAAAAGATAGTGGTATAGCACACCTTTGAAAGTTTAGAAGAGAACCAAAAGCAGAATTCTCAATAATTAACCTTTGCTCGTTGCTGAGCCCTTCAATCAAATTGGAAAAGTATGTGATGTTTAGTCTGCTTCTTGGTTTTGGGGACTCTGCACTTCTAGATTTATTCATGTTTTGTGTGCTGGAAGAAAAAAAATAGAGATGTAATTATGTCTTGTTAACAAAGAACAACATAAACTAATTAACATACTAGATGTGGAAAAAAATGTTTAGGAAAAAAAAGACAGAAAGTGATACCTTTTGTTTTTGTCTCCTTACTGGTTTGTCTGTCCTAGCTCTTTTCCTTTTGATCGATCCTGAAAACTAACAGAGGCAAAACAAGTATGAAGTTATTGATAGCTGTCTGTGGTAGTAG
Source organism: Oryza sativa Japonica Group (assembly GCF_034140825.1). NCBI lineage: Eukaryota > Viridiplantae > Streptophyta > Magnoliopsida > Poales > Poaceae > Oryza > Oryza sativa. The sequence goes on from NC_089038.1 coordinate 21,515,410, forward strand.
AAAATGATATTTTGGAAAAAAAGGAAGAAACATATATACCAGATCTTTTAATGTGCTGACGAGATCTTTTTTTGTTATGTATTTGTCAGAATCACTGGTTTCTTCCTCTTCTGAAATAGAGTTGGCATAATCAGAATCTGCCACTTTGTTGTCCGACTTGCTATTTGATGAACATTCATCATCTGATGATGTCCTGTCACTTGCCATGCTGGAAAAAAGAACTAGAGAAGTAAGCACATTAAAAGGAAAAAAGAGAGATCTTGTAACCAATCAAACCAAAAAAAAACTCTCAATGTCCTGATAGGCTGCTAAGACACATGTTAAACTATGCCAAAAAAAAAAGAAGTAGTGCCAAATTCAAACAATACCATTTGCATCTTGTTGCTTTTTGAAAATTCGTGCAAAGGTTGAAATCATGTGCAAAACTGCATATGCAGGTATAACATTATTAATTCACAAAATTTAATGTGTTGCACAGAAAATTTGATTACTATCTCATATAAGTAAATGTCAACTACAACATCTTGGTATTGCGAAAAAATGTGTTAACTACTAGCATGATTATAGTTGCACAAAATCATAATTAAAGTTGCACGAATTAATAACCAAAGTTGCACAAACATTAAAAAATGGCGACTGTAGGAATAGGAAGGTGCAATTTTTGCATATAAAAGTAACAAACTGGATAGATATGGCATTATATTATTCGACCGCCCACATTTCCAAGCTCACCAGCAAAATCAAAAACTTAGCAGAAGGAAATGTACTCTTCTTGGCCTGCAGCAAGCTCCTCCCCCTGTAGATCCAACGCTCCCTGAAAACAAAATTGTAGTGAGCTATTACATCTGAGCATACAATCAGTCTGAAGTTGTGCTTGTTTATAACCAAAATTAGGAAAAAAATCATAAAGTAGTCAGCTAAAAAAGAATTAGTTGCATGATTTATTAATTGAAAATTGCATATATTTATAACATAACTTGCGCGAAATGTATAGTATTAGTTGATTTTGCTATTTGGACTATGCTGCTGGGGTGTAGATGGTTGAAGCGGAAAAACACAGTAAATGAAAAAAAGAGACACACTTGATGTCATGTGTTTATGCGAAAAAAAAGATACAACATGAAAAGTAGTATGGGTTGCAAAAAGCAAAAACATATGAAAAGTTGGACAAAAAAAATTTATAAACCAAACTTGTAGAGACTTAACCTAGAAGTTGCCCATGTGTAACCAATCAAACCAAAAAAAAAAACTCTCGATGTCCTGATAGGCTGCTAAGCCACATGTTAAACTGTGACAAAAAAAAGAAGTAGTGCCAAATTCAAACAATACCATTTGCATCTTGTTGCTTTTTGAGAATTCGTGCAAAGGTTGAAATCATGTGCAAACTGCATATGCAGGTATAACATTATTAATTCACAAAATTTAATGTGTTGCACAGAAAATTTGATTACTATCTCATATGAGTAAATGTCAACTACAACATCTTGGTATTGCGAAAAATTGTGTTAACTATTAGCATGATTATAGTTGCACAAAATCATAATTAAAGTTGCACGAATTAATAACCAAAGTTGCACAACATTAAAAAATGGCGACTGTAGGAATAGGAAGGTGCAATTTTTGCAAATAAAAGTAACAAACTGGATAGATATGACATTATATTATTCGACCGCCCACATTTCCAAGCTCACCAGCAAAATCAAAAAACTTAGCAGAAGGAAATGTACTCTTCTTCGCCTGCAACAAGCTCCTCCCCCGTAGATCCAACGCTCCCTGAAAACAAAATCGTAGTGAGCTATTACATCTGAGCATACAATCAATCTGAAGTTGTGCTTGTTTATAACCAAAATTAGGAAAAAAAATCATATAGTAGTCAGCTAAAAAAGAATTAGTTGCACGATTTATTAATTGAAATTGCATATATTTATAACATAACTTGCACGAAATGTATAGTATTAGTTGATTTTGCTATTTGGACTATGCTGCTGGGGTGTAGATGGTTGAAGCGGAAAAACACAGTAAATGAAAAAAAGAGACACACTTGATGTCGTGTGTTCATGAGAAAAAAAAGATACAACATGAAAGTAGTATGGGTTGCAAAAAGAAAAAACACATGAAAAGTTGGACAAAAAATCTTTATAAACCAAACTTGTAGAGACTTAACCTAGAAGTTGCCCATGTTTGAAAAAAAAGGCAATTACTAAGCTATATAAAAACATATTAATGGTTGCGCATATTTAGAAAAGTGTCAACTACAACATCTTGGGTGTGCAAATTGTAAAAAAAGAAATCAGTACTGCCAAAGGGATTTACGAAAAATGAAGAAAAAGGTAACTAATAACAAGGGAACTAACTTCCAGCCACAAGCTCCACCATCCCACTGTCAAACCACTGCCAATCCTTCTATATCCAATCCATCCTTAGACTACTCCCCAAGTTACAGCCAAAAAATTGCAAAGAGAGTCACTGTTGATTATACTACTACTGTATTAGCATCCGCAGTTTGCTCAAGTTTTTCACCAGATCAGGTTTTTCACCAGAAAAACCTGAGCTCGCCAAACATCCAAAAGAACCGCCGATTTGTTGTGGCGTTGATCCCGAGTCCCGCAAAACACCAAATGAATCCCCTTCCCATCATAATAAAAAGAAAAAGAAAAGGCAATGAAATTACTAAGAAAACAAGTTGTCTACCAAAAGTCCTCACTTGTATGCATGTTTTCCCAAACAACAAACGCTATTTATCAAAGTAAACGGAAATTTGGTTAAAAAAACATTAGTTGCACAAAATTATTACACGACTTGCACGAAAATTCAAAATGGCTACTACAATAGTCAGGGAGCGCAACTAGCGTAGATACATAATTTTCAGAAAAAGAAATAATGAAAATTTAGGGCCATGTGCTGATCGAAAGCATAGGTTTTAGTTTGAGGCCATATTTAAAGCAGTAAATAAGTGAATCACTTATACAACATAACTGTACGTAGCATATGAAGAGATATGCTTTATACTGTCCATTTATACAGTACTATCGTAAATTATATTGTCCATTTATTCTCTATATTTTAGTTTCAGATTAATCTTACTGTTTCCATTAATCTCACCCTCGTTTGCGTTTGCCACTGTCATTTGCTGAGTTGCTAATGACACAGACCGATGCTTTTGCGAATTGCGATTACTCTCCTCTCTCAGTGATCTACTAAGATTAAACATAATTGATAGGAGCAGAGCCTGGAGTTCATTTTCAGGGAGGCTTATCTCAGATTGATCACTGATGGAATGGAAGCAAAAGTGGCTTAGTATGTCACAGTTGAGCAGGAGTATGTCACAGTTGAGCAGGACTACCGTTAAAAAAAATACACAGCACAGAAAACAAAAGATAGCTTTTTTCTACAAGCAGAAAACACAACTCCTCCCTGTATATAGTGACACTGAAATCCAAAAAAATTGTGGTATCCCTGTATACAGTAACCTCTGATTAACTCCCTGTATAATCTGACAATACTGAGGGACAAATGTAAGAGCATTTGCTGGGATTTAATGAAATATTGGTTAGTTCTTGAGCTCGAATTGCTACCAAATCCCTAAACCCCTTTCTAAAATGCCACGGCACAGAGGTCATCACTGGCCTACAGGATTAACGACTAAATCTAGAGTAAAACCATGTGTGTGCATTCCATGATATATCAGATCCAAGTAGTGAAACTGCAAAATTCCCTAACAAATGAAGTTAGAGAGAAAATAATTAGTGCCAAGGTTTAGAACCAGGCAGCGGCATAGCCCACCTCCCGCCGACTATATCATACACGATGTGCAGTAAAACCCTAAAAAAATTTCCCAAACTACATCGAACAAAACATCAAAGCACACACACCATGTGGTTTCAAATCCAGGATGCTTTACTCGACATTGGGCAAAATCAACTCAAAACTCAAGCAATGAAACAAACTCCACGGGATTCCCCCTCCCCTTGAAATGGTAGCCAATCCAGCCCTAATAGCTCACAATTCACAGGATAGAAATCTGGACCAAAGGAAATCAGGCCGCCACGGCGTGAGGATTTGAACAAAAAAGAGAGATGAAAAACCTGCAGTGCATCAACTCCTCTCCCCCCGCCTCTCTTCTCCGGCGCCGTCCGCGGCCGCTCGCGGTGCACAGCCCACCTCTCGCCGCCCCCCTCCCCTTCCCCTCCACTGCCTGCCTTAGAAGAATCTCCGGCGCCTTCCGCTCGCAGGACTCCGCCTCCTGCTAGAGAAACAGAAACGTCGAGAAGCAGAAGCGCTCTCTAGAGAGTCACAGGTGTGGTGGATTTTTCCAGAGCTATTTGTGGGCTGTGGGCTGTGGGCTGCGGGCTCTGGGCTTATTAGCGAGGAAAAGGTGATGGAAAAGCACGACCCATATAAAAAAAAGAGCCTTTCCACTAGCCCGATAGTGCGCACAAAAGTTGACTGATCGATTAAAATTTTGCAGGCGACTGCAAAATAGCAAATGCGATATATATATATGCACTGCCTGCAACATGCTACACTCATCTCCTGCAATTTTCCGTATAGTTTGCTACGAAGAACACTCGCCATTAAGGACGCCTAGCTAGCAGTCTCGTTGCTGTAAGCCTAGTTCATTGATCTCTCAGTGCTAACCAAGCTTTGTTCAAACGATTGTTCGTGTAATCGTCTACGGCGACGATTCTGAAACGTATGTAATGCCATGACTGGGTCCTTAATTTTAACTGTACCTAACTGTACCAATGGGCCAAATGCCCCATATAAATCCTTGCGTCAAATCTTAAATAGCTGAAACTAATTAATAAATTAGTGTGGCCACAGTAGTTTTCAAATACACTTTATTGCAAGTTTGCAACCAACATACAGCAGGGGCAGACACAGAGTTGCTAGCAAAGACCATATATATAAGAAAGCAGCCATGGACAGACATACACATGGGCGGCTGTTTCTGAGTTGGGAAGCGTCTCAGCTTTGTTATAAGTAGGCAGTCCTACAGGCAGCTTGACATGTTCGCTAATACACATGCTTGGTTACACTCGCAACCCAGTATTCAAGTTAGGAACGAGAGGCGTCGGGATATTGGGAGTCTCATTTTCTCGTCAACTAGGCACGGGACTCGTTGGTTCTCCTGCTTCAAGTAATCTGTAGGGGAGCTTCATATCCCGGTATTCTGTGGCTTTTATTGCCGTTCACGAGGCTGGGCCAAGGATGCATCAAGTTTCGGAGATGACTATCTCTGGACTAACTTGATCAGAACAGCATTGGATCAAGCACATTGCAGTGCGCTGGTAGAGCGGTGCTTGCGCATCAGTTTCTGTAGGCTCTGTCAGAGACCAACAAGGATGTTGAGACAGATTGTAAACACATGTGAGTAATAAACGTTGAGATAAGCCCTTCCTTGATCTTTCTGGTGTCCATTTTTGTCCACACTCACGGTATCGTTGCACAAAAAAAATAATGTTGCAAGTCGGCAAAAACAGAGTTGGCAGAGTGACGAGCAGAGTGTGAATTGTGTGGTATTGAGTTTCCCACTGGGAAAATTTTGATAATTTGACACTTTTTTCGTTGCCCAATTGCTTTAATTGACATTTGTGTGGATGTCATTCGTGTATGACTATGTCAAATAATAAAAATAATTTAAAAGAGTGTTAAATTATCAAATCTCTCCCCCACTGGAGACACTGCTGCTGAGTTACGGTAAGGCAAGATCCACATGTGTGTATATTTCAGCAGTAAGTAATCAAAGGGTATTGGCCATAGCCAATCATCAGATCTTAATTTTGTTACAAGCTAAGAGCTGTGAACAGGGGACATCGCCCCGTAGATCTTCGATGTCCATGTGGTGTTAAGTCGGTAGTTCTGGTCGGCTGTTTAATTAGCGTATTAATTACAATGGCTTTATGTCGTATGTAGATAGGTTAGCTCTTTAATTTGTAAGATCAATACTGAGACATACTCATACACGAGAACATAATAGCAGTTTATTAAAATCAATTTTACAGTACTTGTGGAGTTATCATGAGACACCATTTTTTCTATTACAAATTTGGTACCTAGGTACTATGAGGTATCAATTTTTACACTAAATTTTGGTATCTCATGATATCTCAAGGATTGTAAAATTTCTCTATTTCAAAAGGGTGAGTGTTTTATGTTCTGTCTAATTTCGTGTTAAAAATAGCCCAAATTAGGGGGGCCTTTTCTTTTCTGGTTTATATTAGTTGTATCTATTTTTGGGAGCAAAACCACTTGAATATCTACCACTGGTGGAGAAATCCATCTTTCGTCGGTCGGCCGAATTCCACAATAGTCCCGGATGCAATAAAAACCGGGGCTAAAAATAATCTTTAGTCTCGGTTAAAAAGGGTAACGGGCATATTTGATCTTTAGTCCCGGTTGGTAACACCAACCGGGACTAAAGAATGCTGTCGGGGCCTGTCAGGTCCCCCCGGGATCAACCAACCGGGACTAAAGATCGTAACTTTAGTACCGGTTGGTAGACTAAAGATCCCGGGGATCTTTAGCCCCGGTTGGTAACATCAACCGGGACTAAAGTCCCACCCCTATATATATGTCTTCTTCCTCCTCCAGCTGCCCGAGCAAACTTCAAAATTTCTTCAAAAAAGAGGGGAGGTCATGCCAAAATTTCTAGTGAATTTATTTTGGTGATTACATATAAATCGGAGGTGCCTAAAAGGTTTGCAACTTCATCCTCCAATGTTTTTTTTGTCATATTACATTTGTAGCTATGTTTTGCACGCTTTTTTGTCTCCAAAATTTTGTTGTAAGTTGATGAGGGAGAAAATTTGTGTGGGGAAGAAAGAATATATAGAAATTTAGTTGATTTGCTAAAGAAGGTTTTATAAAATAGTTGAGAAGGAAAACTATTGTGAAAGTTAATCTTGAATACTAGAAAAAAAAACTAAAATGAAAATTAAAAGAAGTAAAACACATTAAAATTAGTTTAAAACTTTAGAAATAGTAAATAAGAATTATTTGGTGTAATATTTTATGATTTTTGTATGAATAAAGATATGTCATTATTGTATGACTGTTGAAACAGTTTGTAATTATCTTATAATTATTGTATGACTATCATTATTGTAAGAATAATTATTTTTGTACGATTTTTTTTGACTCATGTAGATGGATCGGCAATGGATGTACGCTGACCGGCGGTCCAAAGAGTTTATTGACGGCGTGCACTATTTTTTGAGAGTGGCCGAAGCTAACAGGCAAAGGGGTTTTATTTGTTGTCCATGCAATAAGTGTAAGAATCAGAAGGAGTATTCTGCATCCAGGACTATTCATTTCCACTTGTTTGAGTCGGGGTTCATGCCAAGCCATAATTGTTGGACATCCCACGAAGAGCAAGGTGTTGAAATGGAAGAAGATGAAGTGGAAGACGACAATATTCCGGACTTTGCTCAGTACGTTGGATTTGAAGGAAATCAAACGGGCGAGGAGGAAAGGGATGCTGATGGTAACGACGTTGCGGATGATCTTGGTCAGATGTTGCAGGACGCCAAGGAGGACTGCGAAAGTGAAAAGGGAGCCCATAAATTGGACAAGATGTTAGAGGACCACAGAACTTCGTTGTACCCAGGTTGCGAGCAGGGGCACAAAAACTTGGATACCACTCTGGAGTTCTTGCAATGGAAGGCAAAAAATAGGGTTAGTGACAAGGCATTTGGCGATTTATTGAAACTCGTCAAGAACATTCTTCCGGAGGGAAATAAATTGCCCGAGACAACGTACGAGGCTAAGAAGATAGTCTGCCCGCTAGGACTGGAAGTTCAGAAGATTCACGCATGTCCGAATGATTGTATCCTATATCGCAGTGAGGAGTATGAGAACCTAGAAGCATGCCCTGTTTGCAAAGCATTACGATATAAGATTAGACGAGACGATCCAGGAGAAGTTGACGGGCAGCTAACAAAGAAGAGAATTCCTGCTAAGGTGATGTCGTATTTCCCTATAATACCACGGATAAGGCGTTTGTTCAGGAACAAGGGGAATGCTAGAATGATGCGATGGCACGCTGAAGAGCGTCAACAGGACGGGATGCTGAGACACCCCGCCGATGGTTCGCAGTGGCGAAACATAGACAGAAAATTTAAAGAATTTGGAAAGGATGCACGAAACATACGGTTTGGTTTTGAGTACGGATGGCATGAATCCTTTTGGAGAGATGAGCAGCGGCCATAGCACTTGGCCCGTTACGATGTGTATCTACAACCTCCCCCCTGGCTATGCATGAAGAGGAAGTACATAATGATGCCGATTATTATTCAAGGCCCCAAGCAACCTGGTAACGACATCGATGTGTACCTAAGACCACTGGTCGAAGATCTTAAGCTGTTGTGGAAGAAGGAAGGTGTCCCCGTGTGGGACGAGGACAAACAGGAGGAGTTTAACATACGAGCGCTGCTGTTCATAACCATCAACGATTGGCCTGCACTTAGCAACCTATCCGGACAGTCCAACAAGGGGTACAAGGCTTGCACTCACTGTATGGATGAAACAGAAAGTACGTATCTTAAGCACTGTAGGAAGGTTGTATACATGGGTCATCGTCGATTCCTTGCAGCACACCACTCGGTACGGAAGAAAGGCAAGCACTTCGAACATAAGGCTGACCACCGTACGAAGCCTAAACATCGCAACGGGAAAACAATGTTTGCTATGGTTAAAGATCTTAAAGTAGTGTTCGGAAAGGGGCCTGGAAGCCAGCCTATAGAGAGCGAAGATGGTCACGCGGCGATGTGGAAAAAGAACTCTATATTTTGGGAGTTACCCTATTGGGAATTCTTGGACGTACGCCACGCAATCGACGTGATGCACCTCACTAAGAACCTTTGCGTAAACCTTCTTGGCTTGCTAGGTGTATACGGAAAGTCGAAAGATACACTAGAAGCACGTAATAATCTGAAGAATATGGAACAACGCGGCGACCTTCACCCGGAACCAAAGGAGAAAGGAAGCCATTACTTGAGTCCAGCCAGCTACACTCTTAGCAAGGCAGAAAAGGAAAGTATGTTTGAATGCTTGGAGAGCATAAAGGTACCATCTGGATACTCCACGAATATCAAGCGAATAATAAGCACGAAGGAGAAGAAGTTCACAAACCTAAAGTCCCATGACTGTCACGTGTTAATGACACAACTGCTACCAGTTGTAATAAGGGGTATCCTTCCAGACAATGTCCGGGCAATAATAACAAAGCTATGTACATTCATGAACGCAATTTCGCAGAAGGTCATCGATCCGGATAGATTAGAAACCCTTCAGAATGATGTGGTGCAATGTCTCATCAGTTTTGAGTTGATATTTCCACCTTCATTTTTCAATATAATGACGCATCTGCTTTGTCACCTTGTGAAAGAGATCAGTATTCTTGGGCCTGTGTACCTACACAACATGTTTCCTTTCGAGAGGTACATGGGCATTCTGAAGAAGTATGTTCGTAACCGTGCTCATCCAGAGGCAAGCATCGCCAAGGGTTATGGAGCAGAGGAGGTCATCGAATTTTGTGTAGAATTTATCAAAGATCTTCGCCCAATCGGGGTACCTGAATCACGCCATGAAGGGAGACTACAGGGAAAGGGAACTCTCGGAAGGAAAGCAATAATGACGGTAGACAACAATTTATTCCGTAAAGCCCATTCCACGGTTCTGCAACAATCTTCATTGGTAGCTCCTTACATCGAGGAGCACTTGGCTCTAGTTCGCGCCAGGAACATCGGTAAGTCCGATGCATGGATTACACGGCATCACATTGATACTTTCCCCGCGTGGATACGACAACATCTCATGGGTAACAAGTCGATCAACCAACAACTTGCCTTCCTGGCGAGGGGACCGTCTGGATCGATCGCGACATTCCAGGGGTATGAGATCAATGGGTACACATTCTACACGAGAGCTCAAGACATGATGAGCATGAACCAAAACAGTGCTGTTCGTGTCAATGCCATGGGACACGATGGAACAACTGGCACGTATTAAGGTGCCATCTAGGACATATGAGAACTTGACTATGGTCCTCTCAAGGTCCCTCTGTTCCGGTGCCAATGGGTTAGGTTGACTGGTGGAGGCATAATGATTGATGACAGTGGGATGACAACGGTTGACCTTAACAAGGTTGGATACTCGGACGAACCTTTTGTCCTTGCCAATGATGTAACGCAAGTCTTTTTCGTGAAGGACATGTCTAGCAAAGGAAAGAAGGGCAGAGGGCCTGACGAGCCTAAGCGTCACGTGGTTCTCCCAGGCAAAAGAAAAATCATCGGAGTTGAGGACAAGACTGACGAGGATTACGATCAGTTGGATGGGCAACCCCCTTTCACGGTGACGATTGACCCTAGCATCCTCCTATCAAATAAAGACACCCCTCACTCACATAGCGATCACAAGGAGGGAACAATAGTGAGGAGAAAGTATGTGCGGTCAACCGTCACCGCCGATGTATTGCCGTAATTATTGTGTACACGATGTAAACTATTTTGGATGTATTGATTATCCATATAAATCAATTGATGTATGGCATATGTTAATTACGCACGATTATTAGAGGTTTTAACAAGTTTAAATCATGTGTATGCTAGTTATATGCGATACTTACAATTTTTAAAAGTTTTAAATCACGCAGGTGGCAATTTCATATGTTAATTAGAGTTTTTAACATTTAATTTACTATCATTCTGTAGCGCCCGTTCCGTTGTGGCGCCTAGCGGGAAAACTATCTCCTAAAAACCCTATTTGCGAAATCTGTTTCTTTGCTTGCTGTCTAGTGTCCGTGCCATCTCAGATCTCAAATCCACAATCTATCGTCGAGTTCAATCCTGAATCCAAATCCTTCCCAAATCAATCCCTCCGCAAAAGTCTATTTTGCCTCCCTCGGGTTCGATGGGCCGAATCCCTCTCGGCCCATCTTCCCCCTCCCTCCCCGGCTCTCTCTCTCTCTCTCTCCCCCTCCCGGGCTCACTCTCCGCTCTGCCCGTGCACCGCGCGCGCATGCGCGGCGCCGAGCCGAGCCCTCCGACTCGGCCCCCGCGCGCCGTTGTTCGCGTGCGCGCGCCCACGTGGTCGTCGCCCGTGCCGCGCCTGCACCGTCCGCGCCGCCTGGCCCCGCTGCCCTGCCGCGCAGCCGCCCGGCCCCGCAAGCCAACACGCGTGCCCGAGCCGCGCCGCTCAAATCGCCGCGCCGCCCGTTGCTTCCCGCGCGCGCGTGCCCGACCGCCTGGTCGCTGCCGCCGTCACCCTCTGCCGCGCCTGTCGCTTGTGTCGCCGCTCCGCTCCACACCGCCCCGCCGTCATCGCCGTCGTCATCGCCCGGCCCCCGCCACTCCACGCGCTAGCCTCCAAGGGATGGAGGCAGAGCTCCCCCCCTCTACCGCGTCGCCCCCGCTCCCTCCTCCTTTTCCCAAAGAGGCAAGGGGCAAGCCCCCTTTCTCTCCCCCATTTTCCCCCTTTTTTTCCCTCTCGCCGGCGTCACCTCCTGTCGCCGTTTTGGCCGCTAGCCGGAGCGCCAGCTCGCCGGCTTGACCGTCCAATGTCGGTTCCTCTCTCCCAAACCGACCTTGTCGCCCATTTAAACCCAAGCTCCCCCCCTCCAATCTCCCTCGTGTTCGTCTCTCGCTGCCACTGTCGCCCTGTTCGCCATCGCCGTTCGTCGTTGCGCGTGTCGGAGGAGCCGGCACGAGCAAGGACGCGGAAGGGGACTTTGGCCGCGCAATCTTCCTCCTCTTCCTCGGCCCGAGGCCGAAACGATCACGTTTCGCGCCGTCGGCTCTCGTCACTGCGCCCGCCCGCACGGTAGTGCCTCTCTCCGTTCTTCCACCTCGTTCCATCTCCTCCCCTTAGACTCAGGTAGTAGCACGAGTAGCCTCCCCGTAGCTAGCCGGCGCCGCCCCGACCGTTGCCGCCGCTCGCCATGTGCTCGCCGCCATCGCCGCCCGAGCTCGGAAGCGCCTCTCGTCGCCGGCCTCCCTCGATGCGTTTCCTCCTAATCCAACGCTAGGGACGGATTCCCGTAGCCGCGTAGATGCTCTCGCCGCCGGTAATCGGCCCCTCGTGACCTCGTCGCCGTTTCCCCCTTCTTCCGCCGCCGGTTGCCGCCGCCGCAATTCGCCGCCGTCAAGCTCCCTCCGGCGAATCCGAGCCGTTGGCTCGTTTCCCCTCGTCCTGTGCAACCACCCGGTGTGCCCGCTTTCGCCTGTATCGCCGTGGTTCGCTCCGCCGCTCGCCGCGGTCGTCTGCCGTCCGTTCCGGCTGGCGTCGTCGTCTACCTCCCGCCGGCCCGCGTGGCAGCCACGTAGGCGCCACGTCGGCGCCAGCTCGGCCAAGACCGGGTCGAGTCGACCCCGGTCAGCCGCTCCCTCCGGCACCGCTCACGGGCGCGGTCCACCGCGAGCCATGAGGCTGCGCGTGGGCCCGCCGCATCCGTGCCCTCCGCGAACCGCGCGCGTGCGCCGCATCCCTTCCCCAAACCCTAGCGCACGCCGCATACTCCCTCCGCATGGTGAGCCGAGCCGCTGACAAGCGGGTCCCACCCGGGACCACGCGAGGTGAGCCCGGTCCACCGGCTCCCTCTCTCCTCCCCTCCCGCGCGCGCTCTGGGCCGCCTTCTGGGCCGGCCGGCCCATTTAGCTCGGCCGAGCCGCCCCTTTTCTCTCGGGCCGCGCCCTAGCCGCCCGAGGGAAGTCTAATTCCCCTCCCTCTTCCTTTTCTTTTTCCAAAAGGGTTTAAATAAATTCTTTTTCCTTTAGACCAAAAAACCAATAATCTTAGAAATTCAATATGTTCCCAACTGTAAATCCGTTGGACTCCGTTCAACTTCCATAATTCCTCAAATCTCGAGATCTATCTAATGGCATGCTTAGAGGTCATTAATAGGGCTTTATTTTTCGCCGTTTGTTGAGTTGTCCCATTTTGCGTGTCGTTTCGGAGCCTGAAGACCCGCAGTGCGAGGATTTCGAGGATCAAGCTCAAGATCTCGAGCAAGGCAAGCCACCTTTGAACATATTGAGCCAATATTTGAACTTAATTATATTGCTTGCAAAATATTATGCATTGATAGGATTACACTTAATTTGTTTGCGCTGTCTGAAAGGCAGACCGGTGGGCCTACCCAACTTGTTGCATCTGATCCTTCCATTGTTAATTGTTATATCATGTTCCCTTGTAACCATCTAGCTGCGCCTCGATATTCGTGCACTCTGTGCGAGTATCGACGGTCGCCTTCAAACTTAAAATCTGAGTAACTTCTTGGGTAAAACTTGGGTTTTACAAAAGACTTGGAAAACCCGACACCTGGGTCGGTGCTTGCGAACTAAATGAATTTCCAAAACCGCGGACCGGGGAACGTACCGGGTGTACGGTTTCCCGCTCTTGCACATAAGGACCGTTTCCTTGGAATTTCATCCAAACATAAGACAAGTACGACCACATGGGTGGAATGGGACACCCCTGGCTGAGTAACTAGCTTATCAGGGGAGCCTTGATGCCGAGAGACATGTGGATTCGCCGGGGTGGTGTCGGGGAGGACCCCTGGGCTTCCTGGCACAGTATGGTCTGGGACCTAACCTGTTGTTAGTCTGGGACCCCTCTCGTCGGCATATGGTAAACCTGTGTCGGCTTTCGAAATGCCTTGTCATGAAAACTTGGAGGTCTCCCGACGTGGCTGATCCCCACGGGCTGGGTGATCCGGTTAGTAATGTCGTGTGGGTAAAGTGTACCCCCTCTGCAGAGGTTAACAAACTGTTCGAACAGCCGTGCCCACGGTTATGGGCGGATGTGAGGTAATTCCTAGCGTAGTTTTGTTTGACTACTGCCTTGTGAAACTGCTGTTGTGGAAAGGGGATCGATGTTGGAAAAATCTGCAGCTGATGGGATCAGCTAGGCCCGGGTGGCCATTTGAAAGTTGTTGCCCGGGTGGCCGTTTGAAAGTTGTTGGCCGGGTGCCAATCTTGATCAATTCTAAGGACTGATACATTGCACATACTCCGACCGGACGAGACGCACTGTCTCATCCGTGTCGTTTGAGAAGCACTCACTTAGTTGATTTCAGAAAAGAGTTCAAATAAAATCAATTTGCAAAAACAACAGCCTTTCCTTGAAGCCTGCATTAAACACTTATTTCCCATGGCTTGCTGAGTACTCTTGTACTCACCCTTGCTCTATATAAATATCCCCCCCCAATTGCTGAAGAAGATGAAGCGGATCCCGCTGACGAGGAGTTCTTCCAGGAGCAAGCCGGCTACGATGAGTTTTAGGGTTTCAGCCTAGTTCCCAAGTCACGCCTGTGATGTTTGGTCCAAGTCTTGGCTTCTGCTTCCCTTTTGTAATGCAGTTGTGAGCTCGGGATCTGTCCGCAGCCCAACATGACTGTACCTCTACTCTATAATAAAGAGACCTCTGTTGCTGTGATATTCTGTCTTCCTGTGATACCAGCACTGTTTCCTGGGACTGGTATCGATTAATAGGTTAATTTGGAGCATCACGGGCTAGTTCCGGTCGGGACTAGTTCGGGGCGTGACACATTCATATGCTAATTATAATTGACTAGAGAATTTTTAAAAGTTTCAAATCATGCATGTGGCATTTACATATGTTAATTAGAGTTTTTCACAATTTAATTTACTATCATTCATATGCTAATTATATTTGACTATTCGAATTTTTAAAATTTTTAAATCATGCATGTGGCATTTACATATGTTAATTAAAGTTTTTCACAATTTAATTTAATATAATTCCTTTGCTAAGTATATATGATGATTACAATTTTTATTAATTTTAAATCATGCCGTATGTATATACATATGTTAATTAGAGCTTTTACCAATTTAATAATATCATTCATATGCTAAGTATATATGATTATTAGAATTTTTATTAATTTTAAATCATATATTTGCTTATTAAGTTTTATCCACTTAATTTATTATAGACAACAATAATTTTTCGAAGTAATTGTCATTAATCTTTGTACTTTAAATAATTGTAATGCATTATCTTCTATTTTAGAAACACATATGTAATGGAAAATAATATTTAGTGTGCTTATCAGTAGTCCCGGTTCTTAACCCTAACCGGGTTTAAAAAGAATTTGGAAATAGCGGGAAAATATCTTTAGTCCCGGTTGATGAGAACAACCGGGAGTAAAGATTTCTTTACTCCTGGTTGTTGAGATCTTTTTTTTAGTCCTGGTTGTTCTCAACAACCGGGAGTAAAGATATCTTTAATATCTTTACTCCCGGTTGTTCTCATCAACCGGGACTAAAGATCTAGGGCTATATATATTCCCAGTGCGCGCCCTCATCTTCTCCACCAACACTTAGAAGTTTTTGCCCGATCGATCTCTCTCGGCTTCTCCTTCGCCGCCACTGCCTAGGGCATCCCCGCGCCGACGCCGCCGCCATATCTCGCCATCATCTCGCGCTCGTCGTCGTCGCCGCCGCCGCCGCCTCCTCCGCCGCCGCCGCATCTCTGGGGTGAGAGCCGCCGCGCGCCGCCTCTCTCTCGATCTCTCTCTCCAATCTCGATCTCTCTCTCTCCCTCTCGGTTGCCGCCGGCCGCCGAGTTTCAGACGCCGACGCCGACCTCGTCACGACACGACGCCGCGCCACGACGACTCCACGCCACGAGACGCCACGTCGCCGCACGCCACCGCCGCGCCACGCCGATGCCGCGCGCGGCGCCACGCCGCCGCCGCGCTGCCCCGCCGCCGCTCCGCTGCCACCACACCGAGAACGTGAACGAGCGAACGAACGTGAACGAGAACAAGGTGAATGAACGTGAACGAGAACGAGCGAACGAATGTGAATGAGCCAACGAACATGAATGAGAACGAGAGAACGAACGTGAACGAGAACAAGGTGAATGAACGTGAACGAGAACGTTGTCGGACAAACGTGAACGAGCCAACGAACGTGAACGTGAAATGCAATTATAGGCAGGTTAATGAACGTGAACGAAGAAACGTAGGTGAATGAAACGTGACCTTAACGAGAACGCGAACGTGAACGATATCGTGAACGAAATGTGAACGTCAAATGCAATATATGTTACTTCGCGTTTATCCTAATACATATTTTTGTATCTTGCAGAAAAGACGTTGTCGGAGTCGTCCCTCAAGCCGGAGTGGTAGAGCTAGCCCTCGAAGGAATTCGCCCAGGCAAGTAACGTAATTATATATATATGATTGATATATTTGTAATGCAATTAAGATTATTAGATTTGTAATTAGACTTAATTAGCATATAAGATTATGTAGTGTTCTAATATACGACAGTTACACTTAGAATACATGACTATTTGAGTTTTAGTAGAAGATTATTGGAGTTTTAGTATAAGATTATTAGATTTGTAATTAGACTTAGCATGTAAGATTGTGTAGGGTTCTAATATACGACAGTTACACTTAGCATACATGGCTATTTTTGTCTTAGCATATAAGATTATTTGAGTTTTAATATAAGATTATTATATTTGTAATTAGACTTAGTATATAATTATTGACTAGCTAGGGTCCTATAATATACGTCACATAGACTTAGCATATATCACTATTTGAGTTTTAGTATAAGATTATTAGATTTGTAATTAGACTTAGCATGTAAGATTGTGTAGGGTTCTAATATACGACAGTTACACTTAGCATACATGGCTATTTTTGTCTTAGCATATAAGATTATTTGAGTTTTAATATAAGATTGTTAAAACATAAATGTCTCATGACTTAGCAGATATTTCCTGTATAAACAGGTGGCTGATCGCGATGAGGAACAGATATTGTACGATTCAATCGCGGAGGGAAGCAGCCAGTACTGGAACGAAGAAGAGGGGAACGAGGATCCAAACCAGTATTTGAACGAGGAAGGGAACGTGGAGAGGGATGCGGAGGGGAACCAGGAGGGGCACGTGGAAAGGGATGTGGAGGGGAAACAGGAGGAGGAGGCTAGTGGAAGTCAACCCTCCGTTGGACAGAAGAGGGCACGCGGGCAACGAGGTGCCGCGAAGAAGCTTGAGGGTTGGCACATCATAACGGAAGTGGAAGAAGATGGACGACCTAGTGCCCCGGCAGAAGCCGCCAAGAACTATGTACGTCACAGCGGTTGGGTTGTGCGGGATAACGTGCCTGTCAGTACGGTGTACTGGTGAAGAACAAGGGCACGCGGAGATCATGAGAGCTTTGTCCTAGATTCGGAGAAAGAGATGCTGTGGACCACAATGCTCGAGACATTCACCCTTCCCGTGGGTACAGAGGACAAAATGGAAAGGTGGACTCTAAAGAAAATGGCAGAACAGTTTCAGAGCTTCAAGGGAGAGCTGTACAAGAAATATATCCTGAAGGGGCAGACACCGAACTTCGACACATTCCCAAAGCTAAGGGATCACCGGGACGAGTTCGTTGCATATAAGACAGGTGAACAAGGGCAGGCGATGATGGAAAGAAACAAAGAAAATGCCACCAAGAAGAAGTACCATCACCACTTGGGGTCAGGCGGCTATAGCGTCGCGATGCCGAAGTGGGAGGAGATGGAGGCTAGCTTGCTTGAGAGGGGTATCAAACCGGCCACCGCTAATTGGCCGGAACGATCGAAGTTCTAGTACTATGCTCACGGTGGAACGCTCAACCCAGCTGATGGCTCACTGGTCTTCGGCGATCAGATACGAGAGGCTGCGCGTCGACTAACAGATGCAGTTGAAGCCTCTTCTCAGGACACATTCCGACCGGATAGAGAGAGGGACGAGCTGTCACTCGCCCTGTAGACTCCAGAGCATCCAGGACGAACACGAGGCAAAGGGGTGATTCCTTGGAAGATTGGGTTCAAGGAGGACATCCACACGTACAGGAGTCGGATGAGGAGCAAGAGAGATACCGAGGCGAAGATTGCAGATCTTGAGTTCAGGGTATCGAGCTACGAGCTCAGCATGCAAGAGGAGGTGGCAAGGAAGGTTGATGAACGCATGGCCGCACATCGGTCCACTGATCCCCAGCCGACCATTCCTCCTGCAATGGTGAGCCCGTTAGGAAACCGTAGCAGCTGCGCTTCAACGGGGCAGGTAGGATCACAGAGCATGGACGCCATGCAAACCCAGGACGAATCCACCTGCCCCGTTGATGACATCACTCAACGGACACCATGTGAGCTACATATTCCTTTCAAGAACTTATCAATAAAGGTAAGCTCGTAGTTTATATATTTTAGATTTGCCCATTCCGCTAGTTGCTGCTTATATATGTTGATTACTAATAAATAACCTCTCACCACATGAAGGTGGTGTCGGGCATGGCCATCCCAACGGAACCTTCAGGTACTTACCACTGCAGGCCGATTCCAGCAGGATACTCGAAGGTCGAAGTTGAGTTGGTCAAAGGCGCGTACGAGGACCTCGAGCTGGATTACCCTAGAGGAGACGGTGAGACGCATCTATGAGACACAAGCCATGCCATTATTCTATGGGCGACAAGCGGCGTCTCGTGCACCATCTCCTCCGGCCCCGCCATCTCCTCCTCAGGATCCTGCACTGTCTCCTCCTCATGCTCCAGCACCGTCTCCACCTCAAGCTCCTGCACCGACTCCTCCTCGGGCTCCTGCACCGACTCCTCCGCAAGCTCCTCTTCCGACACCTTCAAAGTCAAGGGCCCCCCAAGCTCCACCACCTGCCCACACAAGGGCAACGAAGAAGGCGAAAGTTGACGCCGCCAAGAACAAGGACCCGGGGTACGATTGCACGCAAGAGGAGCTTGACGCTTACGTGGCATCAGAAGTCAAGAGACAATTCAAGCCTCGAAGACCAGAAAAGAAGATTCCTATAGACCCGAGTGTCATGAACTTCTTCAGGGGTATGTCTGCACCTGCCAAGGAGGCCATTAAGCTATCGGACTATGAGCGAACGCTGAAGAAAGCATCTTCTGGAAAGTCCAAAACAGTCCCTCAGCTTGGAGAGCAACCAAACCAGGACATCGAGCCGTTGGTGACCGGTAAAGAAATGACGATAGAAGAATTTATTACTGACACCGGTCTAACTACGGATCAATTGCTAGGAGTCGCACCAATCGAAAAGGCAGAAGTGAAATACATGTACGAACTCGGTAAACCGCTTGTCAACCCTGAGCTTCTGCAGTCCCTACCCACACAAATGTACAAGTTCCATCAGCTGTACATGGAGATGAGCGCCACCGGTAGAGAGATGATCGGAGCGAGGATCAGGGACACGGACTTCTTGCAAGGAGATGACATTCTCTGGATCAATTTCAAGGGAATCTACGAACTATACCAGCTGGACGCCCTCAACGTCTCTATTATGAGTTGCTGGATTTTGTAAGTATATCATTCAGTTAGATTTCTTACTACGTCTCCTTTAATTAATTAAGTCCTTGTATATAAGTAGACTATAGAAAATAATATACTCCCTTTTATCGTTGTAGAATGGAGATTCAAAGGGCCCGACGGCGGGGGGTTTTCGATACTGGATTCATCGACCCTCGGAAAGTAAACGTCGCAATGCTCGACCAATATCCGCAAGCCACAGAGGACAATATCGTCCATCTCCTGAAGGCGCAGCATTACAAGACGTTCATACTGTTGCCGTACAACACAGAGTTAGTTTAATTTTACTGTCTTCCTATACCAAATTTCATTCCCGTACGAACTTGCTAAGTGTTTCATATGTAATGCATCCCACGCAGATTGCAGATTCCACTGGGTGCTTTTACTCTTCGACCTGTCGGCCTGCACCGTTAATGTATATGACTCAATGGATAAAAAAGAGTCTACGTTTGACAAGGTTTTCGAACTTATAGACAGGTATTGTCATAAGTTCCTCTGTTAATTAAGAAAATCTTGTTATGTTAATTGCTACTACGAATCGTAGCTTTAAACTCCATGTAGGGCTTGGTATCAGTTCCGTCATTTGGTCCGTGGCAAATGGAGAGAAAGACTTAGGTGGAAGTTCAAATTTCCTGTGAGTACACATGCTCTACATTTATATTTCTCCGATTCAAATACATACAAGTGTATATTAATTAGATCTCTCGTTGTTTGTCATTTATTTGTAGTGCGCAAAGCAAAAGAAGGGAACTAACTTGTGCGGCTATTACGTGTGCGAGTATTGCCACTGCCTTGCAGACCAAATCATCACCACAAGAGAGCTCAATGTACGTACAAATAAATTCAAAATTTCATTACGTATCGATTTCTTGTTAATTACTAATCAATTTCATACATTCATATAGTTTATTCGCATGAGGGATAACCTGACCACGCACAAGGAATTTATCGCGGCGGTTCAAGAACAACTCATGGGATTCATCAACGAATAAATCCTTGATCCCAAGGGTGAATTCTACTACGACGGAAACACAATTCATAGGTCCTTAGCTTCTGAGCTAGCGACTACTACTACGTCGAAATCGTAGCTAGCTAGGACATATAATGGATTGTAATTAATACATGACTACATATGTTTCTATATGCATGTGTACACATTTTCTATAACGTAAATATATTTTGGTCATATATATATATATACATATGCATTTGCATAACATATATATATAAATACATATATATTATGCATGTACATATGTATTGAATCATATATAAATATAATATAATATATATATATATATATGCATATATTATATATGCATATATGTACTGAAACATATATATGCATGGTTTATATATATATATATAAACCATGCAGCAACAGGGCCATGCAAAAAAAAAGGTCAGCTCGATCTTTAGTCCCGATTGGGATTACCAACCGGGACTAAAGATAGCGATCTTTAGTCCCGGATTGGTAGTCCCGGTTTAGAAACCGGGACTAAAGGAGGGTTACGAACCGGGACTACAAAGTGTTTCTCCACCAGTGTACCCCTTGCGATTTTCTCGGTGACCCATGCTTCGTCTTGTCGACTGATTGATAGGACTTTCTTAGAAATATATGATGCAAGGAACTTTCTTTTATGACGGCATATCACATATTGTATACATTCATCTAATCGTCCACCACGATGGTTTTGAACCATGTGTGAATGCCACGACATGGTCTTTTAACTATAGCGACCAAATTCTCCTCATAGCTCCATGTGCAAAAATCTTAAATGGCCACCCTTACTAACAAATTAATTTGCCACCACGGTTTTCAAATACTTCATTGCAGCCAACATACCAGAGGACGATGTGGTTGTTAGCAAGACCATTACAAGAAGCATCCGGAGATAGACACATATATATTGCTGTTTGAGTTATGGTAGTCTCAGTCCTAAACAAACAGCCAATTCAAGATGTTCAGAAATGCAAGTGTACTCACAAGTCACAGCAACTCAACAATCTGCATGCATCTCCTGCAAATGTGGCATAGATATATTTCTCTCAAGCTAGTCAGGCATGAGAGGCGTCGGGAGTTTGGGGGCCTCATTTTCTCATCAACTAGTCAGGAAAATGTAGATGTGCAGTGCCGTATAACATGCTGAGCAAGCAGCGTTCTCCCTGTACTCTACCTTTTGTTAACGTCAGTGCAGCGTCGCCGGTGGTGGACGATGCACGCAGGTGCTTCGCTGTTCTAACTGATCTCGAACAGCTGGATGGGGGTTCGATTTCATCGGCGAATCACGATTGGGTGCCTGTTCGTCAGTTCTTGCATGCTCTGTTAATTAGTGAGATCAGTAACGTTGACACATATATACTGTAAAACATGTGTAACAGATTGATGCTGATATCAAATCTATTTTGAGATAGCCCTTCCGTATTTTGAGACAGCCATATGCCTCTTTAAATATGCCGGTTAAAGGTGCCGATTTTTTTTTCGATTTCAACCCACGGAGGTTGGGAAAGGCATATAGGTGCCGGTTTTATCACTACCGGCACCTGTAGAGGCGATAGCTATTTGATGTTTTGTAGTAGTGTTTGCTTTTTCCTAGTCTTCCAACAAGCATTGACATACTACATTGTGTGTTCAAGATAGTCCAATCAATAGGTGTTTGATTGCATATAAATCTTCTTTGTTTGATTGCATTCATTACAAAATCGCATCGTAGTGTTAGCACCGCATATTACTAGTTTAACTTGAATGAATTGAGGCAATTGCCACACTTTATAGCGTACACTGATGTTGCCAGATAAAATCAGCGGCTAGGAAAGAACAGCCCGGATTGCTAGACAAAAAGCGCATGCCATTGGAATAGTCAACGAAACTAAATTGGGTGATCCTATACTACCAGAGGATCCATGGTTGGAAGGCAGCAGGAAATCATGAATTACGTACTTTGAACTGGTGTTATAGATAATATTATATGTACCAGTTGGTGAAATGGTATGCTTTGGCTAGACCAAAAGATTATGCGATTTGCTCCGGTCCAACAAAAAGTATCTCGAGATACCGGTACCTTATGGTACCAAATCGTTTGCGATCGTTGGATCTAAGAATGACCATCTTACCTAGTTGGATTTAGGACCTTAGAGTACTACTCAGGTCACTATAATTACTGGGCTACATGCTCTTTCGCTGTCCTGATCCTTTTGTAATCCTCTATGAGTATGTTTCTCTCGTGCATGGAGATCATCCCTCAAGGACGTGTCATCTGTCGCAGGTTTGAAAGCTGACCTAGCTAGCCATGTTGCAAGTTTGACGCTCGCGTACGTGCATGGCAATCTGTTTGCAACCAGCCATGTTTACAATACTAGTTCGTTGTTATGTGTAAATAAAAGGAAAAGATGTTTGGTGTTATCAGAATTATTGAATCGGTACAACAACATGTATCATACCATGCATCGCATCATGGAGGAGTGGTGAGACCGTGAGACTATGAGCTAAGAGTTTTTAATGTTTCATTAAGTATCTTGTAGTATGCTTTATTGATTGAAATTTGGTGTTTTATTATTCTTTTAACTGATGTCTATCTTCAAGTATTGATGAATGTTGGGACAAAATTAATACAACAAGCATATGTGTATCACTTCTGTATTCAATGTGCCCAACTGTAAGCAGTGTTTATATATTTATACAGGATGTACAAGAGAAAATTACATCGCTACCCTAATCGCTGATTTATCTAGGTGGCTGGATGGTGGGCCTGTTTATGGCTCTTTGGTAAACTCCTCGGTGACAGGAGGGCTGCGCCCATTAAGGGAGCGGCACAGATTCCCGAGGGCGCCTGCTATTACCCGGGTAAAGGCGTGCTGCGGGTAATAGCGTACGCTGTCTGCCCTCGTCAGCGGCGTCAGAGGTGGTTGGCAGATGCGTACTGTGTATTTATGGTGTTCCACTATATATCCGTTCACCCATCTTACGCCTAGGGCTGTTGAGGCCCTAGCTTCTTCTGGAGCCCTTGTACAGCTCCGGAGGACCTGGAAGGCTTTGAAGTCCTTGGACAGCTCCGGAGTCCACGGACAGCTCCGGAGGCCTTGGACACCCCCGTAGCCCTTAGGTGGCTCCGAAGGCCTTGGATGACCCTGGAGCCCCTAGGTGGCTCCGAAGGCCTGGGTCGGCTCCGAAGCCTATGTTTAGCTAAGCTCCGGAGTCTAAATCAGTAGATGCCTTCGGTCATTCTTCTGATGTGGATGGCTCCGGTAGGTGCTGCATCACAGGACGGAGGCTAGCTCCGCTACCCGGAGCCACTCCCCCCAACAAAGCAAACCACTCAAAAAAAAAAACTCCAGCTATTCTAAATAATCTGTCCTACTCAAATAAAACTAACTCTTTGCCAAATTATGACACTAACAAGCTGCACTGGAGTAATAATATAATGGAATTTCTACAATTGTAGCGCCTCCCATTTTTTTTATTAATCTCGTTCACCTTTTTCCTATGATTATTCTATATCCTATATATATGTAAGCATGCTCTTATCTCTCATATCTCCTCATTTAAGTAGGGTTTAATATATTATTTTTAATTCTAATTCTCTTGTACCCTGTGTATGAAAATATCACAATGTAAATATTGAAACTTACAATATAATTTTTGAAATTTACAATGTAAGTGTAGGTAATTTACACTGTAAAACAATTTCATTATTTTTTACTGAAACATACGATTCAATATATTCTACTCCATGCAGAAATATGATTTACTATCTACGTGCTCAAAATTTTCTGAACGGTTGTCAGACCACAAAACTAATGCCTGAATTGTAAGATCAACTATTTGTCTTATAATATCGTTCCTCGAGGAAAATATTGCACGCATCAGATTCAGATAATCAATCACGGTCTGATCCAGGGATTATAACACGAAATCCGGACTTCCTGCACTGCGTCAAACACAAAATCTGCTCGGTTTTTCCGGGAAAATACTTAGTGCAAACCATATATGTAGTCGAAATTTAGAAACTACCGTTGGATCGAGAAATGGACGTTCGAGATTCGTGCACGTCACCATGAGTTAAAATTTAACTCGCAGATTCACTCATGAGTTAAAATTTTACTTGGAGTTAAATTTTAACTCACGGTGATGTGGACGAATCTCGGACGTCCATTTCTCGATCCAACGGTAGTTTCTAAGTTTCCACTATATATATGGTTTGCACTACATATTTTCCCCGGTTTTCCGATCAAGTTCAAAAATGATCAAATTGAATTTTAAATTTTTGACAAGATTTGTTTGGATCTCCTTGGATTTTGTTGGCTTATCGACGGTTTCCATGAAATCTGAAGATATAGTTCATGAGCGGTTTTTCATCCGATATTGGATCAATTGTGAACCGTAGTCAATCTGGTCATTTGAAATCAAATCCGGAGACCCAAATTGATGTCAATCTAGGCCATTTGAAACATTTCGACCTAAAGGCCTCGAGTGGCTGGCCCACCTTCAAATTTAGATGTAGTAACCAATAATGCACATAAACGCCTATAAAAATGTGAACACGTACATACGATGAGTCCGTCTGGTTTTCCACTTCCCAATGGCATCAATCTTAACGACAATGCCTCCTTCCATCCCCTCTTTTTCTTAGACAGTCATTTCTCCCTATATCTTCAGTTCAACCATGTATGTAAGTTGTTGATTTGCTTGATCTCACGTCTCCTTTTCCAACAATCTCATAATTCCCTTTTCTCGAACAAACATGAGGCGAATAATTTCACCGCACGGTTGATGCACGAAACTATGGTGTATAACTAGCTAGGCAAAGGAGGTATTCGGAATGGTTGGAGGCAACTTATGACGACCATCGACCGATCCGCTGAAACAAGAACGACAACAACTAACGAGGTTGGCGCAGCGGAGAAAGGTGAGGGCCATGTGACTCAATCACCCGGCGAAGTAATGATGCTATGAAGGAGTCTGGTGAAGAGGTACATGGCAAAGCCAGGGCCACGCGAATCTTGGTGATGCGATGAAGCGAAATACCTGGTGGCGAAGCAAATGCACCAAGTGGCAAAGCAGGCTCGGCTCCGTCATGCCAAAACCAGGGGAAACCATCGACCAACCAGCTAGGCCAAAAGACAATTGCTATCCTCATAAATGTCTCCATCAGAGGGACAACCATATTAACTCACTAGCACATCAAACTATAGGGTTGTAAATCTGGCCAGTAAACCTATAAATAGACCTTAATGGCGGTTTAACGGAGAATCCAAATTTTCAATTACACCATACTTATTATTTTTCAATTCCTTCCACTTAGAGTAGAGCATGTCTTTCGGCAGAGGTGTTCGTAATTCGACCACGGGAATCTCATGGCATATCATTTGCTCATCAAATGGCCCGGGTTTACAAAACTTGGTGTAGTAGCAGAACGCTTGCCAAAGTGACTTCCAGGTAATTATGGTACCGATGAGCTGCTGTTCACCAATTACATGGATCCAAGATCCCGCCTCGCCAGTGGGGATGAGTTCACCTCGTCCTCACTGATCATGATGGGTCGTCGGCGTTCCAACAGTGCGTTCATCAGCAGTTGCTCAGAGTAAATTAAAGGAAGTGCAGACCTAGCTATACGATGCTATATACGTATATATATATATAGCTATTCTAATTCGTTTTAATTAGTAAGTCCTACAGGAACCATCCGCCAGCGTAATAAGCTGTTGTACTTGTAAAGAAAACGTAGAATATTAAAGATTGGATAGCAAAAGCTCCATCTCTCTCCTCTCAATCTCACCAGTGCGGTAATGGCCCAGGCGGTACCAACTTCACACATATATAATGTACTCCTAGCTACTAGCACATGACACTAATTATGACATGGAATTAATTTTTCAGGGTTTCTTCTAAACTACTGGTAACTGCGAGAGCCGGTACAATAACGGACTATGAATCAGCTATAAAACTTTCTGATGAATAGCGTACTTAACTAGTTATTTTCCCCGGGCAAAACTGCAAAATTCCATACGTACTTCATCTATCTATTTATGCCACACTAATACAGTTCTTAACAAAATCATGTGTATATGCTTTGACAAAATAACCTTTGAGATGCATTCTGAAAAATAATAATAAAAAAGAACCCTTTGAGATGCAAGTAAGCACCTAGCTGCAGAAAATTAATGACCAAGGTGTTTTGTGCGTACATGTATTATTTACTACTAGGCATATTCTGAGTATATTATTGCACGTACACAGCAGTTAAGTTTTTTTTTTCCCATGGACTATATATGAGGAACCATGGCCTTATCTGTTCTGTGTCAAGGGTCTCCACACAGGGTAAAAACCAAAACCACAAATACTTGATCTTGGTGCTCTGAGTGAATCAAAGTACTATTTGTTGATGAGATATCCCATGAAACCCAACATAATGTTGAATAAGCCATATGGGTTTGGGAGGCCTCAAGAACTTACCTATATATGCCGAAATTCACATCAGATGTTAGAGAATCGATGACAGTTGCCCAGCATCGCTTAATCTTCTTCCGTGCATTCCTTCTCTTTGCTCTACAAGATAATTTTACATGGTAAATCTACCATGTGATATGACAGCCATCTTGATCGCAACTGCAAGCTGATGGTATCTCATGCAATGTGAGATCATTAGTTGTAGATGAACAGGTTAATGGTCAGCAGTTCTTCACAACATGTATTTTCCTTACAGGAAGAAACTTTGCAGTTAATTAGTATCAGTATTGCAGTATCAAAACAAAGCATACAACAAAATTTTGCAAAATAGAAATTCATATCCTAAATGAAGAGACCAAAATGAAAAGTTTTTCCTCTTGTCATAGTACGGTTTTAAATAGTTTAAATTGATAAAATTAAACTAAAACAAAAACCAAGCAAAACAAAAAAAAACAATGAAGAGCGTGGTATTACACGATTTCATTCCCGTGATGATGGCATTCATTGCATATAAATGGGATAAAAAAATGCATCAATGACCAAAGTCTAAAACTCCAATTTTCCCCTCCAAGGTGTCTTACTCAATTGTTTTCCCCTTCTAGTGTTTACATACCCATACTTGAGGATGGCTCTCAAACCTAATAGGATTCCCTCACACATCTTTTCCCTACCAAATAAAACCCTATCACATTGCCGGTTACAAAATGCTCGTTGCTGCCGATTTGGAACTGGCATTGTTGCTCGAATGCTATCGCTACTGGTCCAAAGAAACAACAATATATAGTGCTTCTAGAAAAAAAAACACCGTTGTCTCTCTAACTCGCAGCAGCACCACATCAACGTACCAATGGCCATGCCCGTCATCATCATTTGCAGCAACTAGCACCCAAAATCTGTTGCCATCTTTTCCCACACCAATTAAGCTAGAGAAGCTAGATCGATAGCCCCGAGGTCGGACCGGTCAGATCTGGCAAACAAGAGCTTGGTCCAGCTACAACTGACCTAGCTTGTTCCCTGTAAAATTAAATCATGATATAATGGTCTGAAATAAATCCTAGAAGCCTAAACATCAATTGGCAATTTTGACCTTTGGAGCCGAAGGATTTGAGTGGCTTATATTTGTCCAGAATTGCATAGGTGTACTCTAACATGTGGGACAGAGTTCATGTGGATCCCCATCATCATCATGATGGGATGAGATTAATTTGCTCCATCCTGCCTAGCTAGATCCAACGATCAGAAACGATTTGGTACTATGAGGTACCGGTACCTCGAAGTACTTTTTGTTGAACATGAGTAAATCTCATTTGCAATAGAGGCTTTAGAATGCAGGCCATCCATCAATTGGGGCAGCAGCTTTATGCACCATGAAAAGGACAACAACGAGCTCTATGTAGGCCTGGATCTTCATACAAGTAGTATAGAGTGCACCTTCTTAATTCCTTTTCTGTTCGGCTCTCCCTCTCCATAAAATTTATTACTTCCAATCTTCAGGTTCTTCGTCTCCCGTTCTTGACCTCACTTCTCTCATTACAACTTGCTCAAATCTGCCTCTCTTCTTGAAGTAATATTAGGCATAAAATTTGACCACACCAATGGATGCAAGAGGTGATATAGTATGTGGGCATGGGAGGTGTAGGGAATGGCACCCTCATCAAGCAAGCGTGATGCATCTTTCATCAGTGATCTCACCAAGGTTGCAATCCAACAGTGTTTACATGAAGCTGTTCGCCGCCTGCACCCCAGTATATACATAGAGGTTTACTTTTACCATGCACGTATGGTGCCCTGTCGTTCGGAGATGGTTCACTTCTTGAGTTGCATGAATCGCAGAATGGAAAGCGTATATAGTCTATGCAGTTGAGGTTTTGTTCATTTGGCACGGTATAATAAATGAGTGGGATTATCCTATGCTGACAAAACAAAGCCTTAGTTTAGTGTAGGAGTTATGTAGTGGATCCACAAGCTGTCAAGAGCTGAAGTTTCAGACGTTCAAAAATGGATCCAGAGTTAGGGTTTGAATTCATCTTGACACAAACGTGGGCTGAATTATTAACTTGTGCTACCTGTACCAAAATTTCATTTGTATATCACGGTGACAATTGTCATTTCTTTAATTTTGACCTCAAACGAACAAATGCTAACTAAAGGACAGATCAATCATCGCATAGGATAAACAATCTGTTGAAACATAGCAAGTGGAGTAGTGTCTGGGTATTCTACCTCTGATTGGGAGGTGCTGATTAGTGTAGGGCCAACATGCATGGGAGCATTTCTATCATGGTGAGAGATGTGTTTATATGCAGCCAAACACCAGCATGCATATATCTCTCAACTGCGATATCTAGGCATGAGAGATGTTGGGAATTTCACGGCCTCATGCAGTCATGTCCTGATCCATAAGCTACGGGAAGGAAGAATCTGTTTGTAGCATAATTTGACTAATATTTAGTTTTATTTGGGTAAGCCACATTATTTAGTTTAGTTGTCTAGATTTATCGAGTGGTTAGTTAAATGTGTGTGGATTGCTGGGAGGCTTAGCAGTGATACTTGTGACATAGAGATACTATGGGTCAGCTAAGTTTAACCACATTCAAGGAAGGTTTTTGCGATGGTACTATTTGCATGTACATTAGAGAGTGAAGACCTGTGCAGTTGGTTACTTGGTTGCTGGTGAAAATTTGCTGCAGTCCAGGATCCTTTTGGGGCTGATGATCATATTCGTGCAGTGGAGAAGTCTATAGCGTGCTGCTACTTGACTCTTCTCTTAACCGCTTGCATGCGTTGGTGTGCGGCTGCGTGAAAGATGCAGCTGTGACGTCGGATTGTAAACGATACGGCATGATTAGAGCGTGCAGCTGCTAGGAAGATAGAGATATATATTTTCCATCTTATCAGTTTGTTTCCTTTGTTTGAACGTTGCTACTTTTTGTGTTAGACCGATGACCATGCTACCCGTGTGTGTATATATATATATATGCCGGTGTACGGTTAATTGAGGATGCCGAACAAATTATTAATCTACTATTTTCCTATTCTTTACTTTCCTGTTATTTTCTTTTTTTTTTGTTTTTATGGCTGAGTTCTAGCAACATAAGTGTTTGGTTAATCTTTACCGTTTTGCGTTGAAAAACGGTCGTGCTTCTCTACGAAAACGAGAAGGTTATTATCCTTTGCAAACATTGCTAGGAAACTAGTCATTTGTTGTTACGTAAGTACGATATTATCTTCTTGGCTAATTTTCTCGTAAATTAGTCGTGTTTGGTTCTACGAAAGTGAATTAATCTCAAAGTCGGTTTAGTTGGCCGGTTTTGATTTATTGATTTTGGTGACTCTGTTGATTACACCGTACATCGTTAGATGATCTTGTGTTGACCACGAAATAATGTCAACGGAATATTTTTCACTAATTGGCTTCTACACACTCTCGCAATCCCAATGGCTTTGTGGCAGATGCCACACATTTCTTGCCACAGAGAATATTGAGGATCATTAGGGAAAAATATTTAATTGATGATTTGGTTGTTTTGCACTATTTTGTTAGTGGCATACGCAATGTTTTAATTTGGTGGTTTTTGCTTCGTATAAAGGGTTAATCCGGGATATTATTAGGGATGGCAACGGGGCAGGGCGGGCGCGTGTTGGGCTGGAATGACCCCACCCCTGACCCCCAACTCTCCACCTGGCCCCGGCTCCGAGTGGACATGCGGGGCCAAATCAGGCCCTGCCACTGGCCCCTACGGGGCCCCGCAACCTGACATGGGCCCCGCATTGAGTAGCAATTCCATCGAATTGCCGTGCGTCTCAGCGTTTGTCCATGCACGCCGCTCGCTCCCTGTGCTTGCGCTGTGCCTGTGCACTGCCGCCGCGTCTCTGTGGCACCGCTGCAACTCTGTACCGCGCTGCTACCGGAAGAGACTAAGAGAGGGGCGTGCGACGGGAGTCCGGAGGGGAGAGGAGGGGAGGGAACTGGGGAGAGCGGCGAGCCCACGAGATCTGGCGACCGGAGAGAGCCGGGAGAGAACGGGAGGGGACTGCGGAGAGGGCGACCGGAGGGTTGGGGACTCCGGGGTCGCATGAGTGTGTCTGCGCCTCTGCGGGCTGCAGCTGTGTGGTGGCGTGGGGAACAAGGTGTGAGGGGAGCCGGGGTGGTCTAGTTAGGGTAGGTTAGGGTTTTTTTCCTTATATATGCTGACTTCTACTGTTTTACTAAGATGGGCTTCTTGGGCCTATAATGGGCTATATTTTAAGAGGTAATATACGGGGCCCCGCGGGTGGAATGTCTCCCGTCCCCTCACCCGTCAAAATGCGGGGCCCCGGCCCAGACGGACCCACGGGGCAGAAATGTCCCCCACCCCCGCCCCTTAGTGTTGCGGGGACCCGGCTCCGTGGGGAAATTGCCATCCCTGCTATTATAGTTGAAGCATAAGGATTTAAATATAAGCAGACCACCACCTAACTATATTTCAAACGTGGTACTAAATAATCATCACTACAGCCACGCCTCACGCCTGGATCACTTGGTCCTAAACCAGACCACGTGAACACGTCAAGTGCAATTGATGAGCTATAGTAGATGTTACGAGATTTACTCCGGTCCAATAAAAAGTACTTCGAGGTACCTGTACCTCACAATACCAAATCATTTCGGATCTTTAGATTTAGCTGGGTAGGATGGACATTGTTAGATCCAACGATCGGAAATGATTTGGTACCGTGAGGTATGGGTACCTCGAGATACTTTTTGTTGGACCAGAGCAAATCTCATATGTTATGGATCTTTAGAAGAAAGTAAATTTCCATCAAAGCCAATATCTAAAGCTAGTTTACAAAGTCCTATAAGAATTCGGCTTCCATCGGATGGTCTATTCAACCAAAGAAAAAGCCAAAATTTGAATTTTCAAACTTAATTTTGATATTGATTTTGAGATATTTTCAACGTAGTTTCTTTTTCAGCATTGGCTTTTAAGTCACCGAGAACACATATATAAAAGTTTTACCTATAAATTTATTTTTATTCTCTAATAAGCCGTTTTGGCTTATTAAAAGAAAAGCCAAACGATTGGGCCCTTCGCCTCCTATTCCACAGGAGCATCTTTTCTCCTAAAAGGATACATATACCGAAGGTTGTTGCCTAATCGATAGGTGCATCTAATTTTGGAAGAAACTTAACACAATTCATGGTAAAAAAAAACAGAATCACATGCAGTAATTGCGCCGAAATAAATTCTAGCTTATTAAAGGTGGTATAACACTACAACAGTGGGTTAATTTGGATATAAAGACTTGCATATATAATGAGAAAATTTTCCTATATTCTCTGTGGAAAACTAGGTGATGTACAAGGAACTTTGCTCTCCAGCTAGACACTATAGCAAAAGCATCCACCTTGGTTTCATTTCGAACAAAGATAGCTAAGCATGCGAATAGGAGGTGTCGGGTATTTCTTTCCTAACTAGAAGGAGAACAAAGGGGCATGCATTTTGTTGCTTTGCATCTGCAGATGAACTATGCAGATTGTACCACTAACAAATAAAACTATGAATTTACCCCCAAAGACTTTGCTAAATGCTAATTCGTTGTGATGGGTTCTGTGAAATGCATGACTATAGATAAAATATAATAGTCATACATTCCACAATACTTGGTTTTAATTAGTGAATCGAATGCTCGAGAAAATATTTTTTTTCATATATGACAAATCTCTCTGTAGTATTTATTTTTCAATAATTGAGCCTTTTTATATTAGCTTCTTATTGAACCAAACAGTAAGAAAGATAAAAAAAAAGTGCATACCATTAGGGGTAGAGTCACTCCCATAATGTTAGCATGGATGTGCAACTGGTCCAGATGAACCCCCTGCCACACCACGTTCACTTAACCATGTCAAAGTAATTGGTGTGGCTAAAGACTTGGCTGTGTTCTTAATCACCTCTTACCAACTTTACTCTCTCGTTTTTCACTCGCATACTTCCTAAACCGCTAAATGGTGTATTTTTCTTAAAAAAATCTATATAAAAGTTATTGAAAAAAATCATATTAATCCATTTTTAAGTTTATTTTAGCTAATGATTAATTAATCATACACAATTAGATTGTTCTAATTTGCGTGCGTGGATGATTAATTAAAGTTCCCAACTTTCACCTCCGAATGCAGTCTCAAAGAGGTTCAATTCCAAATCCCTTCTGTGCTATCGTACTAAATATTTTATTGAAAACATTTTAAAATATGAATGAGTTCACTTTAGGTCCTTTAATTGGCATGAAAATAAGAAAACCACAAACACTGGCCTTGAAAAGAGTACTTATAAAGGTAGCTCATATTGAGAGAGGGATCTGCACTCACATACATATATTTTTTTTTTACTAAGCTCCCATGCATATATTATATATAGAGAGAAGGCGGGTGCACTGTGGCCTTGTGGGGATGGGAGGCATGAGGAACTCAACAAAGCGCAGCTGTCACATATAATGCTCTCAGCACTGTCATGCCATAGGAATAACCTCGCAAGAGCAAAGCAGGTGTTATTTCTTGGCCGATCACTAATGGTAGCTGTGGCTTGGCGGGTTTTGATCGAGCTTGTAAAGCGCAGATATCTTTGAGCAATTTTCTCGGCAATTGAGCGTACATCGTCGTCCATTTCTCCTGTCGACACTGGTTGATACTCTCTCTAGTTCATATTATAAGTTGTTTGATTTTTTTTTTTTGCTAGTTAAACTTGTTTGAGTTTGACTAAGTTTATAGAAAAATATATTACTCCAATACTTTGATATTTTAGATGTTGCTAAATTTTACTATAAATTTAATCAAACATAAATATAAAAAAAGTCAAACGATATGACATAAAGGGAACGGAAGGAGTAGGACCGAAGGATATATAGTATCAGGGAAGAGAGAGGGAAATCAACATCTAACACATGTATGGAAACTGGACATGACCAAACATACGCCGTTCAACAAATTCATTAAGCTATCCATAAGTGATTTGCACTAACGCATACATGGCTTGTAACATTGTAGAACGTTCAACTCTTCAAGTGTTTTAAGACCCATACAGATCTTAAGGGGAGAGCACACATATGGAGGAAAGATTGGTTTCATCAGAGAACTAAAAATCATGTCCTTTATAAATTAACCATCCATTCGAAGTTTCGGTGCAAGTTCAGGGTACAAATTAAACATACTGTTACCACGGGGAACTATTTTAAACTCTCAATGCATGGGACATCCCATCGTTGTTTGCATGTCATCAAAATAGTTAAGAAAAAAATTGAAAAAATTTAACAAGAATGATTAATATGTGATAAATTACACCATAAACATACAAGGTTAAATTTAACTTCTATAAGTTGCAACGAAAAAACAAATTTAATTGCGAATACTCTTGTATGTTTGTGGAGTGATTTATTATATATTAATTTATCTTGTTGATTTTTTTTAAAAAAATTTATAACCATTTATATGACATGAAAATAACGAGGGGATATCCCCTCGAGGGTTTAGAATCCACTCCCCCGTTATTACCACACCCCACGAGTGATCCGGTCGATCAAAGTTGCTCTGTTGCCAAGACGCGACGAGGCATATTTGTTGAATGTTGATCATATTGCATAAGACAATATCATATATGGGTAGTCTTATGAACTTAATTATCTATGCTGAATTTTACTCCATGTATTGCTTCAACATTAGAAAGCCTGTTGAACGTACAGCGTGCCTTTGCTTATTTATTGATGAAAAATAGGGCGAACTGGGTATTTTAGTGGCAAATAAGGTACCAGTACAGTTTCAAACTGTAAAACCGGTCTGGGATTTTTCACGTTTGTTACCACAGTAGTATATCATTGGTCAAGCAAGCATGGACAGAATACCTGACACAAGAAGTTAAGAAGTACTCCTAAAAACAAAAACAATTGTTCAGACTCACAAGCAGTTCAGGACATGTACTAGTCTGTCTGTGTCCAGGGTTCGTAGCCAGAATTTAACTTTTTTTGGGACGGAGGGGTATGTCCTTATCTTTTTTAAAAAATATGCGTCAATAATTAGCATTTGTTGCGTCAGAATTGACAAGTCTCAAAGGAAATCGGATTAGAAAAAATTATATCAAACTGGCAGGTTGATGAGATTTGTAGTTATATAGTTGAAGCTTTTTCGTTTGAGTTTAACATGCCAGAAAAGCGTTATAAGTGGTGCAATCTATTTTGAAATACAAATTTTAGAATTGTTCAAACCAACTCGGATGGTGGCTATATAGAAGTGATAGAACGCTAAGAGATATACATCTTAGAGATATACATCTTTTTCATTTGAAATCATGTTTCTTTTTTTGCGAGGAATGTATTAAATTTTTAGACAAGAAGAGTCAAAAGAATTGCAACAAAGAAATAGATAATAAGTGTCACGCCCCGAACTAGCCCCGAGCGGAACTAGCCCGTGACGCTCCAAATTAACCTGTTAATCGATACCAGTCCCAGGAAGCAGTGCTGGTATCACAGGAAGACAGAATATCACAGCAACAGAGGTCTCTTTATTATAGAGTAGGAGTACAGTCATGTTGGGCTGCGGACAGATCCCGAGCTCACAACTGCATTTCAAAAGGGAAGCGGAAGCCAAGACTTGGACCAAACATCACAGGCGTGACTTGGGAACTAGGCCGAAACCCTAAAACTCATCGTAGCCGACTTGCTCCTGGAAGAACTCCTCGTCGGCGGGATCCGCTTCATCTTCTTCAGCAACTGGGGGAGGGGGAATTATTTATATAGAGCAAGGGTGAGTACAGGAGTACTCAGCAAGCCATGGGGATTAAGTGTTTAAATGTAGGCTTCAAGGAAAGGCTGTTGTTTTTGCAATTGATTTTATTTAAACTCTTTTCTGAAACAACTAAGTGAGTGCTTCTCAAACGACACGGATGGGACAGTGCGTCTCGTCCGGTCGGAGTATGTGCAAGGTATCAGTCTTTTGAATTGATCAAGGTTGGCATCCGGCCAACAGCTTTCAAACGGCCACCCGGGTCTGGCTGATCCCATCAGCCGCAGATTTTCCAAACATCGAACCCAAACCACATCAGCAAATTTCACAAAGCAGTAGTCAAACAAAACTACGCTGGAATCACCTCACATCCGCGCATGACCGTGGGCACGGCTGTTCGAACAGTTTAATAACCTCTGTAGAGGGGGTACACTTTACCCACACGACATTACTAACCCGGATCATCCAGCTCGTGCAGAACGGCCACGACTAGAGACCTTAAGGCTTTCATGACAAGGCATTTCGAAAGCCGACACAGGTTCACCATATGCCAACGAGAGGGGTCCCAGACCAACACCAGATTAGGTCCCAGACCATACTGTGCCAGGAAACCCGGGGGTTCTCCCCGACACCACCCCGTTGAATCCACATGTCTCTTGGCATCATGGCTCCCCCGATTAGCTAGTTACTCAGCCAGGGGTGTCCCATTCCACCCATGTGGTCGTACTTGTCTTATGTTCGGATGAAATTTCAAGGAAACGGTCCTTAAGTGCAAGAGCGGGAAACCGTACACCCGGTACGTTCCCCGGTCCACGATTTTTTGGAAATTCATTTAGTTCGCAAGCACCGACCCAGGTGTCGGGTTTTCCAAGTCTTTTAAAACCCAAGTTTTACCCATGGTTGGATATTTTATATTTTGAGGGGGGTGTTCCGATGCGCATACCCGAAGGCCCGTGCATCGAAGCACAACAGTTAACAAAGGAGGTTTAAGTGTTCAATAATTCAAGGAGGGTAATTGCAGCAATTAGGATTGGGGGCCGGTAGGCCGTCTCGCAAGCCGCGGCCGAATTACTTGTGTAAATCCTATTCATGCAATATTTGTGGAAAAGAAATACTTAGATTTAAATTATAGGTGCAAGATGATTGTCACGCCTGGAAATTCACTAGTAATTTCCGAACTTATTTGTGCATAAAATCCTCGTCCAGGAATCAGCCGAGGTACACAAACTGACAGTTTAATATACAAATCCATCATAATAATAACGTTAGACACTTACAAAAGAAAAGAAAACAGCAGCGGAATAACGGTCTAGCGATGGCTTCAGCTCCACTCCCACAGGCAGCTCAACTGGGGTATAAGCCAAACGTCTTCTCCTTCTGGATCCTTTTTCTTCAACTGAGGTTGATTGATTATTGCAAGAATGAGCATATGACATACTCAACAAGCCACACAGCAAATATGCAAGTGCACAAGGATACCAAAGGATGGCATAATATAGGCTCATTTGCAAAAGCAGCATTTAGCAAAACATTTAAGAGAAGTAAAACAGTGGAGTAATTAATCAGAAATTTTAATCAACACTGAACAACACACCCATGCTGCACAGGCCCAACCATCCTGAACAACCATACCCGGCTGTACAGATCTAACTCCAAACCAGGAGCTAAGCAAATTATTACCAGGTATAACATCCATAATTATTGTGAGAGGTGTGAGACTAATCACGAAAAACATTGCTCAACCCGCCCATAACCGCGGGCACGGCTATTCGAATAGTTTTACTCTGGCCAGAGGTGTACCACTGTACCCACAAGACACAGCCTTAACATCATGTCTACCATGCGTCGCGATACTAGAAAGTACCCGAATAGAGGCTGTGACAATACCCTCTGTACAACACAACTCACCACAGTGCACCATTCCTGGATCATAATCACCCCCTTATAAAACAAGGCATGGACTCCCCAGCGACCCCCGTGGGCTTATCTCCGCCACTTCTCAGTCTGGTGCTCCGCAATGAATCATGCTATACAAAAGGTAAAGCCGTTGCCCACGCTGGCTTGTGGTTGGCACGGTTAATGTTTCACAATAGTAGCTCGCGAACCGGTCCTTAATTGTCATGAGCACGACTCTCAAAACCATGTGCTCACAACCCACCATTATCAAGTTTTAGTTGGCAAGTAATTAATTAACCAATCACGATTGACCATCGTGAACTATCTTTAAACCATCATTAAGTAATAATGAGTCATAAGTTATCCCAATAATGTGCTAATGTTTCTAAGCATGGCTAAGCAATCATATCTAATATCTAGCTGAACCAATATATAAAGCTCAACTAGTCAAGTTATAATAACCCAAGGTATCAAGGAATAAAGTAATCAATGCAAACAGGCCATAACAAAGGAATAGATTCACACCACCCAGTGACATTCGAAAATAAATGCACAGTTGAAATAAATAGAGAATTTAAATATAGGATCAACATGCTCTAAGGATTGTGTTTAGGATCTGTGTGACTTGCCTTGCAATAATCGGTCTTCAATTAATCTTCTGAACACTCCCGACGCACTCACGAACCTTCGCAACGACGGAAACGACAAGCTAACACGCAAAACGAAGAAAAAGACTAATAAAAACCAAATAAACAGTACAAAAACAAGCATAAACAGTACATGTGGATATTTTTAACATGTAGATCTCGATTTTAGATGAATTTAGCAACTTGAACCACTCAAAACAGAGTTACGATGATTTAGTTATGAATTTTTAAAGATTAAACCGGATTAAAGCATTTATATGGATTTTAATTGAATTATGACGCAATAATGAATTACTTTTGAAAAGGAAAAGGAGGATTATTGCGTCATCAAAGGCAGTCCGGGTGCATGGGACGGTCTAAGGAAACGAACGGCCGAGATCGATTCTATCCAAAACGGGCGGCCGGGATCAACTTGATCTACCGCGGTTCACGGGACAAGGCGACGATGACGTCAGCGGTGACGTCAGCGATGACGTCAGCACCGGCGACAGCTCGGCCTCGCGCGCTCGCCGGCGAACGACGGCGCAACGACGCAAACGGAGGACACCAATGGGTAGAGGACAACACGGCGAACTCACCGGTGACCAAAACCACGGCGGAAGAGCAACGGACGGCGCCGACGATGAGGAAGAAGCGGCGACGGTCTTCGGGTCGACGGTGACGGCGGTGCTCCGGCGGTCTTCGACGGCGGCGAAGCAGTGGACGGGGACGGCGACGACCTCGCGATCCCGATGGTGGCGATGGCGACCAACGACGGCGGCTGCAACGGCGGCGCGGCGCGGCTGAACCGACGGCAACGACAGCGACGGCTAGGGCTACGCGGAGGCGGCGCTAGACGCTACGGCGGGCTAAGGCAAAGGTGACGGCGGATAGAGGAGAGCTCGGGGGTGCTTTTAAAGGGGCTAGCGAGCGGCGACGGAGGCCCACGGCGACCGGCGGCGAGATGGAAAGCTAGGGTTGGAGGGAGAAAAGTCGATCCGAATCGAGCTCAAATTCGTCGATTTCCAAACGAAATTGACCGAAGTTTCTATAAGAGAAAAGGAAGAGAAGATCGAGGAGATTATTTCCCCTCAAACGATTTCACCGGAAACGGAAAGGATCGACCGGATTGGAAAGCGGCGGCGGCTAGGGTTTCGGCCGGCAGCGGCGCGGGGAGGAAGACGGGCCTGATAGGTGGGGCCCACCTGTCAGCGGCTGAGAGAGAGGAGGAAGGGGCGCGGCGGATTGGGCCGACTGGGCCGGGGAGGGAGAGAGAAAAAGAGAGGTTTTGGGCCGGCTTTCGGCCCAAAGCCAAAAGAGACTTTTAAAAACCTTTTTCAATTTAAATTATTCATGAAATACTTCCTTGGCTCAAATAAATCCCAGAAAAATCTAGGAACTATAGAATCAAGTAAAGTATTTAACAAAATTTTATCTAGCCCAATTTTATATTGAGATTTAACAAATTAAAATTAGATCTTCTCTTTTAGGCTTTTAAGATCATTTCTAATAATTCCTTTTAAACAACAATTTATAATTTAAGGATTTTTAAACAAGAAAAGCTCTTAACACTTATAATTAGATCATTAATGATCAAATAATTACTGAACTGTTCTTTGTATCATTTAGGAATTGAGCTCCGAAAAATCCGAGAAAATTTCAGAGAGTAGACTTAATCATGGAGAATTTAATAAAAATTAAATCCATCCATGCTTTATATTTAGGAAATTTTATTTCCCACATTTAACTTCACTTGTAAATTAATGAACATTTAATATAAATTCTAATAATGATTTATTAAATAATTTATAAATCCTGAAATAAAAATCAGGATGTGACAATGATCAACGGTGACTTGCCTTGCTCGAGATCTTGAACTTCATCTTCGAAATCCTCGCACTGCGGGTCTTCGGGCTCCGAAACTACACGGGAAACGGGACAACTCAACAAACGGTGAAAATAAAGCCCTATTATTGACCTCTAGGCGTGGCATTAGATAGATCTCGAGATTTGAGGAGTTTTGGAAGTTGAACGGAGTCAAACGGTCATACGATTGGGAAGATATTGAATTTCTAACATTATTGGATTTTTGGTCTAAAGGAAAAGGATTTATTTAAATCCTTTTTGAAATAGAAAAGAAAAGAAAAGAAGGAGGGCGGGAAATTAGACTTTCCTTGGGCGGGTAGGGCGCGGCCCGAGAGAAAGGGGCGGCTTGGCCGAACTTAACGGGCCGGCCGGCCCGAGAAGGCGGCCCAAAGCACACGCGCGGGCGGGGAGGAGAGAGGAAGCCGATGGGCCGGGTCCACCTTGCGTGGTCCCGGGTGGGACCCGCTTGTCGGCGGCTCGGCTCACCATGAGCGAGGTGCACGCGGGGCGTGCTAGGGTTTGGGGAGGGGAGGCGCGGCGCATGCGCGTGGTTCGCGGAGGACGCGGTGCGGCGGGCCCACGCACAGCCTCACGGCTCGCAGTTAACCGCGCGCGCGGGCAGGGCTGGAGGGAGCGGCGGACCGGGGTCAGCTTGACCCGGTCGCGGCCGAGGTGGCGCTGACGTGGCACCTACGTGGCTGCCAGGTAGACGACGACGTCGGCCGGAACGGACGGCGGACGGCGGCGGCAAGCGGTGGAGCGAACCACGGCGATACAGGCGAAAGCGAGCACACCGGGAGGTTGCACGGGACGAGGGGAGACGAGCCAACGGCTCGGATTCGCCAGGGGATGCTCGACGGCGGCGGATTGCGGCAGCGGCAACCGGCGGGGAGAGAAGGGGGAAACGGCGACGGCGCGACGGGAGACCGATTCGGGCGAGCTAAAGCATCTACGTGACTCCGGGAATCCGTTGCTAGCGTCGGATTGGGCGGAGCTACGCCGAGCAAGGCCGGCGACGAGCGGGCGCTACAGAGCACGGGCGGCGACGGCGGCGAGCACACAGCGAGCGGCGGCAACGGTCGGGGCGGCGGCAGCTAGCTACGGGGAGGCTACTCGTGCTACTACCTAAGTCTAAGGGGAGGAGATGGAACGAGGAAGGAGAACGGAGGGAGGCACTACCGTGCGGGGTGATGGGGCGCAGTGACGAGGGGCCGACGGCACGGGAGTGATCTCTCCGGCCTCGGGCCGGGGAAGAGGAAGAAGACGAGCGCCCGGAGTCCCCTTCCGCGTCCTAGCGCGCACCGGCTCCTCCGGCACACGCGACGGTGGCGGTCGGCGAGAGAGATAGAGGGACGGCAATGGCGCGAGCGAAAAATAGGGAAGATTGGGATGGAAAAAGGAAGGGAGGGCGCCTGGGTTTATAGGGTGACAATGTCGGTTTGGAAACCGACCTTGGGCGGTCAAGGCGCGAGCTGGCGCTTGGCGCTCGCGGCCAAAACGGCGACAGAGGCGGATGACGCCGGCGGGGAAGAGAAAAGGAAAAAGGAAGGGAGAAAGGGGGCTTGCCCCTTGCCTATTCGGGAAAGGAAGGAGGGAGAGAGGGCGATGAGGAGGAGCCCTGCCTCCTTTCCTTGGAAGCACGCGCGGGGAGAGGCGGGGCCGAGTTGATGACGACGGCGATGACGGCGGGGGCGGTTTGGAAAGGAGCGGCGACACGGGCGGCAGGCACGGGCTCAGGCGCGGCAGGCACTGACGGCGGCGGCGACCAGGCGGTCGGCCACCACGGCGTGCGCGCGTGGGAAGCAACGGGCGGCGCGGCGATTTGGGCGGCGTCAGCGGGAAGCGGCAGCGAGGGCGGAGGGCGCTCGGCTCGGCGCGGCTCACGCGCACGCACGCGCAGCGCACGGGCAGAGCGGGGGAGAGAGAGAGAGAGATGGGGGGGAGGGAGAGATGGGCCGAGAGGAATTCGGCCCATCGAACCCGAGGGAGGCAAAATAGACTTTTGCGGAGGGATTTGATTTGGGAAGGATAATTGAGATTAGGGTTTGGATTTGGATTCGGGACTTGAACTTGACGATAGATCGGGGATTTGAGATCCGGAATGGCACGGAGACTGACTGCAAGCGAGGAAAATTTTTTTTCGCAATTAAGGTTTTTAGAAATTACATTTTCCCGCTAGGCGCCACGACGGAACGGGCGCTACAATAAGTTTTCTACAGGTGAGAGGGTAAGAATATTACGTGTGGAGCCTAGGTTAGAATCCTAAAGGCTGCACATGCGTTGAGAGTGTCTATTGAGAAATTGTGTGACTTGTGATGCACTATTCCTTGTAAAATACAAAATATTTTTTCTGTGCTTCTTTTAGCTCTTATAAAATTTTAAAAACTCATATAATGCTTGTTGTCGGTCGTCCGGCGTTGAACGGAAAATCGGACGCCGACGCCGACAGTTGTAGAAATAATTTTCTCTCTCTTCATTCTCCTTCCCACGCATCTACTATATGCTTTCTGCTATAGACTTTATGCATGCATGTGTCTCTATTTATAAGCTTTAAATATCTTTTTCTTCAAAACAGTTTATCCGATTGTATCATTGTATTTGTTGTAATTAAATCTTTACAACAAGATCTCACTTGATTGTATTTAGACAAAATATGTATATATATGTTTCAGTGTATTAAAATTTAATGTTTTGCGTGTGAGAAATAAATGTTTCAGTTGGAATTTGACTATGTTGCACATTTTTTGTTCAATGTTGCCATTGATTTTTTTTAAGTGTTGCACATGGTGCTATTTGGGTGATTTAATAAATATTTTTTTATGTTTCACTAGTGTTGGCGGTATGTCATGAGACCCTCCGACCAGACCTACCGAGACCAAGTAACCAGCAAGGCTTCAAGCCCAAGACGGCAAGTTCATCGGGGCGAAGCCCGCATGGCGAAGACTATGGAGCAAAGACGGCGAAGGGCGAAGAATCGCGCTGGTATCCCGCAGGTCCGAAGGCGTCTCGGGCGAAGACCATGTGCCGAAGGGTGCATGCCGAAGGAAGGTGATTTCGCCATGACAAGTCATGCTTTGGGGAGGCCCAAGGGGCCATCCCAGCTGCTCTAGCCCATTGGCCATTGGACCAGCGTTCGCCAATCGGCCAAGTGGAGGCCCATGTATCTCAATTACATCGTGTACCCATGTAAGTGTCCTTTTCATGAGGGCAACCATGTGAATTCCCCTGTAAAACCTAAACCCTAATAGGGGGACTTGTAATGGGATTATAAATAGACCCCTAGGGCCATGTAATGGGGGGATCCCAAGAAAAAATCTTAAATATACACACTCATCGTTCCCAACAACTGTTGAGTAACCACGTCCTTCGACGTACGCAGTTGTCGTTTTGACAACAACTAGTTTATTTACAAATGTTGCATGTGGTGTTATTTGGATGTTTCAATATCTTATGATGTTTTACTAATTCATTTATAATTGTTGCACGTAATGCTGTTTGAATGTTTCATTAAGTATTTTCTAATGATTTATCAATTACAATTCGTTGTTTCATGTATAATATAGAAATGTTTCAAAACAGAATATAATTATATTTATATTTTTTATTATAAACATAATCAAGTGAGATCTTGTTGTAAATATTTAACTATAACGAATATAATGGTGAAATCATATCGTCGATAAGATAAGTAATTTAGAAAAAAAATAGTTTAAAGTTTTACTAAAAATATTGCTAAGAGAGATAGGGGCTTGTAAATGGTATTGGAGCTCATAGGCATGCAACAGCTATCAGAGAATGACTTAGACCATTTCTTTTGCAACGTGTAGCATGCGCCCCGTGCAGTCTAGCAGACATTGCAACGTGTAGCATGTGCCCCGTGCAGTCTAGCAGACGTCAGACATGCGTCCGATATTTCGTAAAATATCGTACATCCGTAGCTCTCTCCCGTATATGTCATCCGTTATGGGTAATAATTATGACGTACGGATCATCACTAGTGGGGTGGTATGTCACCCTGTTGTTTTGTAGTGCAGTACTGGGTGGTTATTAGGGACCGTTAGACAAGACCATCTATGGGAGTTCACACA
The DNA here is from genome assembly GCF_034140825.1 of Oryza sativa Japonica Group. Lineage (NCBI taxonomy): Eukaryota > Viridiplantae > Streptophyta > Magnoliopsida > Poales > Poaceae > Oryza > Oryza sativa. Next base: position 21,559,428 of record NC_089038.1, read on the forward strand.
TTACATATAAATCTCGTCATTGACCCATGGTCTATTTATGGTGGATATATCAGTTGCAAGTGGGGTCTATGACCCATCACATACGATGGGTTTTTTTATATGACTTTTAAATATGTGGTCCGAGGTAATCCAAATGTGCTTTCACAATGGGAGAATAACATTATGTAGAATTGGTCAACCCTGTCTTCGATCTTTTTCTTCTTCTTTTTTTCTTTCAGGAAATTGCTCAACACAGTCATGCACGAAATTTGGATTACTCGTGTAGCATGGACAGACACGAGCTGGGTGTAACTAGTATGGCAACCAGGGCCAGATGGATATAGACTAGACCCTGTTAGATCGCACCCAAAAATTTTTCACCCTGTCAAATCGAACGTTTAACACCTATATGAAGTATTAAATATAGGCTAAAAACATAACTAATTGCATAGATTGCGATTAATTTACGAGATGAATCTGTTAAGCCTAATTACTCCATGATTTGATAATGTTGTGCTACAGTAAATATTTGCTAATGATAGATTAATTAGGCTTAGTAAATTCGTCTCGCAGTCTACCCACGGATTCTGTAATTAGTTTTTTTATTAGTGCCTAAACACCCCATGCGACATCCTATATAATATCCGATGTGATACGCCAAAACTTTACACCCCTGAATCTAAACACTACCTCAATATACAAGTGCAGGACTCTCCCATATTAAAAGTGAAACCATTATTAATGAATAAACACACAGGTTTTATAAATTTCAAGGATGGAATAACCCATGTACCCATGTATATATTTTATTTCTACGCTACGCAAATTAAATTGTGATGTGCACCTATATAAACATTCTCCAAGGAGCCACAAGTGATATGATCAATCAACCAGAGATGTTGCTGTTTATCAAGACCCGACACTCGATAATATAATGCTATATATGTTTGTCAACAGTAATTGCATATTTTCAGTAGGTATGGGAGTCATCAGAAATTAGCTTTGCAAGCTTAGCGCTTTGTAAGTCGCTTACAGGCGTCATAATGGAGCATGCTGGGCTCAACCTGTTTCAGTGTCTCATCCAGTGTGTCTTCTAGTTGTTACTCCTACATAGCACTTCCTTAGCTTAAACATGCATGCAAATACCAGCTTGTTCGATCTTACTAGAAATGCAGTACTAGTTAGTTCACTCCTGATGGACATGTTCCAGACATAACCGCTGCCCATGCTGTTGTGAACACAGCCAGCTATAGCCATAGCCAATAGCTAACCTTCAAGATTCAAGTTGCTTAATTCCTGTGAGTAATAATACCTAAAAAATTCAAACCATATAGCCATAGCCAATAGCATGTCAGTTCTCACCAAAGGAATGCTGTCTAGCTAGCTACTTGCTACTGATCAGCATTAATCATGTTAAATATCTATACCTATACTAATTAGGCACTTTCTACGAGTTCTCACGTTAACCAGAAATATCAGACCATTGATTAGATATGTCATATTATCGTGACGGTAGATTAATATCAACCGTACGTGGACTCTCTCTAAAGCCCAACCAATATTGCAATTGGGCCCACATATGAATTTTAGGTTTCATGCATGTACGTATGACAGGGTATATCAATCTCAGAAGGAGTCCTCATAGGAGATCGTCCCCAAATCTCGACCGCCGGGGCAACGCCACCTGCCCATGCATATAGAAGCGATCAATCTCTGAAGATGAAGGAGAACGCCGAGTCACCGACGGCACGATTCCGGCGTCCACCACAGTTCCTGCATAAACCATCGTACGTCACCAATGAAATCACTGCCCACCGTGTCCTGCACTATGCAACATCAAGCATGCAGTACGAGAGATCAGGGTGACGATCATGTGCAGCGTCCGTATCTAGATCGACGTACAATAAAACGATGCACATGACGTGCACCAACGATCTGCTTGGTGTCGAACAGGATGGACCTTGGACTTGCAGCGGCTATCAACTGCTGGCACAATTATCCGCACCATCACCTATCACAAGCAAGATGACCGCATATTTAATCCCCATAGGTATATATTCTTTTTGTTTGAATCCAGCAATGTATTGTCTGAAAATATATATGCACTCTAATTTTGTTTTAGCATTTGGCATTTTTGAACAAATAATACATGCATGTTGTTCCTTTATCACATGATTACAATTTTTTATGTTAATTTCTCTTGATAAAAAATATGTTTTATGTCATCCTTTATTTTTGAGATTGTAGATTTAGGTTCCGCTGGTTAGTGTTGGTTGGGAACTAATCCTTCACGCACGCAAACGGTGAGACAGATAATAAGCATGATTAATTAAATATTATAAAAAACATGAAAAACAGATTAATATTATTTTTGAAGCAACTTTTCTATATAAATCTTTTTTGGAAAAAACATACCGTTTATACGTTTTGAAAGTGTGCGCGAGAAAAATAGGAGAGTAGAAGTTATCAAAGTGAAGAAAAGAACACACCCTTAATGATTTGCCATCCTGGTGCACATATCAGGGCACCACAAGTCGTTGGCATGCAGTGGAGTGGACATGAAAATCTAAATAGTTAGCAAATCATTAAATTTGCCACACGCTGCATCAAAATTTATTTGAACAGATTAACTTTCTCTAATAATATTAATTGTTATTGTAAATATTTTGTTGACAAGTAATATGTTTTACGCCATTGGCAGCGAAATGACAAGTGCACATGTAAACAATTCCAAAGGTTTCACAACAAGAAGAACACCATCAAGTTGAAAAGTAAAAAAAAGAAACACTTAACATCCGAAACATTTTCACTGTTCAAGAGATTAACATTTCACAAAATATGGCAAGACTAGAACAAATTAAATCTCTTTAGATTTCCATGCAGTCAGGATATTTACCAATAATAGCCTGCAAAATATATTTATCTAGCAACCTGTAACTTCGGAGCATTATTTACTAGAAGTAAAAATTATTTAGTTTGCTCACATAAAAAGAACTTCATTATTCAGTATTCATTTATTTTAAAAGATGTCATTGGCAGAGCATATTACATTACCAATTGAAACACATGCAAGTTCTGGGATATATGCTCTGAATTGAGTGATTTCAACTAAAATAAATTAATATATGTAATGTATATTCATTATTAAAAACACTGCATTCTTTTCAGCAGCATGTTTTATATATTTACTGAAAAGGCTAACAACACTGCCTATATGTAGAGTATTCAATATCATCCACAAGAAAAAAACCTACATTGACAAATAGCGGAGCTGCGAAACAAGTATAATAATTTATTATAGCAAATCAAATTTCCATTGTCTGGTAACTGCTAGAATTCTTTAATAATAACCCATGCAACGCACGGGTTGGCGGCTAGTAATGTAAATGCATGACTACTTCCAGTTGGACCCGTTCGATACATCCAGTTGGAGGTATATTTTCAGCACATGCAAAACGAATGAACTCATTAGCACATGATTAATTAAATATTAATTATTATAAAATTGAAAAATAGTATTATTTATTTTTTTAACAACTTATACATATAAACTTTTTATCAAAAATACACCATTTAATAGTTTAAATAACATGCTAACGGAAAACGAGAAAGTTGAAATTTAGAGTTGAGAAAAAGAACTCATCCTAATGGTAAGATGACAATTGTTCTTTATTTTTCTTGGTGGGTCAGGTAAAGTGACAAATTGACAATGTAATAGATTTTTTTTTCAAATACACGTGTACTGATCTTTGTAGAAAGGTAGGACAACACACATGTGACAACCAGTACGCTTTAAGGTGCCAATGGAGAATTATTAACTCACATACATGCAGCTTTGAGGGAGTGGAGCTTTGTACAAAAATGACATTAAGAAGCCATGGTAGTTATACATAGAGGAACGACCTTCCATAGAAACACCAGGTTCTCTATAATGTGATCCTCAAACATTTGGTGAATGACACCGCGAAGCCAATTCCAACTAACTTCGATTTACACAGTTCTGGATGTGAATTAATTACTGAATTGCAAGAGGAGTGGATACTTAGGTGGTGTTTGGATCCAGGGATTAAACTTTAGTCCCTGTCACATAGATAGACTACTTACAAAACTAATTATATAAATAAGAGCTAATTCGCGAGATAAATTTTTTAAGCCTAATTAATCTATAATTAGCACATGTTTACTGTAGCATCACATATGCTAAATATCGATTAGTTAGGCTCAATAGATTCGTCTCGCGAATTAGTCTAGGGTTATAAATGGGTTTTGTCATTAGTCTACGTTTAATACTTTTAATTAGTGTCCCAATAACTGATGTGATATGGACTAAATTTTAGTCTCTATATCCAAATAGGGTCTTAGAGCCTCATCGCTTGCCCATATTCCCTAATAAGCACTTTTGACTTATTAGGAAATTAAAGTTAATTTATATGTATTTTTTTATACATTTGTTCGTAGGGACCAAAAAGCCAATATTAAAAAGAAATTACATTGAAAATATCTTAAAATCAACTTTAAAATCAAAATTCAAAATTTGGTTTTTTGCTTTGGCTTGTTTGGACAACCGAGAGGCTCTTGGCATTCGTTAGAATTGCACATTGAATGCCATCAGAAACGAAAAGTGATCCCCGCATTGCTCTGCAGACTACAGACTGAATGTGTGCTGTGAGGTTTATTCTGATTTCGAACGCTGTCATTTGTAGCAATTCAAAATTCTACACTTTCACCCCCCGGTTACAATAATCAAAAGTCTGTGCATCGTACATTCGTAAGGATAGAGAGGGGAAAGGGTATGGATTACGGAACGATTGCTCACGAAGGAATACAATTTCATGTATCTTCTGAATTCAAAGAACTAGTTGGTCAGAGCTTCTTGTATTCGAGGGATAATCTGTAGGAACTCAGTCAGTCAGATCAACAACTTAAAATTCCTTCACATCATGTTCTAGCAAGAGGACCCTAATTTAAAAAAAAAACAGTCTGCTTTATCATGGCTCTCATTTAATACGCGAACCAAGGAAGCATCATCATGAAATGCAGCATGTACCCATGGGTAGAGACGAGTATATATACATAGAGATGCCATATATACTAAGAGATCCAACTTGGGACGACACGTCGAAAATGAAAGAGTGAAGTTGTCTTCAAAAGCCATTGGGGCTAGATCGTTCATTATTGCTGCTTGCCCAGTGGCATAGGGATGGGAGGCATGGGGAAATTAGTCGGAACAGTTGTTCACATCATCTCTTATCTGGTTAGGTGATTTATCCGGAGCTAAGATTTAATTCAGAGATAATTCCTCCATGGGATGATACCATGGTGCGATGACTTGATGAAGGTGAGTCCACCAGCCCGACTGACTTACACACATAGGCTCAAGAGAAGGGAATTCTGCAACATTCCCTGGCAAAATTCGATTCGAAACATTTGTTGTCCATTAGGCCATTTGGTGGTAGATGCTACAGATAGAGCAATGGAGTGGCCCTTTGTAAAATTAAAGTGTTTTTATTATTATTCTGTGATGAATAATTGGCATATGTGATTATTAGTTTTGATATTTGGAGATTATTGGCGAAGTGGTTTTGGAGATGATTGGATTTTCAGATGATATAAGGGTACTACTGGATATGTGGTCCGGTCAGACCGGCGAGTGGTTGCCGGTTAGACCGGCGGTATGTGACCGGCCAGCACGCGGTCTGACCGGCCGACTCTGTATCGGTTTCGGTTTCGGGTTGTTTGTTTGGATATCCATGGATGTTTCGTGTTTATGGCTGTCGCCGCCTCTAGCCTCCAACGCCACCTCCAGCCTCCACCGCGCCGCCGCCGCCGCCTCCGCCCTCCACCGTGCCACCGCCACCGCCTCCGCCCTCCAACGCGCTGCCGCCACCGCCTCCGCCCTCCACCGCGCCACGGCCGCCGCCGCTGCCACCGCCCGCAGCCGACGCCTCCGCCGTCCACCGCGCCGGCGACGCCACCACCCTCCACCATGCCACCGCCACCGCCTTCGCCCTCCACCGCGCCGCGGCCGACGCCACCACCTCCGCCCTCCACCACACCGCCGCCTACTCTGTCAACGTTTTTCATTCCAAACTTACCCCTGAAAAATTTTGGTCAGACTGAGACCGAGACCGAATTTGCCGGTCTTGAGATTTTTTGGATGAAATTCGGTCCTAAGTTTTCAAAGACCAAACTGACCAAAAAACCGAAGACCGAGACCGAATTTTTCGGTCTGACCGAACGCCCACCCCTACTGGGTTCGTATCCCACTAGCGCACCTTTTTCTCACATTTTACTCTCTCCAACTGCCCCCGTACGCACGTGACCACCTTGCACAAGGCAGTCCGGGCGGTTCATCTCCGATTTTCTTGGCGGTTTTCCTACAAAACCGGGTGGCCCAACCGGTTTATACCAACCCAATTGCATAGACGGTCTTTTAACTAGACCAGACCGGCGGAGGCTTTGGTTCTGGTTTTTTCCGGTCCAACTGCCGGTCCGGTCCGGTTCTAATAATTATGTATCTGCATCTTTTTTTTTTCCCAAGCTGTGAGCATCTATTAGGTGTTAATTTTGCCGCCCATGATTTTACATAGACTTAACGGGTCGCTTCCTCAAAACAGATTGCCATCATTAGTGAACAAGGGAAGACCATAGAGTAAAAACTTGAAAGGTGTTCGTGAGGTTTAAACTACGCTTGTTTTGCATATGGTATAATAAATTGGAATGTTTAGCCATTGCATTGGTAGCAAATCCTCCCTTGCTGTGGCGACAAACTTTTTAGATGAATCAAATCATGCAATTAGTGCCCAAATTGTATTAGTGTATCACAGGAAGCTGAGTTCTTAGACAATCAGCTCAGTCAAAAAACAGTAATAAAAAATAGGTGGATTGGATTGCAGCCCACGGATGGAGTGCGATACTTCAGATTTCATGGTGCTTTCGGCCTGTTCACAATAGGTCAAAGCCAGAAATTAAACTGGAAGCCGAAATAACCGGTACTGATCATGTCATTAAGTTTCGTTCATGGTTGTTGAGACTTGGTTTTTTCTTCCTCATCCCAACTCACGTATGAGCTAGCTAGCATTATATAAGCAAGAGAAATGATCGGGTAGTATAGACATGCTAGTCGTTCAGGTGTAGATGCTAGACATCCTTAATGATTTTCACTGCCCATACAAATAAATGAGAGTTTATAGCTACTAACAGGATATACATACATGGCTGATCACTGTACCATGATCTTGTGTTTTGGGGTATAGAGAAATAGGGAGTAGGAGGCATAGGGAATTTACGTGTGGGTACTCATAGTGCTCATCCATGGCACTTCAGTGGAAAACCACTACGATCGCCAAGGCACGGCACGCCTAATCGGGGAAATGCTCTCACAGCTCTAGCACAAAGCCTACGGAGAACCATCGACACTCTACTTGGGCCAACCCGGCCGAGTGCCCAGCCAGCAGTGTGTGTTGCAGTAGTCGAATCGGCCGGCTTCGTCGATCGATGCTGGTCCTGCGGGCATTGGCAGTTAAAGCTAATCGCCAATCAATTGAATCCTGCTATCACTATCCGCTTCAAGAGTGTACTTCAAGTCAGGGTCCTCTTTCTTCAACTTCTGGAACAACTCTAATGTTTTCTTGCACATCATATCATTTGATTGTTCCTTTGATATATATTTGATCGCAAAGAGTCTTCAGAGATCTCTTAGTGAATGGAACGTCACGCATTGAAACAAAAAAACTTGCAGTTATGCAGTACACCTTTGACAGGTTCACATTATTAATGCTTCTGAGATGTCTCACGAGCTCTTTGGTGTGTATGTCTATGTGCTTATGGGAGCTCCAGTGCTTGCTCTCACCACATGTTTCTGACAACGGATGGTTATGCTATGATCTGTTTTCGCTAATGTACCATCCATTGTCCTGCCGACGGTACACTGGTACAGCCTAATAAGAGCCTTGCAATCTGTTTTCGATGTTACCCTACATAAGATTGGTGCATACCTGTCATCGACTGGTGCATATCACTTGTCGAAAACATAGTAATTTCAAAGCATCAATCAATTTTAAGTATATTTTACTGACCGCACAAGCACATGGCAGATCCTGGACTGATTTATCTGTCCCACCATACTTTACACTTCTTCCATACCTGCAACGATGCACACCAGCATACTTTTTCTCACCAATAGTTATTACTCCTTATGTCCCAAAAAAATTATAAAATTTAGCATAGTTATGTCAAACATTTTTAATTTTAACTATGATAGCAAAAAAATGAATAGCAAAAAGAAAAAGATCAATCATGTAAAATTGATGTTACTAGATTTATCATTAAACAAACTATCATAATATGCAACTTTTTTATTTAAAACATCTTAATTTTATAGATATTATTTGTTAAATTAGCATCTCGAAGACTGGGTCGAAGTCCAAAATACGTATATTTTGGGACGGAGGGATTACTCATTAACAAAATCCATGGCAACCATTGAAGATGCATTTCTTATTGCGAACAGTTCTGATCTTTGAAGAATAACTTGTCTTTAATGGTCTAAAAAATCTATAGTAGTGCAATGTACTATCAAAATTAGACTTTACATACTTATATCTATTTTGTTGGATCACTACTTTAGATACTTGATGCCAAAACCAACCTCCTAGGAATGCAAATTGTAGAGATCGTACGCTTCCTGTAGAGAGTCGAATGAAAGACCCACTTTCGGTTCACTAACAAGGTCAACCTTCTTCTCAACAAAGTTTTCGATACTTGATTCCAACGCGCATACACGACCACTGATTAAATCTTCTGTTTCCATTTTTATTATAAGCACAGCCCACATGGTTATAATCTCTCGTCTTGCTCAACATAATCAAACCTTTGTGAGAGATGATGGAAGTGGTGACTTGTCTTTCTATAAGACCTTAGGACTTTTACGTTACACTATACTTGCAATATATACTTACAGGAGTCCTACTCCGGTACTTTCTACTCGGAGTAGAAAGTAATCTAGGCCCTTGATCATATTTAATTGTAGGGTTAAGATCTAGTTCTACTCCTACCAGAATTAGTGGAAGTAGAAATGTGGAGGGGTGTTTTTGTCCAGGAAAAATAATTCGCGAAGGGGTATTATTGTTTTCCGATCCATAGATCGATCACCATGTCATCCTCGTCGGAGTTGGTCGTGCAAGATCTTAATCGATCCATGTAATCCATGAAACAACACAGTGATCAGAAACGGCAAGAAGACGAATGAGCCGAGACGACGCCGCCAAGCAAATGACATTGCGTGCGTGCGTGACGCTGCCGCCGAAGCCCAGGCCAGAATTTTTACCACCGCCAGAACTCCTGCTCAAGATTGTCGCTCGCTCGGACGCCACCACACTCGTCCGCTCCCAGACGGACGATGCGACTGAGGAAGCAGACAAGGCGGCGACGGCGGGGAATACGGATGGCGACGGAGGGGGTGGACAAGGCGGCGAGGCCGGGGGAGGAATAGCGAGGTGACTGCGTGCAACGGAGTTCGGACCTGATACGATGCGAACAGAAGAAAACATCCCATGCCAAAATTACCTCTAAACGATATTAGGAGATTACTTACCTGCCCTTTAAAATAAACGGTCAAGATTAATTCTACTTGGAGTAGAATACTGCAAGTAGATTGCACCGGAGCATTACTCTACTTACAGTATAAACAATCTAACAGTGTGAATTTATCTGATCTTCTTTTTACCGTATAAATTGTGAAGGGTATATTTGTTTTTCCATATTTTTGCGGAGGATATTTTTGTATTTTCGCGTTTTATTCTTTAGTCAGATCCGGATAGTGAGAAAGGGACTCGTCCCATACTCCCATGCGCTACCACCGCTGCCGACAGCCACCGCGTCGCGCCGCCACACTCGAACGCTGTCATGTATGGGGAGAGAGGAAGGGGAAGCAGCACAGAGCGCACTGGAGCAGCAACATCAGCTCCGCAGTTGTTGTGTCTCTCTGATATAGTTGAACGAGTGTGGGTGATTCTTCAGAGTTCAGGCTAGTGTGCAAGATGGAGGCAGATGTGTGTCGTTACTGGCTTACTGCATCTGAACTTATGTACTGAATACTGTAAAGAAAAATGTAAAAAATGTAAAAATGTACTGAATACTGTTTCGATTGGAAGGAATCGCTCTGCCTCCACGCTCGCTCGTCCGTCAACAATCGATCCGCCGCCACGCGCAATGTATTCCGAAGAATCACTGCTGCTCTAGCCCAATGTGCTACGAGATCCAGAACAAATACCAACTAAACAACCCTTTCGAGATTAACTCCCGGTGCAAATAAATCGCAAATTTACATTACTAAACAGCCCTTTCTATATTTTTAACAAATATCAAACTTGCCCTACTATATGCTGCAAGTATATACCTGTAGTAGAATGTAACGTAGAAGTTCTCTTTCGCGAAGCCTTGTATACATATTTACAACACAAAGATATGATGATATATGATACCTTAGTAAGTCAGGGACGAACATGCGAAACTTCCACATAACAATATATAATTTGTGCTGCATTTATGACATCAGACATATGTCGCCAAGCCAGATAGAGCACCAAGTGCTTGGCCAAAGATTTCACCAAGCTATCAGCAAGCAACCACTACTCCTTTTCTTCAGTTCCACGTTGTTTGGGAGCTGTTCTGTTTGCTGAAATGCTGAATTCCATCTCGTTCCAATTAACCTGCTCAAATTTGCACTCTCTAGAGAATATGTAGGCATGGAAGGTGTCGGGAATTCGGCCTTCACGTTGTTCAGTCTTTTGCCATCTTCTGTCAAAGAAGTAAATGTCGTTGAAGCCGTGAACAACGATCGTTAATTCAAAATAAGTAGCAATATTGATCAATCAGAGAGAAGATAAGGAGCTGGAAACTGCGGTTCGGTTCTTGAAGTTTAAATGTTGTTCTTTCCTCTCTCTCTCACTTTTAAATGGGACAACTAAGCAAAGTTTATTCTTCATGAAAATTATATTAAATGTTTTCCATCGTGTGGCTGGCCTGAACAAATTCATCTCAACGAGTTTTTTTTTCTTTTATTGATTCAGAAATAAAAATAATGCTTGCGGTATCCTTTCACAAATTACTGTTTTTGGATGTATCTACCAACTATGACATGTTTTGGCCATGCCCCCTAGCCACATTTGAGTACCAATATAATCCGAGAGATTGGGGACCTTAGAGCCCCTTCGTGGGGCCTTGCAATTGAGCCATCGAGGTAGGTGATAGGTCTACAGTTTATAGGTGGTGGAGTATTTGGGTTATTATGTTGCTTTCGGTTCGAAATATTTCAAAAGCCAAAATTAAAACCAGTCATGTACTAGCTCAAAATATAAACCAAACATCAAACTGGAAAAGGAAAACCAGTACTACTTCAGGTCGTTAAAGCTCGGCCTTGGGTTCAGGGATGTTTTTTTTCCCATCCCTACGTGTGCTCACATCTGAGCTAGCACCCTTATATAAACTAGATGATACCCCGCGCATTGCTGCGGACATGGTAGAGAAAGTTTAAAAATGCAATAGGAGCATACATTTGAGACAGAAAAAGAGAAAAACTATTACCATATAATTGACTCGTAAAAACTTTATAAGCAGTGGTAATTATAAGTAAGGAGTACACGATGGGTGTCTCCACTCAGGTAGCGGTTGTTGGCCAATGCAACTAACACAATTGCAGCTGAAATATATGGCTATTGACCGGATAAAGCTAGTACTAATAAACAAAATTGAAGGCCGCTAAATATTACTGGAGAGTGAAAAATATCATATATTATTATGGTAAAAAGAATGTTAATTTAGTAGGAAGGAACATATATAAGAGCACATTAGTTGCATAGCTGATCAGGAATACAGTCAAGTCATATAGCAAACATACTGAAACACCATCAATATTTTATATTTAAACATCTACAGATATAGTCCAATTATCTACAGACATTAAAACTATTATGTAAGAATGGTAGAAAAATTTCCTGCTTAGTATAAGATATAGGAGTTGGGAAACGAATTACCTTGCATATATAATTAAGTACACACCCTTGATTAACTCCTTGGAGGAGTGTTCGAAGCTTTCAGAAAACTCCAAAAATATTTTTATATCACCAAGCTGATTTAGCGTGACAAAAGATATTAAAAATATATCTTGAGTATACATCTACATCAGAAAAGAAAATGAATCCGACCGCATTTTCTGCGTAGAATCTAACATCGTTCTTGATGGGGACTTTGTGAAAAAACACATCTATAGATGTACCGAGATATATATAATTTCACCAGTTTAAGATCATAATTAAAATACTGAAAAAAAAGCTCCATCTGCTTAGCAGCCCATATGAGTGTTACCCAGCTCGATGAGTTGCATTCTTCTTAGATCTGATCGGTGACAAATTAACCAATGGATGCATATGATATTATTTGCCACTTCCTTCAAATAATTCAGGACAAAGAAGGAATATGAATCAACTAAATCAGTAACTAAGGACCTGAAACCTAGGAAAACAAAAGAGGATACAGTAATAATAAAATTTGTTAAGACAATCAAACTGAGCAAATAATGCTGCTATATACTGAATACGTCCCATAATGCAAAACTGAAATAAATATTCAACTCATGCTGGTACAAATCAAAATGGTGTATGAACAAAATTAGATTGATCGAACATAAGGAAAGGGAAAGTTGGTGGGTAGCCTGTGTCAGATCATTGGAGTGATTGAAGAGGATAACCGGGTGGGAGATGCATATCAATCTAGCAAGCAGAATTGCAAGAATAGTAGTAAAACGCCAACAGCCTGGTAGAATAGTAGATCGATAAATAAGTGAGATGGCAAATTGGATAGAGAAGCAGAACTTATAAAGGGATAAGATCTAGGAGAAGAAAAGTCATTACGCCATTAATGGATTTACTTGATAATAGTCATGAAGTGTTCTCCTCGGTGGTTGTCGACGGTTTCCGTTCGTCACGGCACCCATAACTCCAGAAGCATTGGTGCGGAGGAGAAGCGAGCGCGGGCCCGCAGCGCAGCTCCCGCGGGCACGTGCGGTGCGGAGGAGGAGCGCAGGGGTGAAGGAGAAGGGAGGCGACACGAGCGCATCTGGCGGCGGCAGCGGTAGCACAGATGGGTAGGTGAAAGAAGTGGGCTGGGCTTCACGCGTTACCGAGCATCCAGATTAGATCCAAAGGCTGAGATTTTACAGGTGACGTGGCTTAACCACAATTCAGCTTTGGGTCTTAACTATATAGAAAGAAGGGATAGGGGAAGTAATCGGTGCAGTGTATACATGTAGTTGTGTAGATGAGATGCTAGACATCTTGTGAAGGATTTTGTTCACTTGTCAAGTGCTCATACGCATGACACTCTACCGAAATAGGATATGGAGGCACAGGGAATTTATGTGTCGCCGAAAGCTTTTGGTTCTTATCCATGGCTCTGGAGAGGAAAATCACTTGCCAAAGAATGCTATCAGATCCGGCGCTAAGCTGACCTATCCTTCAGACTTCCAGTAGCGCCTAGCTAGCCAGCAATCTATGTTGCCGTGGAATCGGCCGGCTTCGACGACGACCCTCACGAGCCGCATTCGATCAAGTGCTATATGGATTGCTTGCACCACAGCCTAATCGGCGATGACCAAATCATGCTAATTAAATTGATGGATGTGGTTAAGACACAAGGACAACAATAACGAAGATTGGTCGTTGTTGTTTTATTAACTATATGTGTTAATGTGTGTGATCTTGAAGCTAGATTTTTTATATATACACACACACATACATGTGTGTGTGTCTATATATATATATGTATATATGTATATATATATATATATATATATGTATATATATGTATATATATATATATGTATATATATGTATATATATATATGTATATATGTATGTATCTATATATGTATGTATGTACGTATGTATGTATGTATGTATGTATGTATTAGTTCATACTCCATTTTTATTTGCATTTAGTTTCCATGTTTGTCTTTGACATGGTATTGTATTCGAAAACGCTGGCACCTGGGCGACCGGGGTGGGGGTGGGGAGAAAATCAGGCGCTCCCCCCCCCCCCTGCGCATGTGCTCCCCTAGGGCCCCACCATGTATCTCCACAAAAAATGTTTCACCTAGTGTACTCACAATGTTTCACTATGTATAGATATAATGTTGCAGTGAATTGAAACATTCTTTTACAACAAATCACCCACATATTTTGGAAACCCTCTATTAAGATAATTCGTTTTTTTTTGTTCCACCAAAAATGTTTCACCTAGTGTACTCACAATGTTTTACTATATATAGATCTAAGGTTGTAGTGAACAGAAACATTCTTTTTGCTATTTGCTGAAACATTGTTTTTATATAAGATGAAACAACGCCCGATTTAAACGATTGAAACATTTTCGATCTACTTAGTGAAACAATTCCAATATACTTGGTGGAATATCGTGCAACATTTAAAAATAATTCAATAATTAATAAGCTAAAAAAATTTCGTCGGAATATATCCATGTGTGGTCTTGTTTTAAAGATTTAATTGCAACAAATTTAATGGTGCAATCGGATCATGATTTGGATAAATAATTTAAGAGAAAAAATAGTTTAAAGTGATTTGCACGAATGCGTCTTGCTGACGTCAGCGCCTGATTTTTCCCCCCTCCCCATCGGGCGCCCGATTCTAAGTCGTGTCCTATTGTATTTGATGGCCGCAATTTTAATTTCCCTTAACTGCTCCCTCTATTTCATGTAATAACTGGTAATTTTTGTTTTGGAATTGTTTGGTTTGACTACCGCTATAAACATATGTTAGAATGAACCTTTTCACTAGCTTGTTTACAAGACTACAAGAGGTAGCCAAGGACTTGCAACATGTCAAATTGTCCATGTTAGCTTAGGAACAAGTGGACTGCATGCTAGGTGACTCTTATACATGTGGAAATTTCTCTCGCAAACTAATTAAGAATGTTAGCCGAAGAAATAAAAAAGAACCTATATGATATATAGCATGCATTTCCATTGCGAGAATTTGTGATAATATCCAGGCGTGGGAGGTGTTGGGAACTTCGCGGCCTCATCCAATCCCAATTCTCGCAACCCGGGAAACGGGGAAAGCATTCTGCTA
Organism: Oryza sativa Japonica Group; assembly: GCF_034140825.1. NCBI lineage: Eukaryota > Viridiplantae > Streptophyta > Magnoliopsida > Poales > Poaceae > Oryza > Oryza sativa. The sequence continues at coordinate 21,574,553 of NC_089038.1, forward strand.
CTTTCCCTCTCTGACCAGGCAAACCCGACAGTGTTGGTGGCACATATGACTAAACGCTCATATGTCTATGTAATTGCAGTGTTGGTCATGTTAACTCTGTTTGCCTTCAATCGTATGTGTTCTACAACCCGAGTGACATCCAGATTAGGAGGGATCCAAATGATGATGTGCTTTTTAGTTTTAGTTTAAGCGTTTGATCTCGTTTCATTGCTTTTTTTAATTTGTCAGTTGCATGCGTTGTAGCAGTGTTACGACTGCTTCTACATGCAATGGTTAATTTGGTTGTAACATGTGTTTTGCAGTGGCACATATAAACCTTTGAGAAAAGTTTCTTTCTTTTGCAGGCATAATTTTACCTGAAAAAAAATTACTACTTGATGAAACACAATCCAAAGTGAACAGAACCACGGCATTTGAATATTACTCGCAATAAATGGCGAAAACCATGAATTCAACCATATTAAAGGCGGTACAAGAGTGCTATATCGTGGAAGTTGTAAACTACTCCCTCCAGTTTCATATTTCCTATGATGTGACCATGGCTACCATGGATGCAACCATTGCTCACATCATGGATGAACAAGAAGATATCGAGATCAAGTACTCCAAGTGCTGGAATCTGATTCGGCCACCTACTACACTGCTGACTTCAAACGGCCACCGAATCTGCATACGACCTCCGTTTTCAGCCCGTGAGTACTTGATGGAAAGCTCTCGGAGCCTCTTTCCAACGGATCCAGCCTCATCCCCGAATTCCATCTCGTGTGGCCGGAATCACAGGCACAAGGTGCTGCATCACCTATAATGGGCCTATGGGCTTGTAACTTCATTTGGGACCCCAGCTCAGGTGGGGCCCATGTGGGGTGCGCCCCAACCAGGTGAAGCACGCCCCTAGGCACCCCTAGGTCATCCTCCCACCCCTATATATAGCTAGGTACCCCTTCAGGGTTTATTGGGTTTTGTTTAGATGAAAGTTTAGCCATTGCTACTTCCTTGCAGCGCGCGTGTCGGCTAGACCGTCCGTCTGCTTGTATTCGAAACCCCAACTTATCGTGTGTATTCATTCCTATTTGCAATTCAGATTGCTTTTATCTTGTTCTTGCTTGTTTCTTCGATTTACTTGTAGGAATAAGGTTGATCTGCACCGGCAAGATCAACAACCCACGGAGAGGTGTATCGATCGCAAAGGCGCAACACAACGTCTTGTACGGTTGTAGTCGGATCGTCAATGTTTCTCCCAAATCATAGTTATCTCAACTCACCGAAAGATCGGGCCAACAACAGTCTTGAGTGCCGAGTGGAACTCAGGGTTCATCAGGTGGTATCAGAGCTTTCGTTGCTCGGTGAGTCTTCATCTTCCTATAACCAGAAAATAGCCATACAAAAAAATTCGTATCATTTACCTAACCATATTGTGCCATTGCATTGTTCTTTTCAATTTTTGCTTTGTTGAATTTTGTGTTGCATCGTCACGTCGTGTTGCTGGTCTTAGCGTCTAGTTCGTTTAGAGTTTCAAGTTCTGGTCACGTTTTGTACCACAGTCGTCGCTGCCACCGTGTCTCTGTTGTTGTCGGGACCTACGAAAATGGAATCGGCTCGCTGCCACGGTTCTATTTTTGTAGTTTCTAGAAGTTTCTGTCGGTCAGTTTTGAAGTTGCATCTAGATTTTGCTTGAGTTTGTAGTTTGGCCGTGAGTCTGTAGTTCTATCGTGCTTGTGGGGAGGAATCGGTTTTGGAAATATGCAAGATTGATCAGGAAGGAAATAGTAGATTGGATCGTTTAAAAATAAGTTTCTGTTTTTATCCTACACAAGTCCGGCCTTCCATATCACAGAGGACTGAACCACTCTATCTTCGCCATCCTGTGAGTCCGACTCCCTCCCTCTCTCACGTGGTTCCTCGGTTCCGAGTTGTGTTAAACACATTGGTGAATTTTTGTTTAGTGTCGGTTTCGAGATCTGTTTGCAAAAACAGAACCTATGGGATGAGCGCATTCCATTTTTGTATAGTCCAAATTTTTGGGTTTGCACTTTTGCATTTGAGTCCCTGTAATTTGTATATTTATAGTTGAGTCCTTGTAATCTTGCATTAAGGTCCTTGAGTTGGTTTTTGCTGAAAAAAAAATTAAAAAAAAAGAAAAAAAATGCAGAAAGGTGCTAAAAATAAAGAAAACAAAAGCCGCACCAAAAAAAAAGAAAAAAAGAAAAGAAAGAAAGAAAAAGATAGAAAAAGAAAGAAAGAAAAGAGAAAAATCAGTTGTATCTTTGAGTTTGCTTTCACAAAAATACTGTTATGTTTGAGCTGAACTTCATATATCAGAGTTGTGCATGAGTTGTTCCTAGTGCTATCTTGTGGTATCGTTTGTGTCTAGGCTCGCGTCTCTAGTACGTTCTAGCCTAGGACCAGCACGGTACTTGACTTTGAACAATTATTCAACTTTGCATTATCTGATTTGAGCATTTGCTATTCCTTTGCTACATATTTAAGCCTACCTAGAGCTCCACAGATTTGATTGCAGCCGTACAGCAAGTGTTTGCCAAGGCATCGATACATCCAACCTCTATTGGGGTGCTTGATTGAGTCGGTGTATGTCACCATTCCGCTTGCCTTGGTAAGATCTTGTAAGAGCTTAGTTAAAAGCTTGAGTTTGTGTGATTTTTGAGCTGCCACTATCTAGTAGTTAATAGGAACGCGCATATTTTTGTGTATGTTTCTTGTTTGCTACTAACCATGGCAGGATTGTGCCCGCGGAAACGAGATGGTCATGCTCAACGTCAACATCTTCACCATCAACGAGATATAGCGACTTCTTCACGCATCACATATGAGGTACATGATAATGATCTTACAAGGGTAGAATCTAAATTGCCTGGTTTTGATGGTAAGTATGATTCCGCCGCTTATGTTAATTGGGAACTAGCAGTAGAAAAACAATTTGATGAGTATGATTTTTCTAATGCTCAAATGATTAAGGCTGCTAGTAATAAGTGTACCGGTTCTGTGTCTTTTTGGTGGCATACTGTGGGAAATAAGCTTGAAACTTAGGATGAATGCAAAATACTGATGAGAAAAAGATTTGTGTTTTCATACTATAGACGTGCTCTCCTTGAGAAATTTGAACATCTAAAATAAGGTGACAAAACTGTTAGGGAGTACTTTCATGATTTTAAAATTGGTATCACTTATAGTGATTTACAAGAATCTAATGAGAACACAATGACTAGATTTTTCAGATGACTTAATTCCAATATTCAGGCTGGGCTTGTTAATGTGACATATAATCATATAGGCCAATTGTTCATGCTTGCTTGCAATGTTGAGCGCAAAATTTTGGAGAACCCAACGGAGCAACAAGCTATGCTTGTGCCTCCTATCACTGATGTTTTGCAGGAAGTTCAGAACAGTCCCCAAAATGAGAAGAACGATATGTTTGAGATGTCACTTCCTTCACTCGCGAATGAGGAGAAGGCTAATGCACCTACATTATCTGAAGAGGGCATAAAAGGTAAATTAAATGGTGCAGAAATTACTCAAGATGAGTATGCTTCTGATGAATTACATTTTTCCACTTTCCATGCTGATCTAGAGCAAACTTTAGTGGAACCTACTTCTGAATTGCCTTTGTCACAAGTTGATTTGCATTCTGTTCCTTGTGATAAAGAAGAGTTGTGCGATAGTACTTCACTTATATCCATTCCACAACTAGTGAATGAACATGCTACTTTTAATCTTGATTCTCCATGTACTGAATTTAAGTATGTTATTCACACGTCCAGCGAGAATGATGAACTTCAATTGCAATCTTCTTTAAATACATTGGGCTATGTTATGTTTGATGATTCTTGTGAGCTCAATTGTTTGAAGGACAAAATATTTGCTCATTCTGATTAGCCAAGTCCTCGTAATGTTATATTTCACATCTTTGGCGATTATAATGATCTTGGAATATATTCTGTGCATAGAGTTTACATCTGCTCAGATTTAGAACATCCTGTACATGTGGATAAAACATGCAAGCTAGAGAAAATGTTATTGCTAACCAAATTGTCTCGAGTTTGCCTTGTTTTGATTGGAAGAAACAGGTTGTTGTAAATGGACTACGCAAAGAGCACTATATGGAAAAACCGAGGACGGTTTTCCGTAAAGAAGGGGAGGATGATGTGACCATGGCTACCACGTATGCAACCATTGCTCACATCATGGATGAACAAGAAGATATCGAGATCAAGTACTCCAAGTGCTGGAATCTGATTCGGCCACCTACTACACTGCTGACTTCAAACGGCCACCGAATCTGCATACGACCTCCGTTTTCGGCCCGTGAGTACTTGATGGAAAGCTCTCAGAGCCCTCTTTCCAACGGATCCAGCCTCATCCCCGAATTCCATCTCGTGTGGCCGGAATCACAGGCACAAGGTGCTGCGTCACCTATAATGGGCCTATGGGCTTGTAACTTCATTTGGGACCCCGGCCCAGGTGGGGCCCATGTGGGGTGCGCCCCAACCAGGTGGAGCACGCCCCTAGGCATCCCTAGGTCGTCCTCCCACCCCTATATATAGCTAGGTACCCCTTCAGGGTTTATTGGGTTTTGTTTAGATGAAAGTTTAGCCATTGCTACTTCCTTGCAGCGCGCGTGTCGGCTAGACCATCCGTCTGCTTGTATTCGAAACCCCAACTTATCGTGTGTATTCATTCCTATTTGCAATTCAGATTACTTTTATCTTGTTCTTGCTTGTTTCTTCGATTTGCTTACAGGAATAAGGTTGATCTGCACCGGCAAGATCAACAACCCACGGAGAGGTGTATCGATCGCAAAGGCGCAACACAACGTCTTGTACGGTTGTAGTCGGATCGTCAACGTTTCTCCCAAATCGTAGTTATCTCAACTCACCGAAAGATCGGGCCAACAATAGCCTTGAGTGTCGAGTGGAACTCAGAGTTCATCGTCCTATCTTTGTGAAAATAATTTTATTTACCTAGCAATGGTTAAAACAGCAGAAGTACTAGCAAGGAGATCTAAAGAGAGAAAAAACCGCCCTATGGTCTAAAGAGTAGAAGTACTCTTCATAAAGTAGAAAATTTCAGTTTCAGAGAACTGAAACTCCCAAACCTGCACATGATGTGATACTGAATATTAGATACATGTCACATTCAGTAATGCAAATCACTAGAATTACATTTTTTTAGATAATGAGTTGGGATTGTACAAGGAGTACCAAGTAACTATGAGCTAGCAATATAATGAAGAAACATGTCAAACTTTGTTTTGGGGGAAAACCAAAAACAGAATAATCTCAGATTCTTTGCATTTGAGCTAAAAATCATAATGTTATTGCATACAGTACACAAACTTTTGTTCCGTAGGGTTTGAGTTATTGCAAGCGGCCAGTATATACACATGCATATGTAGAGCCACAGTTAGTAGCTTCAGCTAGCTTGAAGAGAACTCGACCATGAGTGCATCAGACAGCTCGAGCGACGGCGGCAAGGAAAGGAAATGATCAGTTACATACGGTCAATAGTTCAATATCCTATTATCCTGGCAACAATATATTTGCCCTTACAACACGAGATATGTGGGATTGAAAGGTTTCAGGAATTTATCTAGGTCGACCTATCTCCCTGTGGCCTGTGGGAAGAAATACAAGACGCAAATTGAGTGAAGAGATAATGCATGATTGAACATGAAAGTTTTAATCCCTATGATAGTGTTGGACGGAGATCAAAAGAAACAAAAGTTGTATGTTATGAGCAGGAGTGTCAGAATGCTAGAGGGTGACCACACCCATGTCCTTCTACTTGGGTTCAACCCCTCTGCATCACTATAGTAACTACCGCTGCATGATAGACATTATTAACATTTTTCTATTTACGTGCTCCATGCTAGGAGAAGGACTGTGTTGTAACAGAGGTGTAGAGAATATAGGTACCTGATATCCATACGACCTATACAGAAAATGCACACATGTGTATCCAAATAGATGCACACATACATGTTGATACATATCTAGTTTGGTCTATACTCTCTCCTGAGCGATTGTAGCAAGTAGCATATATATACTACCATTTTGATGAGTTCATGAACAAAAACATTGATAAAAATGGCCTTAAAAGATTGGTTTATCGAAGATCGAGCAGTATGCCAGTATAAGAAGCTATACATAGTGCCAAACAGTCATAGCGAGGCAATTTCAAAGATATTTTACTTGCTTCCTTTTCGAAATAAAAAAAAAAGGGTTATGCCAAATTAAGTTTGAGCTGCATGGAGATAGTATGCCATAAACTTGGTAGGTGTCAGGAATATATAAACTACTGAACAATTGAAAAGTGGATGGCACCCAACAGAAGGATGCAGAATCAGTGATGGTTGTTGGGCTTGCTTTGGCAGTGTATATATGTGCAATCGAAGGCAATCTCAAGATGTCCAGGGAAATATTTGCCCCCTATATATGTCATGCACCTCACAGTAGTTCTCCGGCCAAAGAAAACAACTGTGAGGTGCATGTACTTCACCGATTGTAGTACTTCCGGCTTCCGTTGAGCTCTGCTAGCCTAGGAGAAAGCTGCAGGTTCCATAGCATTTGCGGACGATTTCTGATCAGCCTTTTATTTTCTTGCTGATCCTACTCCTTTTTTTCATATTATAAGTCGTTTGATTTTTTTTAAGTTAAAATTCTTTAAGTTTGACTAAGTTTATAGAAAAAAATTAGCAAAAGAATTCATTAGGATTTTTGACTTCATGCTCTGCCACCAGCCCGTTTGATCATTTAGCACCAAATCGGATAGGAACATGAACGTACGTAAAAAAGAACAAGTTCTATGACATTCATAATGTATCTTGAATCCATTTACAGCTTTCCAGTTTCCAGCCCTATATTACAGCCAATGCAGAATGCATGCCTGCACTTTGACTTCAGATCTCACTACACCATGACACCAAAGTATGTACCAACAGGCATATGTTGGTAAAATTTTTTTAAAAAAAAACATCACTGATGAACTATATGCCAGTAAAGGTTATTGGCGTACTATATTTCAGCAATTCTGTATAGTAGGATACACTATGTGTCGGCAATTCTATGTTGCTTTGGAGCTACACTATATGTCGGAAATTTGTGTTGCCAAGACAACAGAGGCAAACTAAAATGTGCCAAAAGAGCCTTCGATCAATTGGATTAAAACTGCATTACTCCATAGAATTATTGCTCAACCCTATCAAGTAGGAAATAAAATGGATTACTTCTATATAATTCACGGACATACTAGTTCAGTGTAACATGGCAACGACGGATGCATGTAAGAAAACCTCCACGCTGTGCACACATTGATGTCATCGTGTGGCAAGAGGGGTACTATTGATCGATATTGTTATAAAACTTCCGCCAATAGCACATCGAGATCTGAACACAAAAAAAAAGTTATAGAATATGCAAATTTGATGACAACACTAAGGCAAGGCAAGATATTTGTTAACGAGGTTTAGCCGAAGCCTATATCTCAAGACACTAATTATTGGTGTTCCTCCCCAATCTAATATAATTATAGGTTGTGTTTGATACATGAGATTGGTAACCCATCTCCTCCGCACGGAAAATAGAGCGGTCCATTAGCGCGTGATTAATTAAGTATTAGCTATTTTAAAAAAAAATATTAATTTGATTTTTTAAGCAACTTTCGTATAGATATTTTTTGCAAAAAAAAACACACCATTTAGCAGTTTGAAAAGTGCGTGCGTGGAAAACGAGGGACAGGGGTTGGGAACACCCTTAAACGAACGCAGCCATAGTGTATTAGTGTATTCACGATCATTGACCAGCTAAGTCGTCAGCCAGTCAACCCTCTCCTATGCTATTGTTGTCATGCATTTACAACGGATGTATCTCTACATATATTTAAGAGAGAGAGAGTCGGACTCTGACTCTAACTATAACTATATCATAACACATATTACAACTCTAACTAAAAAATGGTAACCAACTTTGTATATATATTCGATACAAACTCTAACAGATACCACCTAATGTTATTTCTAGTGCATCTGGTATGTTACCCTACCATACATCATGAGGACCATACATTAATAATACCCCCTTTGACTAGGGCTCCTGTCCCCCCTCCTTTCTGGAAAAACAATATCATGTGAAACCATTATATATCAAAATAACCCATGTTTTATAAATCAAGGATAACATTAACCATGTATTTATTTGTGGCTCAAATAAATATGGTTTCTACCTACATATACCATACCTGATCGAACAGCTAGACGATGTTTGTCGAGACCCAACAATGTAATGTCATGATTGTCAACAGTACTTGCAACAATTTTCGTAGGTATGTGAGTCATTAGGAATTAGCTTTGCACGAGTTGTGCTTTGTATGGGAACTACACACGGGCTTACTGAGCTTTTTGGGCTCAATTTGTTTCGATCATGTAAAGTTTTTCTTCTGTAACATAGTATAGAATTCCTTTAGTTTTCCCATCCAAACTTGTGTGAACCAAAGTATCACTGTCCGCTCATTGCCCACTGGCTGTTCGAAAACTGGCAGTAATGGTTATGAGCCAGGCAGTGATTCTGTACCCTGTACTAGTGAACTATACGTCAGGACATGGGAGTATAGGTTACTCATGCACGTATATAACTACATTGCAGTTAAATTGCATGCAACATGTGTGTAGCTTCATCTGTATCTTTACTACTTAAAAAATTCGTAGTGATGGTGGTGAGTCCTGAACGATCGAAGGGTTAACATTCATCGAAGGATCCTCTCACAGGCATCAGCGGATGAGATTTTCTCCCACGATCCACCCGTCGCACCCCTTCTCATCTCCCCGATCCGCATCGCGCTCCCTGTCTCTCCGATCCGTAATTCCGCATCGCACTCCCCAGCCCCCCATCCTTCCTCCTCGGCGCGCCGCCTCCTCACCCCACCGACGCGCCGCCTTCCCATCCCGCCCAACCCGCGCCTTCTTCTCCAGTTGTCCTCCCTCCGTATTGTGCCGTCCCTCGCTCCGCCCGCTCCTCTCTCTCTCCATCGCGCCACCGCCCCCCTCCATAAACCATGACCTCCCTCAAATCCCGATCATCTGGGCAGCCGTCGTTATCGTCGGACTGAGCTCTTCGATCATCACCCTCCGTTGCTGCCGCTGCTTCGGAGCCATTGGAATGGAGGATGGGAATGCGGACCTCAGTATGGTTGAGGGGTTGGACGAGATGATGGCGGTGGTTGCAGGCGCGCCCACCACCACGCTCTCTGGAGTGTGGAGAGGCGCGCGCCCGCTGCTGCAAGTCACCGGCGGTGTCGTCGGCATCATCATTAGCTAGCTCTGCATATTAAAAACATATGAGTTGTCAAGTAAAGTTAGTGCAATGTAATAAGATGTTTTTAATTTACCTATGAGAATCACTATTAGTATTTCCTCTTGCATCAATTTAGTGGAAGATATCAATAAACAACAGAAGATATTAAAAAAGGAACTATTTGGATGGAAATATGCATATATTGATGGATTATCAACACCTGGAAGCTAATGGTAAATAGTTAAATACAATTTATTTTTCTCGATAGCCTAGCAACATAATTTCATTAGGATAAAACCTTTATTCGTACCTAATATATTTCCCTCTTGCTAAGATTTAGCTCAGGGTACTCTTCATTCAATGGCCTAGTGTAGCGCCCGTTCCGTCGTGGCGCCTAGCGGGAAATTTATCTCTTAAAAACCCTAATTGCGAAATTTGTTTCTTTGCTTGTTCTCTAGTGTCCGTGCCATCTCAGATCTCAAATCCCCGATCTATCGCCGAGTTCAATCCCGAATCCAAATCCTTCCCAAATCAATTCCTCCGCAAAAGTCTAATTTGCCTCCCCCGGGTTCGATGGGCCGAATTTCTCTCGGCCCATCTCCCCCTCCCTCCCCGGCGCTCTCTCTCTCTCTCTCTCTCTCTCCCTCCCTCCCCCGCTCTGCCCGCGCGCCGCGCGCGCGTGCGCGTGAGCCGCGCCGAGCCGAGCCCTCCCCCTCCTCCCTCACTCCGCCCGCGCGTGCGCGAGAGCCGCGTGGTCGCCGCCCGTGCCGCGCCTGCGCCGTCTGCGCCGCCCGGCCCCGCTGCCCTGCCGCGCAGCCGCTCGGCCCCGTGAGCCAGCGCGCGTGCCCGAGCCGCGCCGCTCAAACCACCGCGCCGCCCATTGTTTCTCGCGCGCGCGTGCCGTGGTGGCCGACCGCCTGGTCGCCGCCGCCGTCAGCCTCTGCCGCGCCTGCCCGCGCCTGCCGCCCGTGTCGTCGCCCCGCTCCAAACCGCCCCGCCATCATCGCTGTCGTCATCGCCTGGCCCCCGCCACTCCACGCGCTAGCCTCCAAGGGACGGAGGCAGAGCTCCTCCTCCCTCTGCCGCGTCGCCCCCGCTCCCCTCCTCCTTTTCCCAAAGAGGCAAGGGACAAGCCCCCTTTCTCTCCCCCCTTTTCTCCCTTTTTCCCTCTCGCCGGCGTCACCTCCTGTCGCCGTTTTGGCCGCTAGCCGGAGCACCAGCTCGTCGGCTTGACCGTCCAATGTCGGTTCCCCTCTCCCAAACCGACATTGCTGCTCCTATAAACCCAAGCTCCTCCCCCTCCAAATCTCCCTCGTTTTCGTCTCTCGCCGCCACTGTCGCCCTGTTCGCTGTCGCCGTTCGTCGTTGCGCGTGTCGGAAGAGCCGACACGAGCAAGGACGCGGAAGGGGACTTCGGCCGCGCCCTCTTCCTCCTCTTCCTCGGCCCGAGGCCGAGACGATCACGTTTCGCGCCGTCGGCTCTCGTCACTGCGCCCGCCCGCACGGTAGTGCCTCCCTCCGTTCTTCCTCCTCGTTCCATCTCCTCCCCTTAGACTCGGGTAGTAGCACGAGTAGCCTCCCCGTAGCTAGCCGGCGCCGCCCCGACCGTTGCCGCCGCTCGCCACGTGCTCGCCGCCGTCGCCGCCCGAGCTCGAAAGCGCCTCTCGTCGCTGGCCTCCCTCGATGCGTTTCCTCCTAATCCGACGCTAGGGACGGATTCCCGTAGCCGCGTAGATGCTCTCGCTGCCGGGAATCGGCCCCTCGTGACCTCGTCGCCGTTTCCCCCTTCTTCCGCCACCGGTTGCCGCCGCCGCAATTCACCGCCGTCAAGCTTCCTCCGGCGAATCCGAGCCGTTGGCTCGTCTCCCCTCGTCTCGTGCAACCACCCGGTGTGCTCGCTTTCGCCTGTTCCGGCCGGCATCGTCGTCTACCTCCCGCCGGCCCGCGTGGCAGCCACGTAGGCGCCACGTCGGCGCCAGCTCGGCCAAGACCGGGTCGAGCCGACCCCGGTCAGCCACTCCCTCCGGCCCCGCTCGCGGGCGCGATCCACCGCGAGCCGTGAGGCTGCGCGTGGGCCCGCCGCATCCGCGTCCTCCGCGAACCGCGCGCGTGCACCGCGTCTCTTCCCCAAACCCTAGCGCACGCCGCATACTCCCTCCGCATGGTGAGCCGAGCCGCTGACAAGCGGGTCCCACCCGGGACCACGCGAGGTGAGCCCGGTCCACCGGCTCCCTCTCTCCTCCCCTCCCACGCGCGCTCTGGGCCGCCTTTTGGGCCGGCCGGCCCATTAAGCTCGGCCGAGCCGCCCCTTTTCTCTCGGGCCGCGCCCTAGCCACCCGAGGGAAGTCTAATTTCCCTCCCTCTTTTCTTTTCTTTTCTTTTCTTTTTCAAAAAGGATTTAATTAAATCCTTTTCCTTTAGACCAAAAATCCAATAATCTTAGAAATTCAATATCTTCCCAACCGTAAATCCGTTTGACTCCGTTCAACTTCCAAAATTCCTCAAATCTCGAGATCTATCTAATGGCATGCTTAGAGGTCATTAATAGGGCTTTATTTTCGCCGTTTGTTGAGTTGTCCCGTTTTGCGTATAGTTTCGGAGCCCGAAGACCAGCAGTGCGAGGATTTCAAGGATCAAGCTCCAGATCTCGAGCAAGGCAAGCCACCTTTGAACATCTTGAGCCTATATTTGAATTTAATTATGTTGCTTGAAAAATATTATGCATTGATAGGATCGCACTTAATCTGTTGTCCCGTCTGCAAGGCAGATTGGCAGACCTACCTAATTCGTTGCATTTGATCCTTCCTTTGTTAATTGTTATATCATGTCCCCTTGTAACCATCTAGTTGCGTCTCGATATTCGTGCACCCTGTGCGAGTATCGACGGACGCCTTCAAACTTAAAATCTGAAAAACAACTTGGGTAAAACTTGGGTTTTACAAAAGACTTGGAAAACCCGACACCTGGGTCGGTGCTTGCGAACTAAATGAATTTCCAAAACCGCGGACCGGGGAACGTACCGGGTGTACGGTTTCCCTCTCTCGCACTTAAGGACCGATTCCTTGGAATTTCATCCAAACATAAGACAAGTACGACCACATGGGTGGAATGGGACACCCCTGGCTGAGTAACTAGCTTATCAGGGGAGCCTTGATGCCGAGAGACATGTGGATTCGCCGGGGTGGTGTCGGGGAGGACCCCTGGGCTTCCTGGCACAGTATGGTCTGGGACCTAACTTGTTGTTGGTCTGGGACCCCTCTCGTCGGCATATGGTAAACCTGTGTCGGCTTTCGAAATGCCTTGTCATGAAAGCTTGGAGGTCTCCCAACGTGGCCGATCCCCACGGGCTGGGTGATCCGGGTTAGTAATGTCGTGTGGGTAAAGTGTACCCCTTCTGCAGAGGTTAACTAACTGTTCGAACAGCCGTGCCCACGGTCATGGGCGGATGTGAGGTGATTCCTAGCGTAGTTTTGTTTGCCTACTGTTTGTGAAATTGCTGTGGTGGAAAGGAGATCGATGTTTGGAAAATCTGCAGCTGATGGGATCAGCTAGGCCCGGGTGGCCGTTTGAAAGTTGTTGGCCCGGGTGGCCGTTTGAAAGCTGTTGGCCGGGTGCCAATCTTGATCTATTTTAAAGATTGATACATTGCACATACTCCGACCGGACGAGACGCACTGTCTCATCCGTGTCGTTTGAGAAGCACTCACTTAGTTGTTTTTAGAAAAGAGTTCAAATAAAATCAATTGCAAAAACAACAACCTTTCCTTGAAGCCTGCATTAAACACTTATTTCCCATGGCTTGTTGAGTACTCCCGTACTCACCCTTGCTCTATATAAATAATCCCCCCAGTTGCTGAAGAAGATGAAGCGGAACCCGCTGATAAGGAGTTCTTCCAGGAGCAAGCCGGCTACGATGAGTTTTAGGGTTTCGGCTTAGTTCCCAAGTCGCGCCTGTGTTGATTGGTCCAAGTCCTGGCTTCCGTTTCCCTTTTGTAATGCAGTTGTGAGCTCGGGATCTGTCCGCAGCCCAACATGACTGTACCTCTACTCTATAATAAAGAGACCTCTGTTGCTGTGACATTCTATCTCCCTATGATACCAACACTGTTTCCTGGGACTGGTATCGATTAACAGGTTAATTTGGAGCGTCACGGGCTATTTCCGGTCGGGATTAGTTCGGGGCGTGACACCTAGCCAGATCCATGTTGCATGTTAATTATGACATGGGTTGTGCTATTTCTTGGTGGAGAAGATCGTTAAGTATCTCCTGGCATGCATGCCGCTGCCATCAACATTCTTTCTTGATGGCTGTGAGCATGTCATATTTTATCTGGTGTTATCCCGGCTGATGAGCATCCCGTTCGATTTTTTTTTCTTTGTTTACATTGGTTAAGCTTGATGTATTTTTCAGATTTGCTTCCATGGATCAGTTTGGTCAGGTAGTCTTGTTGCAATGCAGAGTTTTAGATATGAACGGTTCATATACTTCATATCATAGTTGTACACAGTGGTTTCTTCTAATCATTCCCATCTGATTCTTGGGAGTAGCCAAATTAGTACATGGTCAGATATTAGGAAGGAAGAGCAGTATAATATCTATGTGCAGTTTAGTTCTAATTTACCGGCTATTCTCACACGTTGGCTTTTTTTATTGACTGAGATATCATTTTCACTACAGTCCAAATGTGTTGGTCAATTCATAATCGATCAGCAGGCCTGGAATTTGTCTCAAGGTATATACATGGAATAGTGTTCCAATATGAGTAGTGACTAAAGCAGATTAATTTGAATTGTGAACAGAGACTCTGTCAAATAATCAGGTCAGTACTAAAATTCTATTGATCACTATAAAATTACAATCTCATTTGATGTTGCCTTTTTCCTGGTGATCATAGGAGTGACCCCTTTTTTCATGCTTCAAAGGCATATGGTTTTGTATAAAATTCCATTTCTCAGTATAGAAGTTAAAACTCTCATTTTTGTCTGAACTAATAAACTATATTGTTCTTCTCCAAGATTTGTTCACTAAGTTGCAATTGATAGCAACTTAGATATCATTTTTCTTCTGTTTTCACTGCAGTCCAAATGTGCTAGTCAATTCATAATCGATCAGCAGGCCTGGAATTTGTCTCAAGGTATATACATGGAATAGTGTTCCAATATGAGTAGTGACTAAAGCAGATTAATTTGAATTGTGAACAGAGACTCTGTCAAATAATCAGACTCTGTCAAATAATCAGGTCAGTACTAAAATTCTATTGATCACTATAAAATTACAATCTCATTTGATGTTGCCTTTTTCCTGGTGATCATAGGAGTGACCCCTTTTTTCATGCTTCAAAGGCATATGGTTTTGTATAAAATTCCATTTCTCAGTATAGAAGTTAAAACTCTCATTTTTGTCTGAACTAATAAACTATATTGTTCTTCTCCAAGATTTGTTCACTAAGTTGCAATTGATAGCACATTTCTACATTTTCTTGGCGCGTCCATTTGTGCCTCCACAGTTGCCTAATATGCTACCACTGACATTTCTTATTATTCATTCCTGTTTCTTAGAGAATTGTATTTATCTATGCAAAATTGCAACTCGATGTACTGAGGATTCTATAAGCTTTTAAAGATTACTATGAACACACAGTGTACTGTCCAGAGAATTACTCAGATTCATTTATGTCTTTAATGGATTAGATTCCATGTAAATTCAGTTGTAATCCTTTAAGATGATTTTCAGTTTTGTATATATATATAGTTTGTTCAAGGCATATAACTTGAAATTTAGCATGTACCAGAAGATTATTATCAGCAGACCCCAAAAAGGTCACACTCCAATTTTGATTTATCAAGTGCATGACCCTTGATAAATTTACTCATGTGTGTGATGTCCGTGACTGCTTCCCGAAGCACCAACCAATTTTGTTTTGAGGAAAACATCAACTAACTATGTATCACCTGAGAGGGTAATATTCAGAACTTGTGATCTTAGAAAATGAAACCGTATTCTTCTGTGCCAATGCCTAATGGTTAGAGAAATTCTTTTCAAGTATACCTGATAGTCTGATACATTAACCATATTCCTTTGTTTAGAGGAACATTAGCCACATTCTATCCTCTTCATTTGCCAGTCATAATAGGCGAGATGCTTTAATGCATATATTTTTCGCCGTTGCAACGCACGGGCACCCAACTAGTATATAACATATACTGAGTGAGCAACTGAGAACAACACATCAAGGGGAGGCAGTGGTTTCACAACTCACTGCCGTGGCGAGGGTAGCATAGGGATGGGAGGCGTGGGGAAATCAGTTGAAACAATTGCTCAAACTATTTCTTAATGCTCAAATATTGGAAGACACAAAACTCCTCCACCGTCTGAAACATCCTCAGACTCTTCCGGTAAAACACTTCCATCTTCCGGCAAAACACTTCCAACTGTTCTACTTTCTATGCTTCCGGGTGCTACGGAAGCAGTGTTGTCTTCAGACACATCCCGCCCTCAATTGGAAATGCCCTCAGAAGGTGACCGGAAGAAGCTAACCTATGGGTTGTTAGACTGAAGAATAGTGAAAGATGTATTGTAGATGTCTGAAAATCAATATCTACCCTGATGTAATCTCAGTGTAAACCTAATCTTACTTTGAAACGAAATTCACGTGGGGTCCCCCCCCCTCCCCTTCCCTGGGCAGTGATTTGGTAAAAAAAAATAATTGCTCAGCTTCAGTAGTAGACACTGCAGTGCAGTGTGATAACCCTTACTGTGATAATCTATCACCAGGGTTTTACTTTTACAAGTGGCTCATTAAAAGTCCATTTGTACTAATGGCTAAGAGCTCCGGAGCGGGTTTAGACCACAGTTGGTTTGTTAGTCAACTTTTGATATAGTAATTAGGTGCCACGTGTAAAAAACAAAAATAAAACAGTGGGCCCAACATGTCAGCCCACCTCTCCCATCTCATATGCACTTCTCTTTCTCCCGATCTGTTTGGCCACGCACGGCGACAACTAGACACCTGAGCAGGCTTCCGGACAATTGGTTTGCAAGACGAGCTCGCTGGCCCCAACCTGCTCATGGTCATGAAATTGTGAGAGACGACGTGAGAGAAGCAGGAGAAAGAATAGGGAGGAGCCTATGACATGTGGGCCCTACTCTTTCTTTTTAATGTTTTTTATCTGAGTGTGTCCATGTAGAAAAAAAAACCTTGGTTTGGATGAGGGGTGTGATTTGAATGGTTTCGATATATAGTTCGTGGTGTTGGATATTCGGTTTTGAAGTTGAGGTTACAGTACATAATGGTTAAAGAGAGAGTATAATAATGGTTAAACAGTTTAGATAAACATAATGGTTAAAGAGGGTATAATAGATTTATCCCCCTTTATTAATTTGCCACTCTTTAGATGCGAGATTATTTTATGATTTACCAATGTGACTGACATATCATAGCACACAAAGGGTCCTGCGTGTTATTGTCATGATGAACGGTGAACACAGAAGTACTATATATGAATAATTTTGACAAGTGCTTTATCACTGATTAACGTCATAATTTGCACGCATTACGAACTGTCAGAAACTGAATAATTGGATTATTCTGCAGATGGAATGTGCACGTGCATGTGGGGGTGAAATTGATTCTGAAACAAAAATATCTATTTATCGTCCTGCGTAGTTATGACTGGTGAGTAGACTAGTTGCATTTGGATAAGTTTATATTGACACAAGTATCAACAGCAATGGCCTTAAAAAGACAGACAGGCCGAAGATTGAGCAGTAATCTACACTACATAGTGTCAAACTGTCTTGATGAAGCACTGTTTGTGTACATATATTGGCTGTATGGAAGAACACATATTACCCTTTTTTGCAAACCCCAGAATTAATATATAAAAGAAACTATACATGGGTTTGAGGTCCAAGAAGTGTGTGAAGCAAGATATTGGGTATTTCTTTTTTATTTTATTTTAAATCTTTCTATTCTGAATTCAGTTATATGGCATAAGCTTGAGAGGCATGAGGAATATAGAAGCCACCATCGTTGTGCTGGTCAGATTGTGGAGGACCTGTGATTGTTTGCCCATGGCTGAGAGCCGAACCAGCGGCATGCAGAACGCTCATTCGGTTTAATCTGGTGTAAGCCGTTAGTTTCCCGTGATCACGAGGTTGACCTCCAAGTCTCCAACCCCAAGTCTGGTTTGATTTCGTTCTGTAGTACCAAATTTGGTACGACCGAGTTGCTACGATATGCTTTAATCAAAATAATTGCTTCTTGGGCACAATTTGGCACTAAACCTGATGGCATGAGGCACCGAGAAGGATCTTGTCTCAAAAACACTACATACAAATTATGAGCAAGCGCATTCTACATACTAATTAAGGGTCATAGCTAGGGATTGAAAACCTCGGTGCGAAATAAATAACAGGACAGTAATATTTTTAAATACACGCTATAGAACATGTACTAGCAAAGACAGCGGTAGCGTGTGACTTGGAGTTTGCTCGTGCCCTAGCGACATCCGACATCATAAATAAAAGGAAGAGACAAAAAAGACAACAACCAATACAAACAAAGCAATTACATGGGCTTCACCGACCATGGGCCCGCATGTCAGCGACCATGTCAGGGGGCAGTTTGCATCAGAGGATCTGCTTCCCTACCATCTAGCTTCACCACTGCACAACTTGCTTCCATTGAGAGACCAATACAGGATTGAAAGACATGGGGAACCAAACCAAACCGACGAAGTGATCTTCGGAACAGGTTTACACACGAGATTGCTCATCAGCTTTAACATAAGATTCCAAAGTTTAATTTGGTACAGATTGGTTTAATACTTATACAAGAGTAGCAATCCAAGAGTGTTCTGACGATGATTGGTTTAATACTTCATGACGTGTTGTTCCCTGCTCAAGAAATGGTCATCACTATTTTGATGCTCTTCTCAAACCATTTTGACATTTTGCTGTCTTGATAAATGTTCATTAATTATGTCACGTTGCCGTAGTAGGTATATACTCTGATTAAGAAACCCAATTAATATGCTTTTGTTCAATCGACTGAGCCAGTATAGCAAGAGAAGGGGAAATAAGAACAATCTCTAGCATCTTTTGTGGAACTTTTACTACAAAACAGCATGCTTGTAACTCACTAGCTAGTACATAACCGGCAATCACTACCAGGCACCAGCTCATCAGTAGTGATTTGGATTGAACTGGCAATCAATGAGTATTTGTACCAGTTCATACCGTATAGGAAGTTTTCCCATCCAAACTTGTGTGAACCAGAGTATCACTGTCCGTTCATTGCCCACTGGCTGTTCGAAAACTGGCAGTACGTAATGCTGGTTATGAGCCAGCACTACTACAGATCCGGGCTTCAGTGACGGGTCATCTGTGACGGGCCAACGCAACTCGTCAAAGATGAGTCATCTCTGACGGGCCGAAAAAATATCCTCTTCAATATATGGCTACCAGGGAGGACCCGTCACAGATGTGAAGTCATATGTGACGGCTTGCACTTGTAACCCGTCACAGATCGTCTGTGACGGATCACAACCATGGCTCGTCACAAATGACATGTCATCTGTGACGGGTGTAGTATTATGAACCATCACAAAAGAGACCACTCATCTCTAACGGGTCTTTAACTAACACACGTCACAGATAACGTTATCTCTGACGGGTGGTAGTTATGACCCGTCAGTGATGAGTGAAAATTCAAATTTTTAAATTTTGCAAAAAAACCTCGGATTGAAACATGTCTTATATAAAAGTTGTAGCTCTCAATGATATCCACAACTTTATAACTAACAACATTTCTATTAGAGATCGTTTACATCCCCGAACATGCATTACAAGTGATCAGATCTACTTTTAAAAACAAAATTTTGAGTTTTTTTTCAAATGACATGGATGGATACATGCCCCGTATCAAAGTCATAGAACTCAATCAGATCTACAACATTATAATTGAAAATATTTTCATTTCACAAAATTTACATGTTTATAAAGTGAGATATATTTTGAAAAATGAAATTTTGAATTCTTCAAACAACATCGGATGAAGATATTTTCTATGTAAAAGTTATAAAACACGATGAGATCTATAACTATTTAGTTGATAATATTTTCATTTGAAGTCATTTAGGGTGTTAAATATATGTTAAATGATTCAGACAAGCATAGACAAAATAATAACATTGGGTTAGTAGTCAATATGTGTTGAGTAGGTGAGTTGGTAAGGGAACTCTATATGGAGGTTGAGGTCTTGAGTTCGAATCTCACTTGTAGCATCCAAGTTATATTGCGTGAAAAATTGTGAATTTGTAGGTAGTGATGTGTAACCATGTATAGGATGGCTAGTAAAATTCAAAATATTTTTTTGAGGTTTTTTGTTGCGTTTAAAATTCAAAAATTGTATTTCTTGCTTTGTCATCAGTGACGGGTCGTAAGTTACAACCCGTCAGAGATGAGTCATCAGTGACGGTCAGGTAGTTACGACACGTCACTGATGACTCATCTGTGACGGGTGACAAGTTTTAACCCGTCAGAGATGAGTTATATACCGGTCAGAGATGGGTTATCTGTGACGGGTGTTTCATCCGTCACAGGTGATTTTGTCATCAGTGACCACTAATCACTGACCAAGACCAAACCCATCAAAAGTGAGGGTTTGGGCCCGTCAGAGATGACCTGGTCCGGCGTAGTGCAGGCAGTGATTCTGTACTTTGTACTAGAAAACTACACGTCAGGACATGGGAGTATAGGTTACTCATGCACATATATAACTACATTGCAGTTAAATTGCATGCAACATGTGTGTAGCTTCATCTGTATATATAACATATACTGAGAGAGTAACTGAGAACTCATCAGGGAGGCAGTGGTTCACTTCATTAGGTGGTTTCAAAGTTCATTGCCGTTGGTATGCTAGATTGTTGCTGGTAGCGCAGTAGCATAGGGATGGGATGCATAGGGAAATCAGTCGAAACAGTAGGGTCAAACTGTCTTGATGAAGCACTGTTTGTATACATATATTGGCTGTATGGAGGAACATATATTACCCTTTTTGCAAACCCCGGCCCAAAATATATAAAAGAAACTACACATCGGTCATGAGGTCCAAGGAGTAAGTCTATATGGCATAAGCTTGAGAGGCATCAGGAACATAGAAGCCACCGTCGTGTCCTGGTCAGATTGTGGAGGACCTGTGATTGTTTGCCCATGGCTGAGAGCCGGAGCAGCGGCAGACAGAACGCTCATTCAGTTTAGTCTGGTGTAAGCCGTTAGTTTCCTGTGATCACGAGGTTGAGCTCCAACCCCAAGTCTGGTTTGATTTCGTGCTGTACTACCAAATTTGGTACGACTGAGTTGCTTCGAGAGATATGCTTAATTAAAATAATTGCTTCGCGGGCACAATTTGACACTAAACCTCATGGCAGGAGGCACCGAGAAGTATTTTGTCTCAAAAATACTACATACAAATTACGAGCAAGCGCATTCTGCGTACTAAGAGTCATAGCTAGAAACTGAAGACCTCGGTGCAAAATAAATAACAGGATAATAATATTTTTAAATACACTATAGAACATGTACTAGAAAAGATAACAGTAGCCCGTAACTTGGAGTTTGCTCGTGCCCCAGCGACGTCCGACATCATAAATAAAAGAAAAAGCAAAAAAGACAACAACCAATACAAACAAAGCAAAGTGTTTTTTTTTTCTTCCCTGTGTAGTAGTTTCTTTTTCCTTGTTAATTTGCTTACTTAATTGTTAGTACTAACATATCTGCTAGAGTTTAGTCTGCAACAGACTGCAAGCCCATGTGTGGTTCAGTGACAGCTAGTTGCATTATTGCACAGAACAAAAGAACATATCCACACCTGGATTGGAATCACCTGCAGTAGCTATATCTAATTCAACTTAAGCAGTCCTACAGCTACCATTGGATCAGAAATTAACATCTTAGATATTTCCTAAATACTGTTCACAGGAGACCGTACAAAGTTGTATTGTAACAGTTACTGTTTAAATCACTGTAGCATATGTTTGGACCGTTGACTGCCTTTATCCAATGATGGAAAGCGATCCCAACTGCCAAACTTGCAATCCCTAGTATGACAGCACCGGATCCTTATCCATCCACAACTATATATGACATCGAAAAGGGGTTGAGAGGGTGAAGTTCATGTCGTCATAATTTAGCCTGACAAAAAATTACCAAATGTACTAATTAATAGGCGTATAGGAGAATGCTATGTATAACTGCAGTTATATTATCCATTAATAACTCTTAAGAAAAAATATTATGAAAATCTAGATGGTGCTGCGCAGTTGAGGCCTAAGTTAGCACACTCCATTCTCAAGAACTACGGCATTAATAGTGACTTTATATTCATCTGCAATTTCGAACACATACTTCAAAGAAGAGTGCAAACTTATGAGTTGAAGCTAAGCACCTATCATCTACTTCAGTATAGCTCTGCCAGTTAGAACTTACTCCCTTCGTCCAAAAAAAAAGGTTTTTTTTGGACGGAGGGAGTAGAAATTAAACACCATATGAACAAGTAGCCAGTACAGAAAAGGCAGAGATCGGTAACAAGAAATCACTCGTAGATACAATACAACATGTACTATGTAATATCATAAAGGGTCTTTCCCACCCCAAAAACTAACCAATGGGATGAAGGGCTCCTCCACTTATACATAACCTCTCTTGTGCCCTCCCGCAATCAATGTGAGACTATTCAATACTCTCCCCCCTTCACAAGTTGGTGTCCCTCAGCCGTTCACCGTTCCTTCACCGCCCACGGTCACTCAGGTATATAGGCCCCGCATGCACGCACAGTCCATCAAGCATTCACACATTTTGTCTCTCGGGTTAGAGTTGTTCAACTAGTTAGCCTCTGATACCAATTGTATAATCGTAAAGGGTCTTTCCCACTCTAAAAACGAGCCAATGAGGTAAGGGGTTCTCCCACTTATATATTAGGTTTATTGTCCTTCCACAACTAATATGGTATTATTCAACATACTAGACCTCCATTTCGCATGATCTATCGCCGCTTTATCTTCTCTGAGAAGATAAAATGTGTACACTCCTTTCTCAACGAGACGCCAACTAACCCTACATACCACACATCACATGTTTGCATTCGAATTGCGTGCGTTATTACAGCATGTAAGGTTTGGTTGTCTGTGTTGATCACAAAAGGGGAGAGGGAACAGCATGCATTGTATGCTCATGCATGCTAGGTTGCTAGGTAGACCTAGGGGTGTAAGTGGCTAACCCGCGAAACCCACTTATAGGCTAAAATAAGCCGCGAGCCCGCTTATTTTAACCTATAAGTGGGTTCGCAGCTGACCCACTTACACCCCTAGGTAGACCGCTAGAGCTTGGTAGTCATGGTTTGGTCTCAAGTTGTCTACGTGATTGTCAGTTGATCTGTGGACTTGGGAGGCATAGGAAATTTGTCAGCACCAGGATTAGTCTCCTCATCATGAATAAGAGAGCAGCGGTGGATCCAGCGTAGAAAAGTGGGAGGGGTTGAACTGAACACCAACGTTAACTCAATTATCTCGCATACAAGACAAACGTGGCTGTAATTTGAAGTGGTTTCATATGAAAACATTGAGAGAGAAAAAAAGGCAAAATACATCACACGACAATTCAATATTCACTTGATCTCTAATCTCAAATGGATACTAACAATTGGTTCAGCATTCCTAGATCAATAATAATATCCGAGCAATAAACTTCACTCTTGCCATTTCAGGTTGTCTAGCTTGTATTCTTATTGTTATCTACAGTAGGAGTACTACTGCTGCAGCTTGAATAATAATTCAAAAATATCCTTTTCGACCTTTTGCAAACTTGCAATTCTAGGAGCAGCCGAGCAGAGATGATAGATTGCTAGCTGAGAAACAAAATTTAACTATGCTAAATTTCCAATGCTGAGTTGGGCTGATGGCTTGGGAGATTTTGGATTTCTGCTAGTTGGGTTAATGGCTGAGTCGAAAGCCTAATTAGTGATCAACTGCACGTGCACCTAGCCACCTGGCCTAATATATTGACGTTGTGTTGATACATACTTTTCTTTAATTTGTAAAGAAAAAAAAAAGCAAGCGATGTTTTCAGCATACACTGGTATGGATGATCGTCAGAGTACGTTTAGAGTCCACATGGCCATAGGTCATGGCTGTGAATTATCAGGCTTCAGTAAAGTCCATGCGATTGCTTTCACCTAGATATTACACAATATATATATAGTACTATATGGCCTTTAAAAGAGGTTGCTAAGGAGGTCAAGTGTGTGCAATGGAAGACAATGTCTAACGTTACTGCAAGCTGAAGTAGCCAGGTAGGGAATAGCAAAACAATTGGTAGATATGCCAGGCATGGGTTGCTTTTGGCTTGGAAGGTATCAGGTGTTAGTAATCTTGGTTACTTAGATCCATGGCTCGATAGAAATCAGATAAATTTACAATTCCACCATTCTTTCTTACTAAGGAGAAGGAACAAATTTGATTGGACTTTGCACTTTGGCAGTATGTGACCAGGCGCCCCAGCGGTACACCAACAGCGCGCGCAATGAGGTGTGGATATGCAAGGTTTTCAATTTCGATTTCTTCCAAAATTTTGGCCATTTTGGTTCTACTGTAATTCCTAAAAATTCAGGATTTTTTGGCATTTTTTGACCGGTTTTTTTTTTAAAATCTTAACATATTTTAACTGAATTTGACTATATTTTGATCAAATCCGTAAAAAAATGAGAAAAACCAAAAAAAATTGGCCGAGATAATCTCTTGCCGTGGGGGGAGAGGGGTGCCGAAATTTCGGGATTAGGAGGTATCGGAAATTCAGCGGTCTCCACGGACCACGGTCAAGTATCCATGTCTTGAAATCTAAGGAACAAATGACTTGCCATCGGAGTCCATCTCATTGGTAATGGAGTAAGATGGCCCAGTTCGTGATGTCGTCTCTACCCAGCATGCCATAAAGCTAATAGTTGTTGAACAAGCTAGAATGTGATGGCACGTTAAAAAACTTCAGTTGATTATATATAAGCCCGCATGTGTTTATATTTCGTGTCAACAATAATGATGGTTTTGTTTGCGCAGGTTTATTTATCAAATTAGATAATATATGAAAATAAATACTATCGCATCCGTTACAACTACAATTGTTATCCATTACGCTAAGAGCAATCTTATGAAAATCTAGATGATGTACAGGCACGATTGGGAGCTGAGCTAGCAACGTAAGACCACAGCCCACAAGTACAATTTATGATCAAGAACTTAATGGCATTATTATGGCTTGAAATTAAGCACTTATTAAGCAGGAGAAACAATTACCAACTCATATACTTCAACGCTAACTCATACTACTTCAAAGAAGAGTATATGAACTTATGGTTTCATGAAATTAAGCACTTACCATTTGCTTCAGTATAACTCCGCCAGTTAGAACGTATAATAGTGCTTACTTCGTCGGCGCCGTTGTGTGGCTACATATATAGCCAGTAAAACATCGTCTCTGCATCTTCTCTGAGAAGATAAATATAGGCACCCAATTTTCACCGAGACACCAATCATCCATTAAACCATCCGCATTAGATTAATTAATTGATGCCCATATATATCTTGCCTCCAGAGCTGAGACCAGGAAGGATATGGTGTGTGAGTGACAACGTTCCTGGTGATCACAAAACAGGAGCAGCTGCAGCCTGCAGCCTGTATCTGTGTATCGCTAGCTAGATTAGTACTGCTCGAACTGTGGACATGATCGTCACTGATCTTTGTGGACTTGGGAGGCATAGGAAATTCAGGACTAACATGTTTAGTCTCTTCAGCATGAACAAGAGGATGAAACGCTGCATCTTCGACGAGCTTCGTGTGAAAAACAGAGCGAACTAGGAGACACTGGACACTTCACAGCACTGATATCCCTGTTCCTTTCTAAGCTAAAAACTAGCTATTTTTGCATACATATGTCACATTATGCATCCAAGAAAATCATTGTAAGCTTTCTTTCTGGAATTGGGCATTTGGTATGACATGCATTGTTTAATTCTGCCTATATTATCCATTAACGAAACGGCTAACCTTCTTTCGACAGAAATTCCATCCCCAAATCTTGCAAATTTCGGGACTCCGGATGAGCTTCGAGATTCGTGCTCCAGGTTCTCTTCCAACTCCGATGACCTCCTCTTCTTTTTCGGCGCCGGCGACACCCTAGACTTTGGCGAAGGATCCTACGAGTTAGGGTCCCGGGGTAGAGTGGGGTGGGGTGGGGGTGGGAGGGGGAGGGGGAAGGGGAGGAGTTTGCCGGCTCTAGAGGGATGGCCGGGGGAGGCGGCAGCCCGGCGGTGGGCGGCGTATCGGGTGAGCGGCGAGGCGTCGGCAGCGGCGCCGGAGCCATGGGGCTAGAGGACGGCGGTGGGCCGGCGTTGGCGGCGGGGGCATCTCGTTGCCGACGCTCGGGGAGGAAGGAGGGGGGAGGGGGAGGAGGCTGGCCGGGGGGTCTCGCCGGCGCCGTTGACACCCTCCGGCCAGCCGGCGAGGCGGGCGGCGACACAGTAGGGCGGTGGCGGCGGGGGATCAGGCGGAGCGAACAAAAGCACGATGGGCGCGGCGGAACGAGCGATGCGAGGGGAACGGAAGGAAAAGAGCTAGGGTTAATGTTTCTGCACGAATCTTAAAGCATATCCGATAGTCTAAAATTTGAAAGATGGAAGGTGAGATTTTCTATCAAGAGATATACAGACAGTCCCTATTAACAAAAAAAAAGATACCTGAACGTTGTGTTGTGCTTTACTGTCACATTATAT
The DNA here is from genome assembly GCF_034140825.1 of Oryza sativa Japonica Group. NCBI lineage: Eukaryota > Viridiplantae > Streptophyta > Magnoliopsida > Poales > Poaceae > Oryza > Oryza sativa. Next base: position 21,600,681 of record NC_089038.1, read on the forward strand.
TGGCTACTTTTTTCACACATCCATTTGTCCAACTCTTTCCCAGCTGCATTCAAATAAATGATTCTTGATACAAAAGCCCACAGCAACGAGTTCAGAAGACAGTGCACCGCGCATTAGTTGTGATATTATATATTTATAATATAGGCATATATAGTTGTGCTATTCTGATTAAGAGAAGACATTAGTTAACAGTGACTTTTTTTTTTGTCCAATAGAAACAATTTCATACTCACACTTCAACGCGCATGTTTTTGTCCTAAGGGAATATCCCCCATTTTTTAACATGTCATTCAAATGGTTTTTTACATGTCATTCAAATAGTTATAATATCTTTTGAAAAAACAAACTGAGAACATCGATGGCATTAGAAGGCAAAGATGGGATTAATCGATTAAAAGTGTGATGAGAAGGAAAGTTTTCTAATATATCTACTTTATAAAGGAGAGGTTCTCTTATAATATGAGATGAGAAAATTCAGCTAGAATGATAAAGGTGCATTAGTGCATCCCCGGAGTGTTTACAAAGTAAATTTCATCTACTCCTGACATAAAAATAGCAGCTCAACCAGTAGTCCATCTCTATCAGTATGAAACAATTTGGCACACTTTACCACATTCGGACCTCGGATTATATAACAGCTAAAAATTAATGCCAGTTGTACTGGATCTATCAGTTTGATCTCTTTGCAATTATGAAGCATCACATATCATAAGAATTGATCTACAAGAACACAAATATAGACAGAAAAATGCCCCATAGTCAGGTCTTAATATTGCCACAGCCTCATTGGAGCCCAGGATATGGCATTCAACCTCATGTACATGTAGCCGAGCTGTAGCCATTGCTCCTCCAAACACAACCATTGCAGCTCCACGTATATATCGTCGATGAGCATCATAGGCATGAAATGGGATTATGGGATAGTGATATATTAATTGGGGACTAGGATGCATCGGAAATTCGATAGTGTCTAGAGGTAATGCTACCGCCATGAAACACGGGGGCCAAATGTCGTCTGGTTGCCGTCATGCATATGGCTAATGCAGCGAAAGATGGCATAGCTTCCAACCTCGTGAAATTAGGAAGAATTGGGAAACCATCAGCAGAAGATCATGGACGATCTCGGCTATAGTTTCTTTGTTAGCCTAGCGGCTGCCAGTCACACTTAGCAGTAACCGGTACAGTGCTGGCCTTCTCTTGGACTATGTGGTGGTGATTATTTTTTTTTCTTTCCTAGCTATTGCCTCCTAGGACTCTAGTCTTGTAAGTTTTCTCCTGCTCTATTCAATGAATTTTTGCACTGTATGGTCAGGTGGGGGTGGCTAATACGAAAGCACGTGCTTGGGGTCTAATTCACACTCGACATAACACAGTTAGAGTCAGTTTCCGAAACTTTCCGAATATTATTACTTGTACTACCAATAAACCCTCCATACAAATTGTCTTAGAAATAGACCATCGTATGCTTACATCATCATTTATGTGCTCTTCTCCAGCAATAATTTATTGTCATTAGTAATATGTTTCTGCCAGAGTTATATGGTTCGGAAAAGTCCATGTACGATTCAGTGATAAATAGCTGCCACAGGCCCATAGTTGCATCACAACACGGAACAGAAGACATGCATGCAACTATGTATGATAATATGACCCCGAAAGAGGATCGATGAGAGTTCAAGGTCAAACGCAGTCGTAGATGACTCAATGTTGCTATTTACTGATATACTTTCTCCGTCAAAAAAAACGAATGAGACGGAGAAAGTATGCTTCGGAGTTGGGAGTGGGACTAGGAGACACCGGAAATTCAGTCTGTTTAGGAACAGTCTCCTGGCCACGGACCAGAGTGGCAAGTGCAGCCAATTATGTGGTTGCTGCTCGTGAATCAGGATTAACAGCAGAAAATGATGTTCTTCCATGCAAGATGCAAAAGAACTGTACACTTGGGAGTCCATACAAATTCTCCTTTCGTGCATTTCACAAAGCACTAAGGAATTCACAACATTCGTGAAAAAAAAAAGATCCATGTTATCTCTCTCTAATTCTAGAATTTGACATTATATGACGTACTAACTGAGAATTACTCTAAAAACAAATCACTCTGTAACTGTAAGACCTTTTTCTTCCTCCCTCTATAAGATAGGTGAACAGCCTTCCAAACAGTGTACCCAAAAACAGACCGTCATATACATAAATGATATTTTCCCTTATATATGGATGTGTTTAGATCCAAAGTTTGGATCCAAACTTCAGTCCTTTTCCATCACATCAACCTGTCATACACACCCAACTTTTCAGTCACATCATCTCCAATTTCAACCAAAATTCAAACTTTGGATCCAACTAAACACAACCTATATCTTTTTGTCCACCAGAGTTTGGTCTGCAAGTCCTGTCTATGATTCTGCTGCAGTTGTATCATAAATTATTATGTATTCTAGTTAATGCAGACGCCGGGGACCAGGGAGTTATACTTTCATTATATATCTATCTATATATATAGATGAACATACAATGGGATCATGATGGTAAGGTCATATCAACAATTGTTGATGTTGTCTCTGCCTAGGGAATGGCATACCAATACAATGGAATACTCTACATCATATTGGTAATCTTGGAACTAGAGACATCGGAAATTTTCAGCGGTGTGGACTACTCTCTCCAAGCCAGAAAAAAAAGAAGATCGAGGCAAATGTCACCACCGTGCAGAATCATACTGGACTCCTCTGGCTTAAACTAGAACAGATCCAACTTGTTAGACTTTTGCATGTATTTGGGGTGTAGGAAATAGTTAAAGGAAAGGTCCAGATTCCCCCCCCCCCAAAAAAAAAAAACTTTAAATTAAAGTTTATCTAGCACCCTAAACTTTGAAACCGAATATTCAATCCCCTCAATTTGACAATACCATTTATAGAACCACCTAAGGTGGTTTTGCATAGTTATTTTTATCTAATTGTTATATAAGTTGGATGAGTCTGACCACTTGACATAGACATTAGACATATATATTAAATCACTACTTAAATTGTTATTTTTTACCTATTATTAACTTTCACTTACTAATAGCGCGGTACAAACATAATAATAGTATGGTATCGATGTATAAGGATAAATTGATGACTTACAACTGATGATATACATGCGAGATACGGCATTTAATCGGTTGTAGCTGTAAGATCAACGTGTGTTTTGATTCTAATTCTGTGATGAACAATTGGTACCTGTGATTATCGGTTTTGATATTTGGAGATTATCGTCGAAGTGGTTTTGGAGATAATCAATTTCCAGGAGATGAACAGGGTTTACTGGTTTGTCGGGACCGGTCAGATCGGGCGGTGGTTGCCGGTCAGACCGGCGCTATGTGAGCGGTCAGACCGGCTTGCCCGCGGTCTGACTGGCCGACGCTGTGTCGGTTTCGGTTTCGTGTTGTTTATTTGGATATCCATGATTGTTTCATGGTTATGGCTTCTAGATGGATACTATACGTATGTAATACTGTTCTTTGCTAACAATGAGTCGAGTTGGAGATAGCTTGGTCTCGAAATATGGTTTCTTTGTTTGTTTCATGTGTAGGTGACTCGATGCCTCGGGAGAGTATTTGCGGTGATGGACCGGGAGTCGGCTTGGTGGTAAGACGATGTCCGTGGTGGTCAGATATCATGCGGGATACTAAGGCTAGAGTTGATGTACGTGGTTGATGGAGATTCTATATGGCATACGATGGAGGTATTGTGTGCGTATGGGATGCGGAGTCGAATTTGGAAGGAGTCCAAATTTGGTACGATTGGTTATGTGGAGTTTATTTCTTGTACTAGAGGGTTTCCTAAGGTGTTTAGGACTCTTAGTATGAGTTTGGTTCGTGGCTTTAGGCTGCCTACCTCATGTATAAATAGAGAGAGAGCGTGAGGCTTCCCGGTATCGCTTTTGAGAGCAATTGAGTTGCTAGTTTAGTTAGGGTTTCGAGTTTAGTCGAGATTTTTGTAAGGAGTGCTGTTGGTGCACTTTGTAAACACAGAGAGAAGCAATAAAGTTTTCATCTACTTTGAGAGTTCTTCGATTTATGTTTCACCGGGTTTCGGCGGTCTAACCGGCATCTCACCAGCGGTCAGACCGGCGGCATCGCGGCGGTCCGACTGGCGGTACTAGGGCGGTCAGACCGGCGGCGGCGACAGGAGCTGGCGATTGATCTCGGCGGTTCGACTGGTGTTACAACCTTGGTCAGACCGACGATATTCAGGCAGTCAGACCGGCGCTACTACTTCGGTCAGACCGCGATCCATTGATTTCGAGGGTAACTTTTATTTCCACTAAAAGTTTTTGGTTTTTGGATATACCAACTATTCACCCCCCTCTGGTTGGACTAGTTCTTGTGATTCGATCCTACAAGTGGTATCAGAGCCACATTTGCTCTTTTTGATCTTTACCGATCTTGAGTTTTTTCCATGGCTACTTCTAATAAGTTTACAACTAAGCCTCATATTTTCGATGGAACAGATTTTTCTCATTGGTGTAGTAGGATGCAATCTTACATTATGGCTGAGAATTATAATATTTGGAGAAAAGTTTCTCTTTCTTATGTGATTCTTGAAACTATTAATATTGCTGCTGAAAAAACTACTTTTGAACTAAATTGCAAAGCTCGCAATATTCTTTTGAGTGGGATTTCTCGTTCGGATTATGATCGTATTGCTCATCTTCAAACTGCTCATGAGATTTGGGTTGCTTTGAATAATTTTTATGAAGGTACTAATAACATTAAAGAACTTCGTCGTGATTTTTTTAAAAAGAAGTACATTAAATTTGAGATGAAATCTGGAGAAGCTTTGAATAACTGTCTTCTCCCATGGAGAGACGTGTAGGTTCGTTTACTATATTGTCCCGAGGCGTCCAGACCTAGAAAGAAATCCATCCCCATCGCCTTCTCTCGCCCTTCCGCCGCCATCTTGCTCGCCTTCGTCCTCCGGCCGGCCACTGGGGAGCTACGCCTACGCCCTGCCCCTTCCAACCGAGTGCCCCAGGTCCGCTGCTTCTACTTCTACATCTGTTTTATCTTTATCCTCTCGGTTGGAAAGCCAATTTTTTTTCATTTTCTCGTTGTTTTATCTTTGATATTTGCAGAACTTGTGATACCATCTTATCCTGCAGCAGAGCAGGCCGGACGCTCCCTGGATTGACTGCAAAGCAGATCGAATCGGTTTGTTGCTCCGTGCTTCTACTCTTTCTTCCCCGCAATCTAATCTTGCTAGCTAGTACCGTACCCAAATCACGGAGATTGTCTGTTCTTTCTTTTTTTTTTTCCCTCTCGTTCTTACTGAATCTTCACTATATTTTCTGATGATTTTTTTTTCCTTTGAAGTTTGTGGATCGACGATGAGCCTCTCGCGACGCTTTCTGAATGTGATTATGGACAGCCGCATCCTTGGGTTGAGGTCGCTGCGCCGCATCGACCTAGCGCGCCAGAAATTCTTTAACCCAGGACCACCACTAAACGGAAAAGGATCGGTGGCCAATGCCGACTGTGAGGCGTCAAAGATGCCGAGGATTCATCTTCCCGACCCGATCATCACGTTCCGAGCTTCACCCAAGGACGACGACCAGAGGAGGAGCATCCAATACCTCCCACTCACGGAGAGCAAGATGCTCTGCGCGGACCAGTCTGGGCGCACCTTCCTCTTCGACGCCGAGACGCACCACGTGGTGACCATGCCCAGCCTCCACAAACCCAAGGAAAAACCCCTCTCCCTCTTCATCCCGAGCGCAGTCAGTCAAAACATGGACGAGGAGGAGTATGATGAAGACTATGTTGGCACCCTCTTTGTCATGGAGAGCAGTCCCAATATGGAGCTGCGCTACAAAGACCAGACGAGTGACCAGTTTGAGGCGTACACCTATGGCCAGCAGCACAAGAAGACATCCTTCAAGTACTGGAAGTGCCAACTGCTGCCGCCGCCGCCTTACCTACGTGACCCCATGCAGATGAAGGTCCGCTCCGAGATCATGTCCTACGCAGTGGTCGGTGGTGGCACCTAAATCTTGATATCAATGGAGGACGTTGGCACCTACTGCATGGACATTGCGACCCACACTTGGAGCCCGGTTGGCAAGTGGATGCTACCCTTGTATGGCAAGATTGAGTATGTGCCGGAACTCAATCTCTGGTTTGGATTCTCTGACAAGAACCACCTATCTGCTGCTGATCTCTCCAACCTGGACTCCAAACCACAGCTAGTTGGCACTTGGAAGGAGTTTGACCCGCTGGAGGACTGGGATCTACTGCAGGGGCCTCAGCTTGTCAACATAGGCTCGGGCAAGTTCTGCATTGCAAGGTTCTTCAATACTACGAGAATTAGCTACTACGGCGATGATTTCATTGACCAGACATTTGCTATCATAACCGGTGTGGAGGTGGTGCCACGTACCTACCAGGGCAATGGGAATGGCAGTGCCAACGGTGGCAAAGACAACAGAATTGCAAGCAGCAATTGCAATGGCAGTGCAAGCAACAGTTGCAATGGCCATGGTAATGGCAATGGCAACGGCAATGGTGGCAAAAAGAAACTCCGAATGATCAAGCACAAGTCGAAATGTCACACCACTACTGACGGCACTTTCATTGAGTCAGTGTTCTAATATATTTTGAGACTTGCTTTGCTTCCAAGAAGATTCCCTTAGTCCACTTTTCATTAGTATCTTAATAGACTATAAGAGGTATGCTTGTATTATTAATGTCACAAGTTTGGACTTTTGTTTTATCCATTGTGCATCCTACTATCTATTAGTAACCCTACAATCTCTGGATGAAGTCTAGTAGTGTCACACCCCAATCTGATACCGCCGTACAACGGCACCTGACAGGAGCGTGTCGTAGGGAAAACGGCGCGAACCGCTTCCTACGAAACCGCGATCTCGGTACCAGTCCCAGGACATAGTGCTGGTACCCACGGTGACAAATATGAATCATAGCAATCCTTAAATAAATAGAGGACTTATTTACCTTAACTTAGGTTGCAGCTCAGACAGCCCGAGAATACAACCGACAACACGGACGAGGCGAACACCAACAACAACAGCGGCAGCGGAACCAACGGTCTAACACCCAACACCACAGGCGACGGCTGGGAACCAGGACGAAACCCTAATCTTCACTTCACTTTGTCTTCTCTTCAGGGCGGAGGAACTATATATATTTATATGGAGCAAGGGTGAGTACTTTCGTACTCAGCAAGTCACGGGAACTTAGGTGTTTAATGCAAGCTTGGAAGAGAGGCAAGGTTGTTTTGCAAATCTTTTATTTGAAGATATTTTGAAATCACTAAGTGAATTATTTCTTTCTAAGTTTGGGTCGAAAAGAGACTTACGTCTCAAATCGACTTAAGAGATGCTTTTCAACAGCTCAAATGGAAATGTACCGACCTCCCGGGTCAGATCATTACTTCTCGGCTCCCAGAGCCATTCCACTTGAATAATCGGCTCCCAGAGCCTTTTTCATTTTCTCGGACTCCCAGAGTCCAGCTGCCCAGCAGCACAACAATCCGCTTCCACTCGGGAAGCCTAGTCTATGATGCCCGCAGACATCCCGAATCACACAGATTCGTTTCTGACCACTCAGGTCGTCCATCTGCCACATAGGCTGATTCTGGTTACGATTCCCACACCACAACAACTTTTCACAAAGCACAGGCAAACAAATCTACGCAACGGGAACCACCTCACATCTGCCCATGACCGTGGGCACGGCTGTTCGAACAGTTGGTTAACCTCTGCAAAGGGGTACACTTTACCCACAAGACACGAACTTACTCCAGACACTGGCCGGTGTCAGAGGTTCGCGACAAAGCCTTTCCCAAGCCGACCCAGGGATACCTCATGCCACATAGAAGGATCAAATCCTCACATAAACATAGGCCATTTTAGGCGTTCACAAATCAAACTCCAACCACCTCGATCGGTAATTCAGCAAGCTTCTCGTTCTTGCATTACCAGGAACCCGGTTTGGCTCCAACCGACCCCGCCCCAACGTTCCCAACTATTGGCATGCGAGGTTTCCCTGAACCGACTAGTTACTTAGCCAGGGTGTCCCATTCCACCTTGTGGTTGCACTTTGATTATGTTCGATGAGTTTCCCATAGGAATCGGTCCTTATATGCGAATACGGGACAGTGCCACATAGGCACAACCCCCGCATCGCAAGTTTTCACAATTCATTTTATTTTCAAACACACCGACACCACATGTCGGGTTTTGAAGGCTTCACAAACCCATTTCCCAAGTTTTCGACAAACAACGGTGTATGTGGGATATTTGGTATACGCGCTCAGAGAGCACGAATACCGAGGTACCACAAGGGTGGAGCGACAAGGAATCAGGGTAGTACGACCTACGGAAATTAGTGCGACTACTAGGTAGGTCCGTCGATTTGGCACGCAAACCGAGGCCAAGCAAGTTAAGTGTGTGATTATAATAATGCAAGTTGCAAACAAAATAATAATGACTTTTCAATTATAGGGGCAATTGATCAAAGGGTGACTTGCCTTGCTCAAGGTCTTCACGAAGCTTCACGAATCTTCGAGAAAACCCGCGATCGACGAAAATCCGATAACTGCAACTATACGCAAACAATCGAAAACCTAAACAAAAGACAAAAAGAAAGATCCTATTTAGACTAATTAGTAGTGCCATTAAATAGATCTCAATTTACGGAATTATTGGAAGTTGAACGGAGTCAATCGGAAGAGCGGTTGGGAAGATATGAATTTTGGAAGTTTAATTGGAATTTCTGGAAGACGAGAAATGGTTTATGGAATTTATAGAAATAATATTCTCAAGAATATTATTGACAGTCACTGACGTGCGGGACCAAAGGAAAATGATTCATGGAATTTTGGAATAAAGAATTTTATTTATGAAACAAAGGAAAAGGATTTATTAAATCCCTTGGAAAATTAAAGGGATGAGGGATGTGATTTGGACTTGTCTCGGGTGGCATTGGTGCGGCCCAAAGGGTTGAAGGAGGCTCGGCCGAGCCATTGGGCCGGGCGCGGCCACGGGGAGGCGGCCCAACAGAGGGGGCGCGGGGGTGAGAGAGACGGCCCGGTGGACCGATTCCACCGCGCGGGGTCCCGGGTGGGGCCCGCTTGTCGGTGATACGGCCCACGGTGGGATGGGCGCACGCGAGGGCGGCGCTAGGGTTCGGGGGGGGAAGCGGTCCACGCGCGGCGCGCGGGTGGACGCGGTGTGCGGCGGGCCCACGCGCAGCATGTCGGCTCTCCGTGGACCGCGCGCGAGGGTGGGGGACGGAGGGAGGCGGCTGACCGAGGTCAGCTTTGACCCGGTCGCGTCGAGGTGGCGCCGACGTGGCAGCCACGCGGGCCGGGCGAGAGGAGGAAGAAGAACAGGAGCTCCAACCAACGGTGGCCGACGGCGGGGTTTCACCGGAGCACGACGCAGCGATTCGATCGAGAGGGAGTTCACCGGTACAAAGGGGAGCACGAGAGGGGTTGAGCCAACGGCTCGGATCCTTCGAGGAGGGGCCGACGACGACGAATCGCGGCGGCGCACGCCGGTGGCGGGAAAAGGGGGAAACGGCGGAGGGGTGACGGGGATTCAATTCAAGGCGGTGGGGGCATGTCCGGGGTTCAAGAAATCCGTTTCCGGCATCGGATGGGGCGGAGGAGCACCGAGGAGGGCTAGCGACGGCGGCGGCCTCCGGAAGCGGGCGGCAATGGCGGCGAGGCCATGCCGAGCGGCGGCGGAGCTCGGGGCGGTGTCTACGCGCTTTCGAGGGGCTAGTAGAGCTACCACGCAAGCTAGAGAGGGCGAGGGAGAACGAGGAAGGAGAATGGAGGGAGTCACTACCGAGTCGGGACGGCACCGTGACGAGTGGCCGACGGTGCGGGAGTGAGTTCTCCGTTCTCAGGCCGGGGAAGGGGAAGAAGGGGGGGTGCTCGGAGTCCCGCGTCACGCGTCCTCGCACGCACCGGCCTCCCCAGTGCTTGGCGACGAACGGCGACGGCGAGAGTGGAGTGAGCAACAACAATAGCGCGGCAGTGATGGAAGTGAAACGAGAGGAGGATTCGATGGGAAGGGCTCGGGTTTTATAGGCGCGGGGTGAGGCGATGTCGGTTTGGGAGGGGAGAACCGACCTTGGCGGTCAAGCGCTCGGCTGGCGGCAGCGGCGGTTTCGTGGGCGATGCAAAAGCGGCGACGGCGTGGATGCTTTGGGCGGCGAAGGCGGTGGATCGGACGGCCGAATTTCGGGTCGTGAGCGCGGGCTGGCGGTCGCGCCCGTGGTCCAGGCGGTGGCAGGCGGTGACGCCGATGGTGGTCGGGAAAGGGAAAAAGAAGGGGAAAAAGAGAGGCTCGCTCCAAGCCGATTCGGGAAGGGAGTAGGAGGGAGAGGGAGAGCTCGGCCTCCGGGTTTTGGCAGGACGCGCGTGGAGCGGCTCGAGCACGCGCGCGGGGCCGTGCGGCTGCGTGGTGCAGCGCGGCAGGGCAGCGGGGCTGGTGCGGCGGCGACCCACGCGCGAGCGCGTGCACGCGGACGCGAGGGCGCGGCAGGGCTGACGGCGGCAACGACCGGCCGGTCGGCCACGCACGAGCGCGGGAAAGAGCGAAGGCGGTGGCGGGTTTTGGGCGGCGACGGCGGGAAGCGGCGATGGCGGCAGCGCTGGCGTGGGAGAGAGAGAAAGGAAGCAGAGAGAGAGAGCGAGGAAAGAGAGAGGAAGAAGAGAGGCGATGCCTCTCTCTCTCTCGGCGCGTGCAGCGCACGTGGAGGTGGAGGGAGCTGAGGAGAAATGGGCCGAGCAAGGGAGAAACGGCCCATAGCCAAGAAGGACGCAATTTAGACTTTTTTCGAGAGAACTGATTTGGTGGGGGGGTTTCAATTGGAGAGAATTTGAGAAGGATTTTTGGAATTTAACCTTGATACTTTGACTTTAGGAACATAAGGTGAAGTCAAGGGAAGGATTCGAGGCGAGATTTGAATAATTCTAGATTCGTAGAAGTATTTGGCGAGGATTCAAAGGAAGGATTTGAATTTCAGAATTTGATTTCAGAGACTTGAATCGGAAAAGGAATTTTTCGAGGTGGAGGATTTCGATTTCGATGAGAGGGAACAACGGGATTAAATTGAGATCCTTGGCACAACTTAGACTCTCACACAAAGAACGAAAATTTTCGCAATTAGGATTTTGCCGAGTTAGTTTTTAACGACTCACGAAAAGCGGAGCGTTACAAGTAGTAAGAGACTAGATGGCGTGCTTTACTGATGTGTGTCTCCGTGTGTTGTCTATTGATGTGTGATATCATCTCCTGCAATGATATAGCTTGTAAGATACCTTAATTTTGCCCTTCTATAATCGGGATGGTATTATTTCTTTATGAATTGCCTCCCAACTGCGATGGTTTTTTTATATGCTCTGTGATTGGTTACATACTTAACCAAAAAGCATTTCAATTTTCCTCATTTTTTGGGTGAGGTTTCCTATTAGTCTGGAGTCGGCACAAGTACCACGTTCTGTTACCATTTATATGGTAATGTTAGATATTTGTATGACCTGCTCATTGACCTGTCTACAGTGAACAATTGTTTGTTACGATGGGTATTGGACACAGAAGCACAAAAGTAGTGCTAAACTATTGCATCGTACTCAAAGCTTACGTGAGAGGTTTGCAGTTATACGAGAGTGCGAGATCCTTGAAAGAAGAGCATGAGCTTGAGTTGAAATTAAGCACTTATTATTGTCTTTTGCTCAAATATAATAACACTGCCATTTAGAACTTGGAAAACCACCATATCAACAAGCAACCAGCCGGTACAGAAAAGTCAGAGATTGCTAACCGGAAATCGTGCAATTTCAACACTGGATCAAGCAAATTCAACCGAGAAGATAAATGTATCCACCCAATTCTCACCACCAATCAATGTACACACGACGTATTTTAGATTTGAAGGTTGGCTGGTGCCTGGTGGAGCAGCTGACCTTGTGAAAGTTGGTTGCTTTGCTCCGCTAGAGCATGCATGGTAAGTTATGGTTTTGTCTCGAGTTATCGACAATTCGTCACTGGTTTGTGTGCACTTGGAGGCGTATGAAATTCAGCAGCTCCATTCACATGACTCAAAAGTAATGATGTTCTTCGTTAGTTCCCTTTAGAAATGTTCATTTGTTATTCTCAACTAAATCTTTATTTTATCTTTATCTTTATTTTTGTCTTGGCTTACTTAAAAAAAATTATAGTGGTTTTGTCGTCCCACCTAACATATCTACCCTGAAATAGGAATAGGAAATCAAAATATAAGGAAAAACTACAAATTCTCCCCTTGAACTATCGCGGTCGACCGAATTACCTCTCTAAACCTGAAAAACAGACATTGTTCGCTCTGAATTTTCAATACTGGACGAATTACCCCCCTCGATCTAATCCAGAGTAGTATAGTTCTACATGGCGTACACATGGCAATCTAGTCAGTATTTTCTTTTTTAAAAAGTTATGGGACCCACCGTCGTATCTCCCCTTCCCCTCTTCCCCTGGAAGAAAATTATGTACCCTCATCCGAAAGACTTAATTCCTCTGTACGACACCTGTCCCCGCACGAATCACAAGACAGGCTTACTCCCCTCATCCTTCTGCCTCCGGTTCCTCATTCTCTTTGCTCTCCTCGGCGAGGCGTCGAGCTCGCGGCTGTCGCTGTCGCGGGCATCGAGCGGGATTCGTGATGTGGCAGAGAAACTCAGCAGCATCCATGCTCGCATGAGTCGCTGCTCGGGAAGAATCGTCAAGACATCAACATATTATAATCCTGAAAGGCTCAAATACAAAGAAATCTTTGAAGGCTCAATGATAATCAGTGCAATGCACCATACAGACTAAACTCAACGGCAAGCAAAATCTAATCGTTGAATAATTTCATCGTGAGGCAACTCTTTGCAGTTCAAGGAGCAGATTCGAATCGATGACACACCTTCTTCCAAATCTTGAGATATCTTGTACAAGCAGGCCGGAAGCACGAGCTTGATGCCTTGATTCTAATTCCTGGCTGCCCTCATGAGCTCGATGCTGCGGGGCGCCGCCGCGTGGGCTGTCGGACGGGCCCGAGCTCGACTCCTCACCAGTCACCAGGAGCGAAAGAATGAGGAACCGAAGCGAGACGAGGGGGATTGAGGGAGTAAGCATGCGCTGTGATTCGTGCGGAACAGGTGTCGTGCAGAGCAACAAAGTCCTTCGGATGAGGGTAAGACTTCGGTCTTACATAATTTTCTTCCCTTCCTCTCTCTCTCTCTCTCCACACACTCTCTCTCACAGGGCGGCGCGGAAGAACCAAGCCCTGGGCGGGCACCCAAGCGCCGTGAAGAAGTGCTGGAGCACAGTCAGCGGCGGCGGCGCAACACCGGTGCGACGGCATAGCACGGTGAAGCTGGCGAGGAGGCGCCACGCGCTCGGCGTGAGCTAGCTCGGTGCGAGCCCGAAGTAGGCGAGCACCCGGAGACGGGGGCGCGCACGCCGGGAGGTCGACGGCGTGGAGCGCGGTGAAGCCGCGCGGGAGGCAAGCCGTGATGGAGAGGCAGGCGGCGACTGGAGGCAGAGGCACCTCGTCTTCCCCGCGCCACCGCACACCACCCGTCCACGCCAATCGTCCGCCCGCCCATCGCCTGTCCCCGCACCGCCGCCCACCGCCTGTCCCCGCGCCGCTGCCCACCGCTCGCCTCGCGCCGTCGCCATCGCTCGTCCCCGTGCCGCCGCCCACCACCTGTCCCCGCGCTCCCGCACACCGCCTGTCCGTGCTGACCATCCGCCTGTCCCCGCGCCCCCTCACCACCGCCGCCCACCGCCTGTTCCCGCGCCGCCCGTCAGCGCCGACCATCCGCCCGCCTCGACACGCCTCCCCGAGCGAGCTCCGGCTGCCTCCTGCTCTGGGAGATGAGGGTGGCGGCGGCGGCCGGATTTGGGGAACCGGCTCACCTCCGCCTCCGCCCCCAGCCACGCGAGCTCGCTCCGCCCACCTCCGCCATTGGCCGCCAGAGTGCGCTGGGGGGGGCCCTCAAATTCGCGTGATTCAACTTTTTTAACACCCAATTCACATGCCCTCTATAATATGTCATTAGCCGGGGACCCTCAAATTCGCGTGCTTCAACTTTTTTAACACCCAATTCACATGCCTCTATGATATATCATTAGGACTGCTAATTAGTCTATTTGGTACCAATTTTTCTATGTTTTCTGTATTTCTCTTTTCTTAGTTCTATTTGTATATTTTTCAAAGTTTGTGGACGTTTTTGCCCATGGGCCCACCTGTCAGATCAAAGAGAGAAATATATGTCTGGTTCTGGATCGATTGATCCCTCCAAGCGTAGCGCCACCGCCGCCCCACACGCGCTACTTCGGCGTCGCCCCGCCGCCAGGTGCCACTACCGACCGTCCGACCCACCGCCCTAGCGCCAGCACCGACCCGCAGCCCCACCATCCCCGCCGCCCAAGTGCCACCACTCAGCCGCCGCCGAGCGCCACCACCGACGCCCCCGCCGCCACAGTTCACCACCACCCGGCCGGCACTGTGCGGCACCACCTCCAGCCGCCCCAGCCATCAGCGCCATTAGAGGTTTGCAATATTGCAATATACCTGAAACTTTTTGGCTACAATATGCATGTCTGTTACAGACTCAATGTCCTCAAGCACCCAGGAAATATGTAAATGAGAACTAATTAAGATCCTACAACATTCAGTAAGCAGTCATCCAGTTGCCATCATGCTCGGCACTATAAGCGATCATCTGTAAATAAGAGCTAGGTGCCGATGGAGCTCATCCAGTTGCCACCATACTCGGCGTCGGAGGCGGTGGAGGCAGAACGGGGGCGTCGACCTGGGGTGGCGGCGCACAGTGCTAGCGGCGCTGCTCGACGGCGGGGTGGTGGGGCGACGCACCCGGGCGGCGGCCGCTCGTCGGCGCGGTGGTGGGGCGGAGCCGCTCGGCGGCGCAGTGGTAGTTGCTAGTGTCTGGTGGCGCTCGGCGTCGCTGGTGTCTGGTATCGATCCAGAACCAGAGAGATATTTCTCTTTTTATCTGACAGGTGGGTCCATGGGCAAAAACGTCCACAAACCTTGAAAAAGTATACAAATGAAATTAAGAAAAGAGAAATACAATAAAAATAGATGAAATTAAGAAAATAGAAATACAATAAAAATAGAGAAAGTGGTACCAAATAGACTAATTAGCAATCCTAATGACATATTATAGAAGGCACGTGAATTGGGTGGTAAAAAAATTGAGACAAGCGAATTTGATGGTAAATAGTCTAAATTCTCGGGGGGGGGGGGGGGGGGGAGATAGGTGGGCCCAAGGGTTTTTTACCCTTTTTTCTGCTGACTGGTCTGCCATGTGTGCTAAATCAAGTCAAAACCGCTCAGAACAGTGTCAGGGGTTCTTAGTCCGGTATAAATAGTTTAAGGTGTAAAATGTCTGGTATTTAAGCTTAGGGGAGCAATTCGTTTAACCGTGATAGTTCGCGCGGGGGAGGGGGTAATTCGTACTTTTTCTAAAATATAATGTAGAGTAAAATACACCATCGGTCCTTAAACTTGTCAGGAGGTTTCACTTAGGTCCACGAACTTGTAAAGTGCACATCGAGGTCCCTAAACTTGGTTTATTGTATTATCCCAGTCCAAAGCCGCGTTTGACTGTGATCTTGCCTACGTGGCACGCCACGTGGACAATAACATGGATTTTTTTTTATTTTTTTTCTCCCTTCTTCCTTCTTTTTTCTCTTCCTTCCTTCTTTTTTCTCGGTGGTGAGAGGCGGCACGAGGGGAAGGGTTGTCGCAGTGGTGAAAGAAGAAGGAAGAAAGGATAAAAAAATTCCATGTCAGCCTTCACGTGGCGTGCCACGTAGGCAGGACCACGGTTAAACACGGCTTTGGACTGGGATGATACAATAAACCAAGTTTAGGGATCTCGATGTACACTTTGCAAGTTCGTGGACCTAAGTGAAACCTACTGACAAGTTTAAGGACCGTTGATGCATTTTAATCTACTAGTAATAGTGCACGTGCAAGGCACGTTCCAGCACTATATATCATGGTAAACATATAAACACAATCAAACGGCGGTGACCGGCGACGACGGGAGGCGGAGACCGGAGAGGTAGGGCGTGGCGCACCATCAGGAGCGATTTTTTCTAGATTTGGGTGGCGGAAGGCATGGGAGGAGGCGGGGCGGCGGAAGGCGGGGATGAGGCGGGGCAGTGGAAGGCGGAGGAGGAGGAGGCGCGGCGGCGGAATGCGGGGGAGGACGCGCGGCGGCAGAAGGTGGGGAAGGAGGAGGCGCAGGTGGTCTGGCGACGTTTTTTCTTTCGATTTGTCGAAGGAAGGGACCGAGAAGCGCTAATCGCATGTTAATCCGACGCTAATTGCAATCGTGATGTTAATTGCACTATACAACTCGTGCTTTTTATATTAGTAGATAATGTAACTTGTAACTTTTCGCTCTCTTGCCAGATCGGTCCCTCCCCATATGGCTTCTGAATCCTTCTCCCTCCCTATAACCGACCGGGAAAATAAGAAATAGGAAATAGAAATCAGAAACAGATCGCTTGACAGAACCTGAAAGATAGAAATGAAAAGACTGAAAGCATTTCTGAACATTCTGAAGACTGAAGAGAAGGGAGTAATGAATGGCTGAGATCGATGGATAACGGTTCGCTCTTTACATCCAACGGAGCTGCGGATGAAGGACCACTGCAGACTTCAAGTTTTTGTCATTATCGTTGCTTTACTCTCTTTACAGCTGTAAGATGATTCCTGATGTAAGAGACTATTTAAGTTGGCATTTGGCCAGATGAAGAAGATAAGAAAGAACTAAATTTCCTTATTGTCTTTAGGAGTAGGCTAATTAGAACCCTAGTTTATCCTTTCGGCGACCAACCAGATTTGTTGAGCACGTCAGAGAGAGAGTTGATTACCCATTTCTGAGCTCGGGTCTTGACATCGCTCCCTCCCCAGACCTAACAACCTTTTTTCCAAAAACTTTTACTTTGTAGAACCTCAGACTGAAAATAGGAATAGGAAATAAAAAATTATAATGTAACTTGTAACTTGTCGCTCTCTCGCCAGATCGCTCCATTCCAATATCGCTTATAATCCCTCTCCCTCCCCAAACTATAGATGGCCATATTGCCTGCGGCCCGTGGCCCAGCCCAAGCACAGCATGGCCTGACAGGGGTCGTACCCGTGCTGGCCTGGCCCTACAGCCGTGCCGTACTTGGGCTGCACCCTCGGCACGTCTGGCCGGCCCGGCTCAGCACGATCGAAGAAAAATAGTATAGGGATGCAAAATATACTTAAATAACCATATAGGGCAAGGCCCAAAAAGAAGAGATACAAAATAGACCCATTTTTCCAACCATATGAATAGGAATAAGTTCACTTTGGATCCCTCTATTTGTCGCCTAGCCTGACTTTCGTCCTTGATCGCAAAACCGGGTATGATAAGTCCCCCAACTTACAAAACCGTTCAAGTAAGGTCCCTCGGCAGTATTTGACTCCAGTTTTAGCTTAGGTGGCGCCTACATGGCTAATTTGACCCGGTGATCATCTGACATGACATTGACGTGGCGCTTACGTAGCAATTCGATCCGAAAAATAATAAAACCTCTATAGGACCCACATGTAAGTTTCACGCACACTATAATAAAAAAATGGTGGGGCCCACGTGGACCCCACCTGTCATCCTCACTACCAATTCTCTCTCTACTCCATCTTCCTCCTCTCTCCAGCCGAAGCGGCGGGTGGAGCGGTGATGGCGGCAGAGCGGCGGGGAGGAGTGCCGGCGGCCGGAGTGGGGCGGGGAAGGAGCGGCGGCGGCCTACGACGACAATTGCAGCAAGGAACGCCATGTACACCCTAATCTGCATCAAGAAAAAAAAACGAAAAGGAGAAAATCGGATTTGTATCAAAGCTGAGAAATCGAAGAAGGAGAAGGAGACGTAGAGCTGGTCGTGGTTGTCGCGCGAGAAGGAGACCTCGCAAAACTGACGTATCTTGCATCAGAGATTCCTCTATACGGAGTCATCATGCTATCGCGCTCCCCGACTTGGATCGAGCACGCTGCAGACACCTTGTCTCGATTCTCGTCATCTGCTAATCTGCTCTAGTAAGGCCTCCTTTAATGGTGCACTAGCTCATGCTTCATGCTTGTCCATCTCATATAAGAGATAGCAAAAAGTCTACCTCTCTCCAATAGATTGTCTCATAGCACATTGTTTAAAATGCTTTGGGTTTCACAATTCCTCTCACATTTTCTTTAGGAACTTAGCTCTTGAAGAAGAGATAGTGCATTCTCTCTCCTTATCTTCTCTCTCTTCCACATCATACAAAAACTGATATGGAGATTTATGAGCTAGCTGACTCATCCTTGTTGGAGGAGGCCTAAAGGGAAAAGGAAGGGAGTCGTACGAATCGAGAACTAGGATGAATACCGACTATGGCATGACATGCACACATCAATCGGTGAAGACGGAAAAAAAACAAAAAATGCCATCGATTTAGAGAAGCATCTGCAGAAACCAGATCTGGGAATGAGAATCAAAGAAGGGTTACTTAGATATATGCCATTAAAAATTTGCCGGTTTTAAAATATGCCATCAGTATTCACGTATTTGAAACAATGCTATTACAATTTTACACAGATTCAAGATATGTCACTACCTACCATTTACAAAAAAAAAATTTAGATCAAATTACCCTTCTTTCCTTCTTTTTCTCCCCTCTCCTTCCTTCCACAGCTCAGAGAACAGGGGGCGGCGGTAGCAGCGAGCGGCAGCGTCGGAGCACTCGTCTACCCGGAGTGCCGGCGTCTCCTTGACTTTCTGGCGTTGCGGCTCTGGCCGTTTTATCCTGGAACGCTCGTCTTCCTTGGCGCCGGCGAGCCATTCTACCTGTTGTCTGACCCGTTCCGACTTCCTCTGCGTTCCCTCTCCGCCATCTTCTCCCCCGTCGGAACACTCGCTGACAAGCTCCTCGTCGGCCTCGCCCGGCTCCGGGCAGCGTCCACCCCCGGACGAGGTCATCATCTTGTCGCTGGAGACGACCACGGCGATGCACCTGGAGAAGCTTGGGTTCTCGCCATCCATCGTGGAGCAATTCCTGCGGCCGTTCCTGGCCGGGATACTCTTTGACCCGGCGCTCGACACGTCGTCCCGTCTCTTCAAGCTCGTGTTCAAGCGCCTCTCCCACGGCGGCGGCAGCGAGCGGAGCGAGCGGTAGCAGCGGCAGCGTCGGAGTGAGCGGCGGCGGCGGAGCGGCAACAGCAGTGAGCGGCGAGCGGTAGTGTGCGGAGCGGCGGCAAGCAGCAACGGCAGCAGCAGCGTGAGCGGCAGCGGCGTTGAGCAGCAATGGCGCGGCAGCGGCAGCAGCAGCGGTGGTGACGGCGCCGGAGCAGAAGCAGCGGGGAGAGAGAGCTAGAAGATAAGAGAAGAGGGAGAGAGGTAGAAGATGAGGGCATTTTCGTCATACATGCAAAATACATATCTTAGTGGCACTACTGAGATTACAAACTAATAGCAATGGCATCGTTCCAAATATGCAAATAGTAATGGCATATTTCAAAACCGGCAAATTTTTAATGCCATGTATCTAATTAACCCTTTCTATTTTCTACTTCCTCCGTTTCATAATGCAAGTCATTTTAGCATTGCCTATATTTATATGGATGTTAATGAATCTAGATATATATATGTATAGATACATTAACATCCATATGAATATGGACAAATGCTAGAATGACTTACATTATAAAACGGAGGGAGTATTTCTTATTTTGTTGGTTCCGGTTTCCTATTTCTTTTTTTCCGGGTCGGTTCTAAGTATAGTTGCCAAATGGACCGCCTAGGCAAGGTTAGTCGGGGTTAGTCGGGGCGTGATGCCTGGGCCAAGGTTAGTCGGCCCGGCACGCCCCGACCGACACGCTGGGCCATGCCGTACCAGCCTACGGGCTGCATACACGGCCTAATATGACTCGGGCCATGCCGGGCCAGCTTGAAGGCACGACAACCTATCGTGCTTCTTTATAGAATAAGTCTATTTTTCGTCCCTCAACTATGTGGGCTATATTCATATCGAATAAGTTCACATTGGGTCCTTCTATTTGTCACCCAGTTCGATTTTCGTCCCTTCACCGTAAAACCGGATACTACCCGTCCCCCAACTTACCAAAATCGGGCAAACGAGGTCCCTCGGTGGTTTTGAAGGCGGTTTTGGCTGACGTGGCGCTTATGTGGCTTGTTTGACTAGGTCTTTGTCCCACGTGGCATTGACGTGGCACCTACATGGCAACTATATCTCGGAAAAATAAAAAAAAAATATGGCCCCACATGTCAGCTGCACACAAAAATAATTTTAAAATGGTGGGGCCCACGTGGACCCCACATGTTAGCCTCACTCCTCTCTTCTTCCCTCTCCCTTCTCTCTCTTCTTCCCTTTCCTCTCTCTCTCTGTCTCTCCTTCCCGGGCAGCGACGGCGCGGGTGGGCGGCGGAGCAAGCGAGCTCCGGCGGTGGCAGCGGCGACGGGCGTGGTCGAGCGCCGCCACGTGGCTGCCTCCTCCCCTTGGAAGCCAATCGTCGGACCGCATCTCCTCCTTCCGGCGCCTCCTCACTCCGACTCCTCCGCGCCGCCGCCTCCAAAGCCAGCGGTGTTCCCATACCCTAGGTCTAACGCCATTTCCATACTCCCGACCTCCCGCGCGCTGCTCCTTCCCTCCTAGCGGCCACCGGCGCCGCTGCAACTTGCAAGCCTCACATATCACAGTCGCTGCCGATTCGCCGCCGTCAGCTAAGCTCCCCACCCCCCACTATGCCCGCACCCGATTGTCAGATCTGTGATTTCTATGTTCGGTTTCTCTGCTATGTTTCCCCCGGTTGATGGATTCTGTGATTTAAATTTGTGTGGCATGGTTCAAATTATCCCTATTAGAATATGATATAGGCATATATAGTTGTGTTATTCTGATTAAGAAATGACATTAACAGTGACTTTTTTTCCAATAAAAACAATTTCATACTCACACTTCAACGCACATGTTTTTGTCCTAAGGGAATATCCCCCAATTTTTTACATGTCATTCAAATGGTTTTTTACATATCATCCAAATAGTTATAACATCTTTTGAAAAAACAAACTGAGAACATCGATGGCATTAGAAGGCTAAGATGGGATTAATCGATTAAAAGTGTGATGAGAAGGAAAGTTTTCTAATAGAGAGGTTCTCTTATAATATGAGATGAGAAAATCCAGCTAGAATGATAAAGGTGCATTAGTGCATCCCTGAAGTGTTTACAAAGTAAATTTCATCTACTCCTGACATAAAAATAGCAGCTCAACCAGTAGTCCATCTCTATCAGTATGAAACAATTTGGCACAATTTACCACGTTCGGACCTCGGATTATATAACAGCTAAAAATTAATGCCAGTTGTACTGGATCTATCAGTTTTATCTCTTTGCAATTACGAAGCATCACATATCATAAGAATTGATCTACAAGGAACACAAATACAGACAGAAAAATGCCCCATAGTCAGGTCTTAATATTGCCACAGCCTCATTGGAGCCCAGGATATGGCATTCAACCTCATGTACATGTAGCCGAGCTGTGTAGCCATTGCTCCTCCAAACACAACCATTGCAGCTCCATGTATATATCGTCGATGAGCATGATAGGTATGAAATGGGATTATGGGATAGTGATATATTAATTGGGGACTAGGATGCATCGAAAATTCGATAGTGTGTAGAGGTAATGCTACCGCCATGAAACACGGGGGCCAAATGTCGTCTGGTTGCCGTCATGCATATGGCTAATGCAGCAAAAGATGGCATAGCTTCCAACCTCCTGAAATTAGGAAGAATTGGGAAACCATCAGCAGAAGATCATGGACGATCTCGGTTGTAGTTTCTTTGTTGGCCTAGCGGCTGCCAGTCACACTTAGCAGTAACCGGTACAGTGCTGGTCTTCTCTTGGACTGTGTGGTGGTGATTATTTTTTTTCTCTTTCTTGGCTATTGCCTCCTAGGACTCTAGTTCTGTAAGTTTTCTCATGCTCTATTCAATGAATTTTCGCACTGTATGGTCAGGTGGGGGTGGCTAATACGAAAGCACGTGCTTGGGGTCTAATTCGCACTCGACATAACACAGTTAGAGTCAGTTTCCGAAACTTTCCGAATATTATTACTTGTACTACCAATAAACTCTCCATAAAAATTGTCTTAGAAATAGACCATTGTATGCTTACATCACCATTTATGTGCTCTTCTCCAGCTATAAATTATTGTCATTAGTAATATGTATCTGCCAAAGTTATATGGTTTGGAAAAGTCCATGTACGATTCAGTGATAAATAGCTGCCACAGGCCCACAGTTGCATCACAACACGGAACAGAAGACATGCATGCAACTATGTATGATAATATGACCCCGAAAGAAGATCAATGAGAGTTCAAGGTCAAACATTCGTAGATGACTCAATGTTGCTATTTACTAGGCAATGGGGATTTGTGATATACAGTATACTGATATACTCCATCCATCCAAAAAAACGAATGAGACGGAGAAAGTATGCTTCGGAGTTGGGAGTGGGACTAGGAGACACCGGAAATTCAGTCTGTTTAGGAACAGTCTCCTGGCCACGGACCAGAGTGGCAAGTGCAGCCAATTATGTGATTGCTGCTCGTGAATCAGGATTAACAGCAGAAAATGATGTTCTTCCATGCAAGATGCAAAAGAACTACACACTTGGGAGTCCATACAAATTCTCCTTTCGTGCATTTCACAAAGCACTAAGGTATTCACATCATTCATGAAAAAAAAAGGATTCATGTTATCTCTTTCTCTAATTCTAGAATTTGACATTATATGACGTACTAACTGAGAATTACTCTAAAAACAAATCACTCTGTAACTGTAAGACCTTTTTCTTCCTCCCTCTATAAGATAGGTGAACAGCCTTCCAAACAGTGTACCCAAAAACATAAATGATATCTCCCCTTATATATATCTTTTTGTCCACCAGAGTTTGGTCTGCAAGTCCTGTCTATGATTCTGCTGTAGTTGTATCACAAATTATTATGTATTCTAGTTAATGCAGACGCCGGGGACCAGGAGTTATACTTTCATTATATATCTATCTATATATATAGATGAACATACAATGGGATCAGGATGGTAAGGTCATATTGTTGATGTTGTCTCTGCCTAGGGAATGGCATACCAATACAATGGAATACTCTACATCATATTGGTAACCTTGGAACTAGGAGACATCGGAAATTTTTAGCGGTGTGGACTACTCTCTCCAAGCCACGAAAAAGAAGATCGAGGCGAATGTCACCACCGTGCAGAATCATACTGGACTCCTCTGGCTTAAACTAGAACAGATCCAACTTGTTAGACTTTTGCATGTATTTGGGGTGTAGGAAATAGTTAAAGGAAAAGGTCCAGATCCCCCCCCCCAAAAAAAAACTTTAAATTAAAGTTTATCTAGCACCCTAAACTTTGAAACCGGATATTCAATCCCCTCAATTTTACAATACCATTTATATAACCACCTAAGGTGGTTTTGCATAGTTATTTTTATCTAATTGTTATATAAGTTGGATGAGTTTGATCACTTGACATAGACATTAGACATATATTGAAATCACCACTTAAGTTGTTCTTTTTTACTTATTATTAGCTCTCACTTACAAATAGGTACAAACATAATAATAGTATGGTATAGATGTATAAGGATAAATTGATGACTTACAACTGATGATATGCAACCGAGATGCGGCATTTAATCGGTTGTAGCCACCTTTTTTCCAGCACAACCATCACAATTCGCAACCCCACATATCATTGATGTCCATGATAAGCGTCAAATGGGACTATATATAAGTGTTATGCTAGGACTAGGAAGCATCCGAAATTCAGCAATCTCCTATTCATCGAACAGCGGGGAAAATTCGTCAAATGGGACTATAGGAGTGTTATGCTAGGACTAGGAAGCATCCAAAATTCAGCTATCTCCTCGCATATCATTGATGTCCATGATAAGCGTCAAATGGGACTATAGGAGTGTTATGCTAGGACTAGGAAGCATCCGAAATTCAGCAATCTCCTCTTCATTCAACAGCGGGAAAAATTGTCGTGCCATCGATATCCATCGTATGGCAAATGCAGCTGAAGATGGCATCTTCCCCACGACCCCGAACTGGAAGGCATTTGAGAACAATTTCCTACTACTTTGCTTGAAGAAGAGATTATGATCGAATTGGTGAGGAAGTGCAAACAGCAATGACATCTCTCCTCAAAAGCATCTGTAGGTTCTAGATTAAACTATGTTTTGTTTCATTCGTTGCTGTATTTATATGCCCTCGTTTACTTCCAATGTGAGAGAATTTGAGTAAACTAAAATGCATGCGAGAAAAGGAACTTTTCCGTTCATTGAAGCGTAATGTCTAGTTTACTTAAAAAAATACAAACTATTCTGACTTCTTTTTCTTCATTCCAAGATGTTAGAACATGGTGAAAGATCTAGATTACATCATTCCTACCACCAGAAGACCGCACTAAAAATTGTCAAAGAAATAGACCATCGTACACATACTTCACCATATGTGCTCTTATTGCAATAAATCATTGGCCAAGATTTTATATGATTCAGCATGTCCATGTGCGATTCATGACGTTCGAATCCATTGGAAAGAGTGGATTAAATTTTGGATTAAAGTGGCACGTTTTTTAAACTGCTAAACGGTACGTTTCGTATGAAAACTTTCTATATGAAAGTTGTTCTAAAGTATCATATTAATCCATTTTTCAAGTTTATAATAATTAAAACTCAACTAATCACACATTACTACCACCTCATTTTGCGTGAAACACTTAATCTTCATCTTCATCTTCACGAGATTCAAACACCACCACGACAGCGACAAATAGCTGCCACAGTTGCATCACTGCACGGTACAGGCCGGAGAACAAATCCACAACTATCTATATATATGTGATAATATATGACCTGAAAGAGGATTGAGAGTTCAGGGTCATATCGTAGATGAATCGGTGTTGTTTGCTAGGCAACGGGGTTGTGGTGTGTATGCTTGGGAATGGGACTAGGAGGCACCAGGAAGTCAGCCGTGTCCAGGAAAAATCTTCTGGCCACGAAGCAATTTGACCAATGCATGGAGGCCCCGGATTTCAGCTCACCATGGAAGGGCGGTAGTACAATTTGGAGATAGAAAACATAATGGTTTAATTTAATTTCTTTGTTCTTCTGTTCTAAGTTCGCACGAGAAGCGAAGAACTTCGAGTTCTCTCCTAAGTTTGTACACTCCTGAGTTCGCACAAGAAGCGGAGAACGTCGAGTTCTCTCCTACTACAACGATTTCAATTATCAGTAAATTTAGAGAGAACAATAATAACTAATATATGCCATAAGAACGTTTCCGTGCTTTGCAGATTACAAAGTTAGAAAAAGCTAAAGCCGTAGAAGAGCTCCCTCAGCGTAATATAGCAGGATAATACTAATCAAAGAAAATCCATTATCAAAAATATACTAACAAGCATACGGCGTACAGTAATGTACGCATTACAACTACAGGTTTTGTCTAGGATAACAATCTCATTAAAATCCAGACAATAGATGCCCAATTGGCAGCTATGCAGCTAATGAAGCACAAGCATAAAGGCCACAACTAATCAAGAACAACACTAACAGTGACTTTCTGTAAAACGGGAAACAATTTTCAACTCATACTTCAAAAAACAACGTTAACTTACGAGTTGACACTAAGCAGTGTCATTTACTTCAGTGTAAGTCTGGCAAGAACCACCACCAACCATATCAACAAGCAACCATTACAGAGAAAGGCTAAGGTCGCTAACCAGAAATCAATTGCAGATGGAAATTCAACACTGAACTAACTCTGATTTCCGGAGAAAAGGCAATCTCGGCTTGGCATCATATGATAAATAGGTTTCTTAAGAGTCATGCGGGATGCCCGTAATGCTGGACTTTAGTGCTCCAGGTGGAAGACGCATTCAGTTAATCGCTGAAGTTTGCTTGCATCGAGCTTCTGGTTAGTCTTAACCTTTGGTTTTACGACAGTAAGCATCCTGGCTGCCGCATCCAAGCTCCAACCGTTTTGCATGGCATCTGTAATGATTATTAAGACAACTATTGTCATCAGCTTCTGAAGCAGGCAAATATCATGCAGAAAGTCAAACACAATAGCATAATAAAATTTGCAGAACTAAAAATGCTTCAAATACAGAGGGATGCTTATTCCAAAAATATTCAATATGTTTTTCAATATGTTTCAAATATAGCAAGTTTTAGTTATAGCCATAGAAAGAGGGATACACGAGCCTTGATGCATTGACCACAAAAAAAAAATAATTTTCAATATGTTACATGAATGACCTACGAAAAATTTTGGTAATTAGAAGGAAGAAGAATGCATTCACTATATTGAAATGGTAAAATGAAGACAACTCTTTTTGAGTGGGTTGTGCCAAAATTTCTACTAATTTTATACTCCACAACAGTACTCAAGCCAACAGAGATAGCCAATTAGATGTGAAATTGTGGATATACCTCATTGTGAACATCAAAATCAATGGGCCAGCATTATCACAATGATCAAAACAAACTAAAATTCATGCACACAAAAGTATGTTTAATTTTGACACAACCGAGTCTCAAAGACAACAAAATATCTGACACTTTATTCAAACCTAGAATGTACAATGCTCAATCCAGGAGAAATGTGGACAACACTGATGGCACAAAATGGAATTCAAGTATTGTATGAAGGAGAGGTTTCTATTTTCTATTGTGAAAGGAAAGTAATGTAATATGCAGTGTTATAATCCAGTCAGTACAATAGAAGTGCTACCCAAAAGAAGTCCATAGGGGCACCATCATTGTTTTAGAGTTTTAGAGTTGGACACGGTTATTAAGAAAGTAGATAGAAGTGAATGGTGGAGGGTTGTAATTGGATGAGTAGTGGAGGTAGGTGGGAAAAGTGAATGGTGGAGGGTTGTGATTGGTTGGAAAGAGAATGTTGGTGGAGAAGTTGTTATATTTTGGGACAAATCCTGAGGGTTAAAAGTTGTTATATTTTGAGACATAGGGAGAAACATTTACCTTCCAAAATTCAAGGAACTTGCAAAAACACATATTGGACGAAAGATTATAATCTATGAAGAAATGCTATGGAAGTTGAAAAGGATGCAGTGTATCCTAAAATTGGGACTTTGGATGATTTCTACAGATAAAGATGACTAAAAACACCATATTAACCATGTCAGAACTTCTATGATCTATACTGTTGATTAACATGAAGATAGTCAGAACATTGTACTTAACATTAAAAAACATAGTACAGCAACAAGATAGTTTCAGAAAATGTACAGTTAGTAGCATCCTCCTCATTCATCCCCATGAAGTGAGCCACATCAGCAACGCTGATTGTGGAATATGCAGAAGTCAACAACTGGAAAATCCTCTTTCTGTAGCTTTCTGTGTAATCAGAAAACAATATTGGATATTCAAGTTAACCAATTATAAATACTAAAAAAAATATAAAACAGCAGGCTTTATACTTATTTCCTAATATAAAAATAATACTAGAAGATTAGTTGGTTAAACAAGCAAAAGGGAAACAATCATGATGTTATTAACTTATTATCCTGATTGACGTATTATTATGGTATATGTCATAGTAAGCACTTCATGGAAAGAACTTAACTTCTCTAGTTCCACTACTGTGTCACAATGACTGCTGGTAAAATGTTAACAATCACCTTATAAAAAAGTGCAAATGTTTAATTATAATGCTATTACATTAATACATTCAACAGTTTCACTCATAAATGATAACTACAAAGTGTTTATTTTGATTGAAGCATGAGTTAATGAACATCCTCTGTGCATCTAGAATTGTTGCATCATGTTGTCAATTAGAAGTAAAAATAGGAACAAAACTGAACTTCTTGGGAACCAAACTCTTATGAGCAGCCTGAAAATAATCAAATC
Organism: Oryza sativa Japonica Group; assembly: GCF_034140825.1. Classification (NCBI taxonomy): domain Eukaryota; kingdom Viridiplantae; phylum Streptophyta; class Magnoliopsida; order Poales; family Poaceae; genus Oryza; species Oryza sativa. Next base: position 21,628,749 of record NC_089038.1, read on the forward strand.
ACTAGTCCTTATTAAGGAGATAGTATAAACCCACTGAACAAGGCTATCTTAGGAAGCAAGTATTTCCAAGATAAACACTTTAACCATTACACTACGCAGCACAAAACTCTACTAACGGGCACTCTACTAATAGTAACTTTGCGTATTCATTAAGGAAGCTGATTCAGCCTGATTGTGCAGATAAATCGTTTCCACAATTACTCCATGAAGTATATGTATGCACATCTGAATCTCCCGACTTCCCAACCCACACCACAAAGTGGTGACCTCCAACACAATACTACCACAGTATGCAATTCATTCTAGTAAGCAATACAACTTTGCACAAAGACACAGAATAATTCAACTGTTGCACGTTTCCATCATGAACAGTAAAGCAACAACCAGTACCTAGGAAGGCGGCCACGAAGTCGGCGATTTCAGGGCTCCACTCGAACCCCTGCGCGGCCGCGTAGACGCCCGCGTAATCGCGGTTCCAGAGGCACTGCCCGATCCTCCAGACGGCGGCGAGCTCCGGCCGCGCGTCCTTCGCCTCCTGCGGCGTCGACTTCCACAGAAACCTCGCGCTGTTCCTGCTCACACACGCACCCACCCAGAAACACAAAAACAACATTAATCCCGGAAGCCCTAGCCCAGAAAAATTCCATGGGAGAGAGGTGGGGGAGCAGATCGCGGGGCGTTACAGGTCGTTGAGGTAGAGGTGGGCGAGGAGGTGCACGGCGTAGGGCCAGCCGTCGGTGGCGGCGCCCCGGGACGCGGCCTGCGCGAGGAACACCGAGTCAGGAGCGCTACGCTAACCCTCCTCGCGTCGCGGGAGGCGGGAGAGGGGTGGGGAGGGGAGGGATTGGTACCTGGAGGAAGAGGTCGTCGCAGAGCGGGGCGACGGAGGAGTAGGACTTGCCGGCGAGGGCGGCGTGGACGGCGGCGAGATCCATCGGAGGAGGAGGTGGCGGTGGTGGCCGGCCGCCGGCGGGCCGAGGCGAGGGGAGAAGAGGGGAAGGGTTTTTGGAGTTCGAGTAAAATTCGGAATTTGGGGCAGATTTGGAGAAATTTCAGGAAAGGAAATAAACGGGGGGAAGAAAAAACCCACGTGTAATCGTGTATCTCTCTGGCCCATCTGACATGTCCGGCCCAGGCTGGCCCGCGAGGGATAGGGTTGTTTCTTTCTCCAACATATACTGCAGTTTTTTTTTCTTTTTGAGATTACATGGCAGACTCTAAGAGACGGAAATCAGCCAAACATCTTTTATGTTACTAAAACCCTGCTAAAAGTTCACCTAGATTTGATTTCTTTATGAGATAACATGGCAGACTCTAAGAGATGGAGATCGGTGAAACATCTATTATCTTATTAGGATTTAAACCCTAGTGGATGGAGCCATGCACCCACGACTCCATCACCACCCACTAGTGCTTCCCCAACATGCTGCAAATTTGACTACTATTTGATTCAAATTTGGAAGTAGATTGAATACTACTACTGGTTGGTTTTGTCTATTTAGAGAGAGCGGTGTTTTATTGGTTATGGTAAATCATTACTACAAAGTATCTCCCGAATACACTCCAAGGTTACGTTACGGTGCATAACATCACTAGAATGTTCACAGAAACGAGCTAATAAATGAGTCGCGGCATTCAACATAGATAAACATGATTAAAACTAATAGAGGAGAAACCCACTGCTATGACCTTGATGTCTGCAATCACTATGCCATTTGAAGATTGGTCCATGGATAATGAGTTAACTCTCCGTATGACTGCATTCAGAATTACTAGCGTTTTGAAAACCTTCTTCGCAAGTGAGAGCAACAACGCGGCGTAGAGCCAATGCTTCAGCAAGCTATACTATGGTAACCTCTTTTGTGCGCTCATTGCAAGCCAATAAATCACAGGTGTAGTTTTTTATTACCATGCCCACTCCCATTCGACGTGTTTACTGAAAAGTTGCAGCATCAACATTGATAGCAACAACATCACGGTTTTATTTGAATGAGTTGATTCGAAACAAATTAAATACTATTTGATGGTAGTTTGAATGAGTTGAATAAAAACTGTTACGAAATGAGTAAATTGCACAGAACTATTCGTAACTACAAATTTATGTATATCACAAAATTACAATTTTAACATCAATATTATTATAAAACTACTAGTTTCAAGAGTTTATATTTGGGTTGAGCTACATGCTATGATTGTGTGATAAAATTAGTGTTCAAATTTGTAGATCTACAATATTATGCATTAGACCTGTAGTATTGTGGTAAATTTGATGCTATTGTGATACACCCTCTTAAGTCTGTAGTTTAATGTAAGTTTGGGTAAAATTGTAATACTGTCATAAATTTAGATCAAAATTTGTGCTTTTCTCATACACCCTATAAAAATTATAATTATTGTTTTGCGATAGTATGGTAAGGTGGTTCTTGGTACAAAGGGCCTTAGGAAGTATCCACTTGATGAACTACATTCATATAGGCTTAATCTCCTCCTGACTAAAGGCCTATTTGTAATGGATAAATTTTGGAAGCTGTTTATGAGAAATTAAATTAAATTGTTTGAAAATCCTGTAAATTACAGACATTCTGGGACTTTTGCAGTTGGAGGATTGGAGTGCCTCCATGCCAGATGGACAGATATTTATATATAAATCAATCATCGTAACATTAAACTGCAGGAACAGAAGCATGTTGTTTCACAATCACTAACAATTAGTGGAATCAGGCAATCAGCTAATCCGAATGTCAAACAGCTGCCCAGTTAGAATTACGCGAAACATGCACAGGAAAGTCGAGCAAAAACATATGCAACGTCACCATATCCAATTCAAAAGCGAGTTCGATACGATTTGCACATTCATAGAAAATGCTGTGCGATCTTCCAACACCATAACAAATGGATCTTCTGAGCTAGATTTGAGGACAACACACTAAAAAGATGCTACAATGCACAGTTGGAATGGTAATAGAACTGAGGAAAAAGCAAATGGAAGAATAACCTAGCTACAAAATCATAACTAGCCGCATCCCCCACACTGAAGTCACTATGTCAAACTTTTGAACATAAAAACCTAAACAGATTAAGTTACAGCAGAAGATAACACTAATCTAATGAAGACGAGTCACTGCATTGGATAGTTGACGAGCCAGCCAATCTCTACTCTTGAGGAGGAGGAGGAGGTCCACGGCCACGGCCTCCACCACGACCACGTCCACAGCCTCGGCCTCGACCACGGCCCCTTCCTCTGCCACCTTCTGTAGTTCACAAAAGATGCAAGGCAAAGTAAGGAACAAATGCAAAGTTACGTATGCAAATTTGTAACACTTCAAAAAAAAATCCAAGGCAAAACAGTCATAGTAGTTGTAAATTTAAGGTTAAATATTACTTTTGTAACTTATTTTACACATCTGACAAAATAATCTTAAATTTATATCAACATAAACCATAAAAAATCAAGTGGCTCTCGGACAACGTTCAGCCAACATCCATTAAATGTGTGATAAATGATAGCAGATAGTATATTTCAGTACAAACCAATAGGTAAGAAAAATACAATCGAACTGAAGGAACTATAATTTATAATGCTATTTCTAGGTAATAAAGTTTAAGCATAACTAACCATGCCCTTGCATAGGAGGTGCATTAGGCTCCCCATCATCATATCCACCAGCTTCTTCCATTGCAAAACCATCTCCACCATAACCCCTGCCAGGTCCAAAGGATCCACGCCTGCCCCTTCCTCTTCCCCTGCCACGATATCCCTGAGGCTGTGGGACCTCTGCATCTCCATGCTCATCATCATAATCTTCATTGTTGAACCCTGAATTGCATTCATAGAGGCATCAGATCAACACCAAGACCAATCATAATTTGCAGGGATATAAACTTTACAATCATCAGTAGGCAGATATTTACCTCTTCCCCTGCCCCTTCCACGGCGACCACGTCCTCTTCCACGACCACTGGGCACGGCCTCTGCCTCCTGATCAAAGTCAGTTGGCGGCCTGACCTGATCAGCCGGTATCGGTGGTTGGTAACTACACAAAGCAAAGTCACATCACATATGTTTTGAAGAGATAAATATTGCATGAGTATGTTGAAAAGAAATAGACCGCCAGATAATAGGGATATATTTGGAGCAAATATTGCCTACAATAACTCTATGGTTTGAATTTTCTAGCAAATATAATAAGTAGCAGCAGTAGTATACTGAGACAGTCTAGCAAAAAGTTAAGATATGCGACACGATGAATTTTAAATGAGCCATTCCTGGAAAGAATTCTATCTTATCTTGAACTACTGACAATAATCATATCCAACTAGAGCTCTCTTAGATTTTTTTTACAAAAAATCGAAAGGGGAGGAAGAAAGTGCAGAATTCTACTTACCCAGGAGATGACGTATCCAGCTCCTTCTTTGACAATGTAATGGTAATCAAGGAAACATGGCGGGTAGTCTCAAGGCTATCATAAAGACAAACAATCATATCAAACACATAAGCCCTTTCCAAAATAGATACAGGTACATGGAAAAAAGATTGTGTGATCCTCACGTGTTAAGCCCTTCTTCCAATGGTTCCCAAGTGTCAGTTATGTCGATTGATTCAATAGAGGTATTCTGATGGAGACCAACAATCCTTCTCTGCTCAGGGAGGGCGTAGATCAGCACATGGCATATCGTAACAGTGAGGGATATCCAATATTATCTGATTACATTATGGAATTGCAAATTTACCTTGAGAAGCTCCACAATTGCGACGGTCTTGTTGATCGCCCTTCCCATAGCTTTGATAACGATTTCATCTGTCGCGTTGTCCTGCTATGAGGAACGAGAAAGCAAAAGCAATTATTAGTGACTAATTAGAAAACATGGATATTCCCCCAAAATAGCAGTCCCAAACATAAAGAGATGGACAGATTTAACAAAGCCACTACAGTCAGATTCCCTCATGATTACTGTGCCATACCAGACAGTGGACAAATCAAATCTCCACACATATAGAAAACAATTACTAATAATTAGTATCATTCACAACACAATACCACCTTTACCCTACTAAATCTATTTCCTATTTTATTTTAAGGATAGTACAGGGTGAAAGTACTATCCTAAGACACACAGTGAACAAGCCCCACCTATCAATCATCAACAGCAACGATAAACCGCCTGCTACACCAGACCAGAAAAGAGTTCACTTCCTAAAACAATTTGTATATTCTATGGGATATAATACTAGTAGCAATTAGCAAAAATAAAACGTAACCAACCAACACCTAGAGCAGCAGCAGCAGCATCTACCAACGCAATAGTAGAGCCCTAGGTCACCAGAAAATCGGCCGGAAACATCGAGACGCGCCCCAGATTCGCTTCCGCCAACGGCGGCGAGATTACTGAACCCGCACTAAACCCTAGCTCTCCCCACCCAAAAAAAAAACAAAAAACAAAACAAATCGAAGGCGGAGGAGGAGGAAGGCGGACCTGGAGCAGGGCGAGGGCGTAGGTGATGTAGTTGCGGGTGCGGCCCTGCGCGGTGATGCGGATCTCGTTGGCGCCGATGGCCGCCTCCTCCCGCGGCTTCTCCACCCTCTGGTACCGATCCATCGCCTCGAATCCTCCTCCTCCGCTCCGCCTCGCCTCGAACCGAATCGAAAAATCCGCCTCTCGCAGCTGCTGCTTCCGCCGCTAGATTTCTCCTCTCCTCTTCGTCGTCGCCTCGAGAGGAGTAGTAGTTTTTGGCTTTGCTCGACGCCGCGAGGGGGAGGGAAGGATATAGGTGGGGGGAAGCCGGAGGTGGATAGGGTTCGGAGCGAGCCCGACAGGGACCCGGTTTGGGAGCCCGGGCCCGGCACGTCGTACGGTCGGTCGGACCGTCTCTCGGGTTGGGTTGGGTGGGGTGCGTTGGTTGGTCGTGTCTGTCCGCGTCGGGGTTGGGGTATCTGGTCCGGTCCGGTCCGCGTCGATCGAGTTGGGGAAAATTGAAAAAAAAAAAGGGGATAAATCGGACGCGCATGTCGAGGCGGGCGGGCACGGGTTGGATCTGGACTGTCGGTTTCCGATCGGGCGGTCGTCGCGTCGATGGGGGGCTGGTCTGTGGTGAGGTCAACGCCTTTGCCATGTCCAGATTCAGATTTCCCTTCAGATTTTGAATGGGACTTTGATAAATATACAATATTACATGCAACTACAATATAAAATTTGTGTAGACAAATACGTTAGCAAAATTGTTTTGAATAGTACTGAACTACCCGGAGTTCAGATTAGATAATTAGATTACTGTTTCGGATACAATTAGACGGGAGGGGTAATATTGTCTCGTGTCATGTCCGTACTCCGTAGACTGTATAGCTGCTAAGATTACAGTTCGAATTCGGAAGAATACCAAACCGTTAATAATAGGAGTACTTATACTAACCGAAAGTATAGTACGAGCTCGAGTCCAGTACGACCGCGTGGTTTCTTAATTCTTACATTTATCATCCTATATAATCTTGTTATATTATACTGATTAAAGCCTAAAACAGCTACAGTAACGACCCCCCACCCCCAGTTTGTTTCAAAAACCAAAGCTAGCCTCCCAATTAAGGTAAAAGATTGCACCAAAACTCCTGATCTATTTACGCATACAATACAAGACTGAGGGAGAAACGAATCAAACGATAGGAACAGATTGATGGCTGTAAAACTCCGGTCCCTACCACTGATGCACATCGGTGATATCGGATTTTCATCCTCGAGTGAATGTTTTCTCGTTGCTTGCATATCATCACCAAAATAGTTATAAAAAATTTTAAAAAGTTTTGATAATATAGATTAATATAAAATATATCATTTTACAAACATGCAAGACTAAATTCGACTTCTATAAGTTACAACAAAGAAACAAACTAAACTGTGAAAATAGTTATCATACATTCGTTGTTATTTTTCTACAACTTTTAAAAGTTAAATTTTAACTTGCATATTATGGAGTGATATATTTGATATTAATCTTTATTTTAAATTTATTTTAAATTTTCTGTAACTATTTAGATAGGATGTACATAACGAGAGATGAGTACACTTTCCCATGCATTTTTGAAAGCGAATTCAAGCAGAACCTGCAGAAAATCCTGATCTCGCTCGAAATCAGTACTCCTACTGGCTACTGCTGGAGTAGTACCATGCGTGGTTCCTCCACAGCTTTGATTAGCGATGACAAGGAACCGCACAAAGCGTACTCCTATATTACTCCTGTCCTAACTATGGTGCCCAAAGATGGCAGCAGCGTTGATGACAACATTAACACGGGAGGATGAAACAACAACCGGTGGTATCCCTGCAATATTTACTGACCAATGTTGCAAGTTGCAACTCGACGCTTTTGCTTTGACACCAGCTGGTTAATTGTCGACGACAATTAGGCCAAATCAAGAGACACATTTATTCACAGGCAAAGTTGGATCCCCAATTGGTTTGCTAGTGCCGCGACGAAGGAACTGGGCTAGGAAGGCCCTGCCCATGCACACAGCCCACAGGGGCCTGCGAGCCTGCGACTGCGAGATAAGAGAGTGCACAGGTCGATGCATCCTGGTTACTTGGTGAGTTTAGTCCCATACCGGGGAATCAAGCAGGTGCGCAGCCCCCTCAAATGGTGGCCTTGGCGGCTGCTGGGCGTGCCAAAATGGAGGCACACGAGGAGCCCGTGGATCCCCGTGACCTAGTGGCGGCACAGTGTGCACGGTATGTGCACGTAGCGATCCCCAAACTTGATGTTGCAAAAAACTTCCTCCACAAGAGGATCCGCCACTAGCCAGGCGCATGACACATGCGCTTAGCAAACTTTTTTTATTTCTTCTTCTCTTTACTTATTAAATAAATGAAATTGATACATTTTTGTTTCTTCCTCTTTACTTATTAGATGATGAAAATAATACATTTTTGTTTCTTCTTTACATTGTATAAATGAAGATGACTCTGCATTGTATAAATGAAGATGACTCATGTACATTTTTGTTTCTTCCTCTTTACTTATTAGATGATGAAAATGATGCATTTTTGTTTCTTCTTTACATTGTATAAATGAAGATAACTCTGCATTGTATAAATGAATATGACTCATGTGTCACCTTGTGATTGAGTCGTAGGTTTTCATAACCGATTCTGCTAAATCTTTGTCGACAGATTTTTCGTTGCAAATCACTCTTTTTTCAACCCTTAAATTTATGGTGAGATTCGTGCTAACAACATCCAAAAAACTAAGGCAGCTTACCACTTACCATGTGCAGCGCTTGGCCATTTGAGTATGGAGGAGAATTTGGTTGTATATATAAAACAATATTTACATCATAATATAAAATTACAGTCCTATATAACTAAATTATATATGTAAATTCAGTTGATATGACATGTAAGTGCACTATAATTTTGATAAAAATAATGTGTAAGTAAATATGCATTTGTTATTTTCTTTTGTAGTTCGTTAGATATAAATCTAAAGGTAGAAAAAATCTAGGTGATTTTTTTTTTGAAAAAATGGATATTCAGTTCCACTGTAACACCTTGAAAATCATATCGGATCCATGCCATGTTACTAGGATCTATGCCACTGTAACACCTTGAAAATCTAATCCATGCCATGTTGTAGGTCTGATACACGTTTTGAATCGTATTTTCCCATATACCAAAATAGGCATGCCTCCTGTTGCCCAAGCATTGTCTATTTGTCTACTACAATTTAATGCTCCACGTTATATGATCTCCTATGATGCTACAATTTAATGCTTCGTGTCAGATCAGATATCCTATGACTTATGCATTGTCTATTTGTCTACTACTCCCTCCGTCCCTCCGTCCCATAATATAAGAGATTTTGACATTTTGCTTGCACTATTTAACCACTCGTCTTATTAAAAAAATTTATGCAAATATAAAAAATAAAAAGTTGTGCTTAAAGTACTTTAAATAATAAAGTAAGTAAAAAAATAATAATTCCAAATTTTTTTTGAATAAGACGAATGATCAAACAATGTAAGTAAAATATTAAAAATCCTTATATTAAGGGACGGAGGGAGTATAATTTAATTAATGCTTTGCGTCAGATCAAATCCACAACATTTTGAATCAAAATCACTCGGGCAAAAGAATGGTGATGGAGGAGTTGGCGTAGAGGAGTTGCCGACCACGAGCACCAGCTAAACCTAGAACCCACCAGTGGCCGCCCTACATCTGCTTGCGTCACGCTGAGCCACTACTAAACCCGCTATCTCTGAGTCTCGTCACCATCGCCAGATATGCTTAACCACTGGATCTACAAGGTCCTCAACGAACGGAGTGAAGAAAGAGAGGGTGGGATTATGAGATATGCTCCGCACAGTCCTGACCTTGCCACCATTGCCGCTTGCTCCACCGTCGACACGGTCAGCGCCACCCCCGGCTGCTTGTTTCGCTGTCGACGCCATGTCGCGAACCGATGGCACTTGCTCTGTTGTCCCCTGCTCGCTCAGTTGGTTGGAGGAATGTAGGGTAGAGACGATTGGGGGCAGAGGAACCCACGGTGTCTGACACAGGAGGGAGAGGCATTTTGATCCATATAAAATTATAAATAGCCAAGAAAAAGAGAGTTGAAATGTATGTACACATGATATAGATCAGATTTTAAAAGTATTCTAGTAGCATGATTCCTAATACATCAATTGCAGTGAAATTTTAAAACCATAAAAATTATAATGGTATAGATCCAATTAAAACCCAATGGTTACTAGAGTTTAGTAAAGGGTTTTTTTTTTACATGCAGTGATGTACGCCATGCCTGCACACGCTCTGCTTTGGCACAAATTAGGCCCACCAATATCATCAGCTCGTCAACGACAATTAGATCCATTATACAGGCAAGTTGAATCCCAATTGGTTTGGTGGGCCGCTAGTGGCCCACACGCTCCAGCAGAGTGCCCACAGCCCACAGGGCCTTTGGCTCTGCACACGTCGATGCACTCTCTGGTTTAGTCCCATACCACGGAGCAAAGGGGGTGTGCTGCCCCTCAAATACCGTCCGCGTGGCATCTGGGCGTGCAAAAGAGGAAGCACACGCTGAGGGTGACGAAGCGTGCTAGTGGCGGCGTAATTTGTGGGCGATATGCCTACATAGTAATCCCTAAAACCAAACTTTGAGTGTTTGTAACCAAATTCCCGCCACTAGCTCCCAAGCACATTACATATGTGCTTCTAGGCAATTTTTTTGGAAAATAAATATATTGCTACTATATTTAGACTAATCTGATGGACATATAATCTTTTTTTCGCAAACGGGAAAAAGCTATGCATGTCAGTATGTTAGAAGAAGAATTATGTTTTTTCTTAAAGGCGCAAAATCTTTGCACATCGCTATATTAGAAGAAGAATGTTTAAATACAACTTTTGGCACAAATATGAAAAAGCTTTGACCTTTGCATGTCACTATGTTAGAAGAAGAATGATGTTTTTTTTTCGCAAAGGCACAAAAGCTTCGCACGTCGCTATATTAGAAAAAAAAATGTTTACATATATGTTGTAATGATCATGGAGGGGTTATGAGGGGGAGAATCCAAACTAAAAGTGGGCTAACTAAACCGGAATATGCTCCAAATAAAAGGTGCAGGGGGTGGTGTTGGCTATAGAAAAACAGCCAAGTGCCAAAAATATCTCAAAGAGAAAAAGGTTCTACCTTCAGCTAGAGCCGCCCCTCTTGCATGCTCGTGTCCACCACCGTATCTACCTGGGAAACATCACCAGTGAAGACGCAAGAATTTTGTTCTAGCCAAAGCTACCAGGTAAGCAGGAGGACGGAAGAATTGAAGGTGCTTGTGCATTCAGCCATATGACTCCTCCCACCAAAGATGGAGGTTAGACTACCGATTGGGAGAGAGGCTTGATAGGCCTACCTCGATGAGCAGCTTGTGCCACACCTGTCTAGCAACAGCACATTCCATTAGAATGTGGTTTGATGTCTTCGGCTCCTGCGTGTAGAAGGGGCACATGACATGGTTGTCCATCCCCACTGAAACATTAGGTCCGCCATCTAGCATCAACGTTGGATGTTAGCCAAAGAAATAGCTTGTACTTGGACGTGCCAGCGCCGTGCCACAAAAGATCCACAAATGGGAAGGAGTGATGCGTAGTGACAAAGGCATTGTAAGTCGAGCGCCAGTCTAACTCTAGATGAACCAGTCTATGATAAAGTGATGAATCGTAATGTATCGAATTTTATCCTAGACTATCAAGACCGTTAGGCCGCCTATGAAAACCTTTGCGTACAGGTGGTCCTTTTCCCTGCTTGGAAAAATATTTTTGACCGCTTGCAAAAACTTTTTTTATTAGTGTGTAAAATGGTCCTAACAAAAAAAATGTATAAACGACGAGTTGTTGACGAGAATCATGATTAGGCTTGTACGTGGTGCACCCGCTGTTCCATGAGAGATATATATGTTCAGCTGGTTCTAAACACAAGGAAAGTGCACATTGTTTTTAGTACCACATCGGAGAGCCTATAGTGTTTTAAATATTACTTTGATTTAAAATGGTTTTGTTTGTCTTAATTTATTAATTAGACTATATTTTTATGTGATTATGATATAAATATGGTATTTATTGTGTTTTGTTGGTATTATAAAATAAACATCTTCGCACCATTTTATTTTTAATCCTGCGTCTGCCTCTGCTCCCAGCCGTTACCACCATCAAAAAGAGGAGACCAGAGGCGGCGGCGCCGAGCGATACGACTCCTGAGCCCCACGATGACGGCGACGTCCGAATGCTCCAGGGAGCCCAAGAAGCGGGGTTCTAATTTCTAGATGTTAGAAATATGGTCATAAATCGGCATATTTTAATCCAAAATATTAAGACAATAATCATGGCATAAACAGTGTAGGGTGATCTAGTGACAACATGTAACATAACCAGTAACATACTAAAGGCATCGTGCGCATTATGAATATCAGGAACAAGAACATAGTAGTAACGCAGTAGCATGCTAGAGGCATCATGAATATCAGGAACAGGAACATAGCAGTAAAGCGCTAACAACGGGAACAAGAACAGGAGAAGGATATACCCCGAGAATGGCCCTCCGCTGGATTGTGAGGCAGAATTGCCTCCGTTGGTGTTGTTGTTCGCGGCACCGGCTCCAGCTCCTGGCGCACCACCTCCAGCTCCAGCTCCTGGTGGCGCACCACCTCCGCCATCTCCTCCAGCAGCAGCAGCGGCGCCGGCATGGTGGGCGAGGACGAGCAGTCGTGCGGGAAGCACTCCCCAAAAACCTGATCACCCGCCTACCCGGTGCAGATCTCAGGCGAAGGTGTGGTTCCGGAGGCCCTGCTCCTTCCGATCTCTCGTGTGCGCAAGCGATCAGAAGCGAGGAGGCGAGAGCAGCACAGGCCCGGAGGAGGAGGAACTAACACCCGGGAAAGAAGCAGGCGGATCGTTCTGATCGGACTCGCGGCCTCCTTATCTATCAGGAGAGAGGCAGTCGTGGGAACGTGGGATCGTGGACGCGCCGTTGCGGAGGCAGTCGTGGGAACGTGGGATCGTGGACGCAAAAGAGTAGTGACGTGACGCACGCACACCCACCACGCCCATGCCCTCGGCCTCGGCCTCGGCCTCGGCCCGGCCCGGCGCGCGCGCGCGTGTGGCTTTCCGACCCCCACCTCAACCAGTCAACAAGGAGCCTCCAATAACTCCCTATTTAGGTTGAGATATTCCTCGCTTAAATCCTGAGGTGATATTATTATCCTTAACACTTATTATGGGCCTTTGAGATTTAATAGGATAAATTGGGCCTAGCCCAATTATTCTAACAATCCCCACCAAATTTCAAGGCTCATAAGAAATGTTCTCAAGGTTGTGCCTGTTTGATATACCAGGGTTTTGGTGGAGACTGTTAAGTTGAACTTCCACCTAGGAAATGAGCTACATCAGACCACAACTGAACAATGGACTATGCCTTCAATTGTCAGTTTTGTGTGATCAGGTTTCACTCAGACCCTTGACTGGTACTAGGCTGCCGTTCCCATCCCCTCTGTTTGGAGCATATAAGTCAAACTCCAGGCCTTTCATGAGTATCTAGAGATCGCCCAAACCTCATAGACTGTGACTAGCAGTCGAACTCATATAGGTGTGTTCCTTTTGAGATGTTCTGCAGGTCAACATCTCTGCTTGGAAAAGCCACTCGGATCACATTAAGGCATGAGCCATCCTACCATGCAGGAAAGAAGAGAAGTACATCATGAAAATGAGCCCTTTACAAGGGTCTCTTCTCTCAGTCACACAATAGTTTGTTTCGCCATCCAAATTCACGGGATCTCCGATCACAATGGACAGGTTTCCACTATTGTGCAACCTTAGGTGGGTATCAAGCCCATTTTCCTTGATGCACTGTCTATCACATTACGTGGTAGCCCCTTGGTAAACTGATCTGCCAGATTTCTAGCCGTTTGGACATAGTCCAATGCTATCACTCCGGAGTTTTTCTGCTTTCTGACAGATTTCAGTCTTCTCTTGATATGCCTAGATGACTTCGTGTTGTCCTTTGAACTGTTCACTTTAATAATCACTGTTTGATTATCACAGTTCATTAGGATAGCTGACACTGGCTTTTCAACCACCGGCAAATCCATCAGGAGTTCACGAAGCCACTCGGCCTCAACTGTCGCAGTATCTAGTGCTGTAAGTTCTGCTTCCATTGTTGACCTCGTTAAGATGGTCTGCTTGCAAGACTTCCAGGAAACAGCGCCACCTCCAAGTGTGAACACATATCCACTTGTGGCTTTTATCTCATCAGCATCAGATATCCAGTTTGAGTCACTATACCCTTCTAGTACTTTTGGATACCCGGTATAGTGAATTCCATAGCTCATAGTGCCCTTTAGATAGCGCATTACTCTTTCCAGAGCCTGCCAATGATCATCTCCCGGATTTGAGACAAACCGGCTCAGCTTGCTTACAGCAAATGAGATATGTCAGGCCTCGTTGCACTAGCCAAGTACATCAATGAACCAATGATTTGAGAGTATCACAGTTGATCCCTTGCTATTCTTCGGTTTTTCCTTAATAGCACGCTGGGATCATAAGGAATAGGAGCTAGCTTGCAGTCACTATATCCAAAGCGACTCAACACCTTGTCCACATAGTGGGATTGCACAAGTGCAATCCCACCCTCATCTCCTCTTTGTAGTTTGATGTTAAGAATAACATCAGCCTCTCCCAAATCCTTCATTTCAAAACTCTTGGACAGATAGTCCTTGACCTCCTCAATCACATTGAGGCTGGTCCCAAAGATCAATATGTCATCGACATATAAGCACAAGATCACTCCTTCTCCCCCATCATAGCGATAGTACACACATTTGTCAGCTTCGTTCACAACGAAGCCTGCAGATGTAAGCGTGGTGTCAAACTTCTCATGCCATTGCTTAGGTGCTTGCTTGAGGCCATACAAGGATTTCAACAGTTTACACACCATTCCCTTCTGATCTTCTAGTACATACCCGTCTGGTTGATCCATATAGATCTCCTCCTCTAGCTCTCCGTTTAGGAAAGTTGTCTTAACGTCCATCTGATGGACGAGAAGACCATGAGAGGCTACCAGAGCAAGTAGTACTCGAATCGTGGTCAAGCGAGCAACTGGTGAGTATGTGTCAAAAAAGTCATTGCCTTCCTTTTGGGTATAACCCTTGGCCACAAGCCTTGCCTTGTACTTTTCAATTATACCATCAGGCCTAAGCTTTTTCTTGAAAACTCATTTGCATCCTACGGGCTTGCACCCATATGGACGCTCAACGACTTCCCAAGTACCATTAGACATAATCGAGTCCATCTCACTGCGTACTGCTTCCTTCCAGTAGTCAGCGTCAGGAGATGAATATGCCTCTTCTATGGTTCTTGGGGTGTCATCCACGAGGTATACAATGTAGTCATCTCCAAAGGATTTTGTAACCCTTTGTCTCTTACTCTTGCGAGTATCTACAATGTTGTCCTCCTCAGGATTTTCCTCAGGCGTTTGATCATTGTGTTCTATCGGTGCAAAGTGCTCATGGGGCATGACAGTTTCTTGACTAGAAGTGCTAGGTGTATGTTTCATGGGAAATTCATTCTCAAAGAATGTAGCATCTCTGGACTCAAAAATTGTACCAACATGCATGTCGGGTACTCCAGAGTTTACTATTAAGAATCTATAACCCACACTGTGAATAGCATAACAAAGGAACACACAATCAACAATATTTGGTCCAAGTTTCCGCTTTTTGGTTATAGGTACATTTACCTTGGCCAAACAGCCCCATGTTCGTAGGTATGAGAGATTTAATTTCTTCCTTTCCCATTCCTTGAATGGTGTTACTTCCTTATGCTTCATTCGAATTTTATTCAGGACATGACACGCAGTCAAAACTGCCTCACCCCACCATTCCTTGGAAAGCCCCGCAGTGTCTAACATGGCATTCACCATCTCAGTTAGAGTACGGTTCTTTCTTTCGGCCACCCCATTTGATTGGGGTGAATAGGGAGGCGTCCTCTCATGAATAATTCCAAACTCTTCGCAAAAGGATGCAAACTCATTGGAAAAATACTCCCCACCTCTATCAGACCTCAACCGTTTGATTTTCCTTTCAAGTTGGTTTTCTACCTCAGCTTTATAGATTTTAAAGTAATGCAATGCTTCATCCTTTGTTTTCAATAGATACACACAACAAAATCTAGTGCAATCATCTATCAGTGTCATGAAATATTTCTTTCCCCCTTTAGTCAACACGCCGTTCATTTCGCACAAATCGGAATGAACAAGTTCTAGAGGTGCCAAATTCCTCGCCTCAGATGCCTTGTGAGGCTTGCGAGGTTATTTCGATTGAACGCAAGTATGGCACTTGGAACCTTTGACCAAAGTGAATTTTGGAATTAAACTCATGTTAGCTAAGCGCGTCATACAACCGAAATTCACATGACAGAGTCGCGAATGCCACACATTAGACTCATCATTCTCGCTAATATGGTTCACAACATTATGATTATTACACATGTCATTCAAAGAAAAGCGGAACAAACCTCCGTTGTCATAACATTTTCCAACAAAAGTCCCATATTTAGATACGACACATTTATTGCACTCAAACACAAGTCTAAAACCTTCTCTACACAATAGAGAGCCGCTAACTAGATTCTTCTTTATTGAAGAGACATGCTGCACGTTCTTCAGCTGCATGGTCTTTCCCGAAGTAAACTTCAGATCAACCGTACCAACACCATGAACAGCCGCAAGCGACCCGTTTCCCATCAACAAGGAGGAACCTCTTCCGACCTGATAAGAAGAAAATAGAGAAATGTCAGCATATACATGAATATTAGCACCAGTATCCACCCACCAATCAGGTGAGTGAAAAACAGAGAGAACTGTAGGTAATATTTTACCGTACCCCGATGTTCCTCCGCCCTCGCTAATGACCATGTTCGCAGACTTCCTGTCTTTGCGCTCAGGACAGTCCTTAGCCCAATGCCCAGACTTGCCACACACAAAGCAGTCTCCCTTTGCCTTTCTCTTGCCTTTCTTCTTAAAGTTGGTTGCAGCCTTGGATTTGACATCAGGCTTGACTTTCTTGTTGTTGTGGGATACATGAGGGTTCTTCTTCTGTACCATATTGGCACTAGAACCTCCCTCAACCTTTTTGCCCCGGACGTCCTTTGCCCTCGCCTTCTCCTCAACACCCAAAGAACCAATGAAATCAGAAACACTGAACTCTTGTCTCTTGTGCTTTAGAGAAGTGGCGAAGTCCGACCAAGAAGGTGGCAATTTGGCAATAATGCCACCCACCACAAACTTGTCCGGCAACTCGCAGTTGTTGTTCTCAAGTTCCTTAGCCAGCATCTGAATCTCATGAGCTTCTACTACAGAACGGTCATCGACCATCTTATAGTCATAGAACTGCTCCATGACATACAGCGCACTGCCAGCGTCAGAAACTCCGAACTTGGCCTCAAGTGCATCCCACATGTCCTTCCCAGAAGGCATGTGCATGTACACGTCCACTATGTTGTCAGCGAGTACACTGATCAATGCTCCACGGAACAGACAATCCGAAGCCTCGAACTTAGCCTCTTCCTCAGGAGAAAGAGGTGGTTCACTTCGTTTGCCCCGTGAAACATAGAAGCATTGCATCGCTGTCAACCACAATAGTGCACGTGCTTTCCATCTCTTATAGTTAGAACCATCAAAAGCATGTGGTTTCAATGTAGCAGCAAAGCCAACTACCGAAAATGACCTATCAGGTTTTTGGATAGTTGAAAATATGGTCATAAATCGGCATATTTTAATCCAAAATGTTAAGACAATAATCATGGCATAAACAGTGTAGGGTGATCTAATGACAACATGTAACATAACCAGTAGCATACTAAAGGCAGTAGCATACTAAAGGCATCATGCGCATTATGAATATCAGGAACAAGAACATAGCAGTAACGCAGTAGCATGCTAGAGGCATCATGAATATCAGGAACAGGAATATAGCAGTAAAGCGCTAACAACGGGAACAGGAACAGGAGAAGGATATACCTTGAGAATGGCCCTCCGCTGGATTGTGAGGCAGAATTGCCTCCGTTGGTGTTGTTGTTCGCGGCACCGGCTCTAGCTCCTGGCGCACCACCTCCAGCTCCAGCTCCAGCTCCTGGTGGCGCACCACCTCCGCCATCTCCTCCAGCAGCAGTAGCGGCACCGGCTCCAGGCGCAGACATGGTGGGCGAGGACGAGCAGTCGTGCGGGAAGCACTCTCCAAAAACCTGATCACCCGCCTACCCGGTGCAGATCTCAGGCGAAGGTGTGGTTGGGAGGAGGAACTAACACCCGGGAAAGAAGCAAGCGGATCAGAACGCGAGAGCAGCATAGGCCCGGAGGAGGAGGAATCTGATCGGACTCGCGGCCTCCTTATCTATCAGGAGAGAGGCAGTTACCCGGTGCAGATCTCAGGCGAAGGTGTGGTTGGAAGGAGGAACTAACACCCGGGAAAGAAGCAAGTGGATCAGAACGCGAGAGCAGCACAGGCCCGGAGGAGGAGGAATCTGATCGGTCTCGCGGCCTCCTTATCTAGCGGCCTCCTAGGAACGTGGGATCGTGGACGCGCCGTTGCGGAGGAGGAATCTGATCGGACTTGCGGCCTCCTTATCTAGCGGCCTCCTGGGAACGTGGGATCGTGGACGCGCCATTGCAGAGGCAGTCGTGGGAACGTGGGATCGTGGACGCAAAAGAATAGCGACGTGACGCACGCCCGTCACGCCCTCGCCCGACCCGGCGCGCGCGCGTGGCTTTCCGACCCCCACCTCAACCAGTCAACTGGGAGCCTCCAATAACTCCCTATTTAGGTTAAGATATTTCTTGCTTAAATCCTGAGGTGGTATTATTATCCTTAACACTTATTATGGGTCTGAGATTTAATAGGATAAATTAAGTCTAGCCCAATTATTCTAACACTAGACACAGAGGTGCACGTTGTTTACTTTAGCGCCGTCAATTTTTTTTAGTCCCACACCGGAGATCGAAAGGATTTCACCTCTTCTTACATATCTATCCTGCTACGCTGTTGACGTGCTCGATCGAAGGCACACCTCGCACACACGGACGTGTATGCTGATGGTAGTGTGCGTATGTCACACGTAAGCATATCAAACAAAACCCATGGATTATGAAGGCCGACTTGTGGACATTGCTGTGTTGCTTGTCCTCGGCTCTTCGCTCAACAATTGAGCAAAAAACAGCGCATGACACATACGCTAGCAATTTTTTTTATTTTTGCTCTGCCCCCCATTCGGGGGCTCCTTGTATCGCAAATCACTACAACCAAAATTGCTTTGAGTTTACATCATGTATCTATCTACATAAATAATCGCTTGCCTTACTTTAAATGAGTTTTTGGAACATACAATGATTTTTCGGGAAACAATCTAACAAAGTTATTCTGCTACTACTGCTAATTACTACTACTCCACTACTACTACACTACGGAGTACCATAAAAGAATAGGCTAATTCTCGAATATACTATGAGTACCTAAAAAAATAGCCTAATTCTCAGTACCATGATAAAAGAATATGCTAATTCTCGAATCCTTTGCTTTTCTTCTTCAAATATCGCTAATCCCGATTCCCGAGGCGTCTAGAAACCGTTGTATGCACTGTCACCGCGTTGCTCCCAGCCGTTACCGCCATGAAACAGAGGACGAACAGGGGCGCCGCCACCGCCACCGCCACCGCCACCGCCGGCTCCGCCCGAGCCCGAGCCCGACGGCGACGGCGACGTGCCAATGCTCCACGAGTGCAAGAAGCGGCCGTTCCCGCCGCCGCCGAAGAACCCGTCCGGGACGGTGGAGCTCGTCGGCCGCTCCGGCGCCCCCGCCAGGATCCTGGAGTAGTCGAGGCAGTCCGCGACGTCGCCCGGCTGCGACTCCAGCAGCGCGGCGGGCGCCGACGACGCCGCCGCCGCGGCGGCCGCGGCGTCCGTGGCGCGTCGCTCGTCGGCCGCGGCGGCGTCCTCGGGGAAGTTGAGCCTGGCGCGCCCCCCGCGGAAGCGGAGCGCCGCGGCGTCGTAGGCGCGCGCCGCGTCCTCGGCGGTGGCGAACGTCCCGAGCCACACCCGCGCCGCCCTGTGCGGGTCCCTGATCTCCGCCGCCCACTTCCCCCACGGCCGCCGCCTCACCCCCCTGTACTTCCTCGCCGCCGGCACCGCCCCCTGCCGCGCGCCGTCCGCGCGCCACGGCGCTGTCCTTGTCACCGCGGACGCGGCGGTCTCCTCGCTCGGCGGCGGGCCGCCGCCGCCGTACGCGACGACGTGCGTGAGCGCCGACACGATCGCCTCCGTCTCCGCCGCGAGGTCCGGCTCCGACAACGCCATCGCCGACGCAGTAGCTACGCTCGTTTGACCTCATGCAAGAACACCCCCCAAATTTATATGCTCCTCTTCCTCAACCACTCGAGCTTAAAGAAAGCCAAGAAACTCCAAACACCGGACACTTCCCCATCCATCGCCATGATCAAAACAAACAAATCGAAAACACGGTTTGCGGAAGCCAACTTGGATTAAGCAACATCGAAATTAGCAAAAACAAATGGTTTGATTAGAGCGAATGAGGACGAAGCGAAACCGAATTAGGAGAAGATCAGTGGATCATAAGAAGACAGTCCCTCGATCCTTGGCCACGAAGGATTGGATGATCCGTGGTGGCTCTGCGCTGACTCTAAACGTTTGCTTCGACTCTTGGTCCACTGCTGCAAGAAACCCAGGAGCCAAAGCTAAAAAAGACAAAAACAAAAGCAAATTTTGTCCGTGTGTGTTTATGGCGATTCTTGGATTGTTCTCATCTCTGAATCAAGTAGGAGACAAAAAGAGATATAGATTTTGTGATGGCTGCAGTTTGACCATCTAGAAAGGAAGTCAGAGTGGAGGAGACGAAGGCAAAGCAAGTCGATCGAGCAGGGAAATTGGGAACGGTGGAAAATGGTCATAAGGTGATTGATGGATGATAATAACATTATTATTACATTACATGTAAAATAACACTAAATAAACGGGGTCATTCCGCCACGTGGCGATTAGTATTTTTCCCGTACCTCAGTACCTGTGATTATTTGATGAGCACGTGACGTGTCGAGGCACGATTTGCCGGTCTTTAGTTTTTTTTCTTGAGATTTTTTTTTTTTGGAGAACTGGTCTTTGGTGTTCGCTTCCGTTTTCGCTTTGGTCGTGCAGGCGTGTGCAGGCGCCGTGTACGGTGACGCGGAACACGCGACGGGATGCAGTGGCCCATACCGTGGGTCTTGAGCTTAGCTGAAAACCTCTGCTGCATGGCCAAGATTTGTTTTATAAGAAAAGACAAAGTTTTCCAAGTTGATGCATGTAAAATCGACGCTATTTCTTTTTCATTTTTGGAGAAAGAGAAAATGTAGTACGCTGTTTTTCTAGAAGAAAGATGATTTTTTTTTAATGATGTTTCCTTTAGGAGATCATTAGTTGGTCAGAATCTTACATATTTGTATGAATTGTGTGCTTCTATTGTACATATTCAATTGAATCAATCCTCTGATAGCTTTAGATGGAATTATCATCAGAATGGAATATTTTCTGTTAGGTCGATGTATCTAGCTTTAATTAATAATGGTTATAGTGAAAGAAACAAGATTATTTGAAAGCTTAAGATGCCACTTAAGATTAAGATTTTTATGTGGTACTTGCTTAAAGGGGTTGTGCTAACCAAGGATAACTTGGCAAGACGAAATTGGAATGACAGTTTAAAATGTTGTTTTTTATGAAAAATGAGACTATTCAACATCTTTTTATAGAGTGTCATTATGCAAAATTTGTTTGGAGAGCAGTACAGTTCTCTCTTGGTTTATACCTTCCTACTACCATATCTAATATGTTTGATGGTTGGCTTTTGAGGGTAGATAAGAAGAAGAGTAAACTCATACTTGTAGGAGCTTCTGCCATATGTTGGGCTCTGTGGTTGACTAGGAATGATATGGTTTTTGACAAATCACTATCTATCTCATATATACAGGTAATTTTCAGGGCAACATATTTGCTCCGATTTTGGGCACAGCTGCAAATGTGTGAAGATGATCGAGAGCTTATGAAGGTTGCATGTCGTAAGCTTGAGACAACGGTCATGCAACTCCTTGCAAACTATAGATGGAGATTCATAAATAGACTTGAATAAATGTGCTCTCCTTATCTTAGTTTGATATTTTATTTTGTTGGGTATGTTTAATTCATTTGAACTACACTCAGTGTTTGGGTGTTACTTTTGTAATAATTGGCTATAGCTCTGATGATCAAAGGCCGGGATGTTTTATTCTATTATTTTTTAAAAAAAGCTTTGCACGTTATTATAGTAGAAGAAAAATGTTTGAATACAACTTTAACGTTAGAACAATCATGGCGGGTTATGATGGGGAGAATAGGGTCCGAATTTAGCTGAAAAAAAACCTAAGTGCTAAAAAGATCTCCTAGAGAAGAAGGTTCCGCCTCTATCTAGATCATGTTCACCACTGTGCCGATCTGGCAAAAAAACACTATCAGAGGCACGAGAATTTCGTTTCCAACCAAAGCTAGCTGCTTTGTAACCCGGAAACGAAAGAGTCGAAGCCCTTCCTGAGGTTGCCTAGCGAAAACACACTCCATTGGGAACTCCCTTCCGGCGAGTCCCAGCCCACACGGAGCTTGTCCAGGCCCATCAGCTCGTTGTCTTGGAAGCCCAATCAAGCAAAACCTATCAGTACTTCCGGCCCGGCTCAACACGGCCGTATGTCTGTATCTATCAGAATTTTTTTCATTTTTCATTTTTTTAAAATATTTACAGAAATAATCTATCGTCAGAAAAATTTACAAAAATAGACACTGCCGCCCTAGTGGAAGGTGGCAAGCTGACGTGACAGACGGCGGCTCAACGGCGCCGTGTGCGCATTTTGCGCTTTGGTCCTTACCGCCCTTATTTGCCCAGCTGGAAAGAAGGCAGAGATGAAAAAAAACCGGCCAAATGCTTCTTTCCACCTTTGTTGATAATGGCCCTTCTCGGGCTGGCTTTTTCATGGAGGCCCATTGCCGCCCTGGCAATGGGTGGCAAGGGTGTTAATACAAAAAGTTCAACTTTTCCAATCGGCCGTCACCGCCCGTCGAGCCGTTGTCTGCCACGTCAGCTTGCCGCCCTGCACTAGGGCAGCAGGATCTATTTTTATAAATTTTTCCGACGATAGATTATTTCTGTAAATATTTTTAAAAAATTTAAAAAAAGAAAATAATTCGTATCTATCAGCCACAATTATGCTACCGCACGTTGGATTTTTCTCGTCTTCCACCTGCCTCGGCATGCTAAATCGCAGCGCTATCCACGTCCAACTAGGGGTGAGCATTCAGTAATACCGAAAATTCGATCTCGGTTTTCAATCTGTTTTATGTTCGGTCATTTAAAGCGCAAGACCGTTCGGACTTGAAAAATATTAAAGATAGAACTATTTGGTCTCGGTCTTGGTTAGACCGAAATTTCAGAAATATTCAGAAGAATCGCACAAATCCACAATAAATTTCAAATAAAAAAACATACACATGAAGAAAATTCATAAAAATCCCAGATCGGCTTTCTTCATTATCATATACTCATCCCAGATCGGCTTCGGCACCTCTCGTCGCTGGCGGGGTAGAGGAGGCACCATCAGATGTGCCCCCGGGGTGGAGCCACGGAGGATCGCGGCTTGGGCTTGGCAGTTGGGGGTTTGAGGCCTCCGGGCTCCGGCAGCATGGGTGTCGACTGAAGGTGGCGCAACAAGAGTAGGTCGTCGTGGTGTGACTTGTGAGAAGGAGGAGACGCTGGGACGGTGCAGAGGCGCCGACGACAAAACACGACGTCGATGTGCGAGAGAAAAAGAAAGGAGCGCTCAGGTGAAAAAGAAAAGAAATAAGCGCTCTCTCCTAGTTGGGTGGGAGAGCGTGGCGGCTGCTAGCTGGGTGGATGAGGAGAAGGCAATAGAGAGGGAGCTAGGGTTTTACTAGTGTTGAGCTTGCTTTCTTGGGCTGATATGGGCTTTCAATGAAATTCGGTTAACTAAGGGTGATGACCGAATTGATCGAAAAAAATTCGGTCATCTAGTAAATAAGACCGAATTTTTCAGTCTTGGTTATTTTGGTTCGGTCTTTTTCTGCCCACCCCTACGTCCACAGCTAGCGTCGCTGATGGTAAAAGGAAGAGAAAATCCAACCATTGACATACACATAAATCTAAGAAATACCATCGATAAATATGAGTTTTATAAAATACCATCGTACAAGTGATTTTGTCCTAGAAATATCATTGTCGTTATTCTTCCGTCTACCCAACGCCAACGGGGAGATGCTAACGGAATTATAACAACATTAGCATTTATGGGACAAAGTTGCTTGTACAATAGTAATTCATGAAACTCGTATTTGTCTATGGCATTTTTTTTGGAACCAGACACTTATCAATGGTACTTCTTAAATTTTCTTAAAAAAATTGTAAAATCAACGAGTTGTTGACTTTGTTGGACAATTCCTATACCAGTTTAGCTGCCATTTGTTCGGCAGATGTGGCTGTTTGGTTGGTTGTGTAAAACTGCCTAAGCTAGCCAGACATTTGTGGCTAAGTTGCTAAAGTTGTGGCCAAGAAAAATGAAGCCACATCTTAGCCTCCTTGCCACACATTATTGTGTCTATTAAATGTAGGGTCAAGTTAAAGGAAAGTTTGGCATAACTAACTTATGATTAGAACCAAACACTACACTAACTTGATCAAACCTACTTGCCATACTTATGGTAAATTAACCAAATTTTGGCTAGCAACCAAACAACCTCTACTAGTCATACGTTGTGTGACGAAGGAGATGGGCTGAGATTATGACGGAACTGGTACGTTCACCGAAAGCGTACGTGAATACAGTACGTGCGCTCGTCTTTCCACGAGGAATTTATTCCGCTCCGCGGGTTTCTAAACACAAAGGTGCTTAGGTGGTGCACGTTGTTTAGTACCACACCGGAGAGCTAACAACGTTTAGTCCTCCTCATATGGCAGGCGACAGCCGAACCAAGCGTGCTGACGGGCACACCCCGAGTCCGGTGGCTGCACGTGCTGAGTGCACGGCTCGCAATATTCACATTGGTCAAAGGAAATAATCATTGTCACCGCCCAAGGGCAAAAGACGCATGACACATACGCCTAGCATATGTCCTCCTTTTTTTTTTTGTTTACGCGACCATTTTTTTTAATGAATCAATTTTATATTTCTGAACTCTGAATCACCCGGTCAATTTTTCACCTTCCTTAAACCGGCGTAAATCAAGTCAGTCGACTATTTGGATGGCGTTTTCATCCTACGTGATGCTCATGGGATCCACATGTCATATGTCCTCCTTTTTTTTTGTTTACGCGACCATTTTTTTTAATGAATCAATTTTATATTTCTGAACTCTGAATCACCCGGTCAATTTTTCACCTTCCTTAAACCAGCGTAAATCAAGTCAGTCGACTGTTTGGATGGCGTTTTCATCCTATGTGATGCTCATGGGATCCACATGTCAGTGAGAGAAAATAAGACAAAACGGCCTCACATGGCAGTCATTCCTTTCTCCCCTTTACCATCGCTCTCTACCCTCTCTCTTTGTTCTCGCCAAGCCAGTGCCAAATGGCGTCACTCCGCGGTAGGAGCTCCAACACATGCTTATTTTTTTCGGTGTGGTTAACATTTTTTTAATTAGTCTAGTTTACATATCTCCAATCTTGCTCCCTTAAACCGGCGTAAATCGAGTCCTTCGCTGTTTGAATGGCGGTTTCGTCCTACGTGATGCTCATGGGACCCACATATCAGTGAGAAAAAAATAAACAGTAGCCTTACAAGTTAGTCATTCCTTTTCTCCCCTTTACCCTCTCTCTCTATCTCTCTTTGTTCTCAGCCGGAGCCAGACGACGTCACTCAATGGTAGGAGCGCCAACACCAGCCAGTCCGTGAGTTCTGCACGAAGTATGTGATGGCGCCGGTGAGGTTGCAGTCGTTGAGGCTAAGGCTCTAAAGCTATTGCATGGCGGTGGTGTCGGCGGGAAGGTCGATGTTGTTGATGCGGCTGGTGTGGTCGCATGAGATGTGCGGACAGGCGGCGTAGGGCTCGGCGATGTTGAGGTCCCACTCTAAGGCGAGGGCATTGCCATTGGTCAGCGAGCGGCGCAAGTCCTAGAGCATGGATAGGCTACATGGGTTGATGGTGGTGTCGGTGACGATGGGTGGGTGAAGGAGGAAGAGTGTCGCGGGGGCGCTGACAAGAAGGAGGGTGGCCATCTAGGGGAGGTGCTGGTCAGGGAGGTGGAGACATTGGAGATGGGAGAGAGAGAGCCAGGTCTATCTATGTTAGGCAAAAACAAACACGGTGCTGTCGATGGGAGCACGCTTGGGCAACGCTCCCCAGAGCCCTCCTGCGATAGATTGTGCCACCAGCGCATCCATCGTCCCTTCGCCGCCAACGCAAGCACCATTCATTGCCGCGATCACCGGCGTTCTGCATCGCTCGATGGCCGTGACTGATGCCAACATCTCCAGGATGGCACGGTGGAGCACCTCGGTTGTGGGCAGGGGGTCGTCATCGGCGCTGCCCGACAGGGAGAGGACCAGGTGGGGTTCCTGCAAGAGCTGAGGTCAATGCCGACAACGGAGAGCATGACGGTGCGCACAGTGCGGAGGAAGTTGAGGAGCGCCATGGCATGGGGGATCTCTGAGAAGGCTTCTGGGCTGAGGTCATTGAGCTGGACGGGGTGGTTGAGGTAGGTCTCACAGGCCGCCACGGACGGGTTGGGCCGCGACACTGCGAGCATCTTGAACCCTCGTCAGAGCTCCATCTCGGGCGTGGCGCGGTCGCCAATGAAAATAGAGGAGAGAGAAGAGAAGAGGTAGGGGAATAGAGGAGTCATGACACGTGGGCCTTACATGCTGACTCGGCAAATCAATCGTGGTCATCATGCCACGTCAACAAACCAACCTCCAAACCACCGAAAGAGTCGATTGGCACCTTTTTTTTTTAAGATGGGGGAGACATTATACCCAGTTTTACGGTTGAGGGAGGCAACTTAATCACGAGCAAGAGATGAGGGACCAAAAATAGACTTATTCCATTATCCTTTTGCCATGGAAAAAGTACACCGAAGGTCCCTCAACTTGTCATGGATGTTACAAAATCGTCCTTCAACTACAAAACCAGATATAACGTATTCCCCAACTTACAAAACAGTGCAAACTAGGTCCCTCGGTGATTTTGACTCCGATTTTATCTTATGTGGCAGCTGACTCAGCGTGAGACCCACGTGGGCCCCATCCGTCAGCCTCTTCTTCCCTCCTCTCCCTCCACCTCTCTTCCTCTCTTCTCTTTTCTCCAATCTCCGGGCGGCGCGCGGGGGAGCAACTGCACGTGACGTGCGGCGGCCGGCGGGCGCAGGCGGCGTGGGGAGGAACCGCGCGCGGGCGGCGGAGCGGCGCGCAGGCGGGCACAGGCGGCGGGCGACCTTCGGTGTACTTTTTCGTTTAATCCATCCATCCTGCAAGGCAACCGCCGACAAGGTTGCCCTGGAGCCCATCATCTCCAGTAGTACGCCGATGAGCAATCGATCTGATGATCCCCATTTGCTTTGGATCCTCAGCAGCTGGTGGTTCCTGCTACAGTTCTGCTTGCTTGTTGTTAAGATCGAGCTCACATGCTCGCACTGTTTGGTTTGGTGATTGCCACTGATTTGAACTGGTACAAAGTTAATGGTTGACTTAACTCCAGGCGGGCGAAGGCGGCGTGGGGAGGAGCCGCGCGCGTGCGGCGGGCGATGGAGCGGCGCGCGGGCGGACGTGGGCGGCGGGCGGCAGCCAACGGGGGAGCAGCGGGGCGCGGCCGGCGTCGGGTGCAGCCGCAACGTCTCCTTCGCCACGGCCTGCAGGTCACCGACCACCGCGTCGAGCTCCGCCTGTCGTCCCCGCCGCGAAGATGTCCTGGTACACGAGATCGCCGGTGAGCTCCGCCGTCTCGGCGACCACGCTCCGCATCTCCTCCATGTCGTTGTCGTCGCCGGTCCACCGCCGGCCCATCACCATGCGAGGGACGATGTTGCTGGTGACACCCATCAGCGCGGCGTCGACGTCGACGTGCTCGGCGTCGGTGGCACTCCAGCTGAGCGAGCCGACGAGGCGCGCCACCTCCTCGCGGCGGACATGGCGGAGCCGGTCTAGCGTTAGTCCGGCGAGGAGCTCGTGCACCTCCGCCCAGCTCCTCCTCGGCCGCTCGCCGCCTGCGCGCGGCCTCTACCCACGCCGCCTGCGCCCGCCGGCCGCCGCCCGTCACGTGCAGCTGCTCCCCCGCGCGCCGCCCGGAAATTGGAGAAAAGAGGAGAGAGGAAGAGAGGTGGAGAGAGGAAGGAAGAAGAGGCTGACGCGTGGGGGCCCACGTGGGTCCCACGCTGAGTCAGCTGCCACATAGGATAAAACCGAGTCAAAACCGCCTAGAACCGCCGAGAGATCTAATTTGCACTGGTTTTGTAAGTTTGGAGATGCGTCATCCGGTTTTACAGTTGAAGGACGATTTTGTAATTCGATGACAAGTTGAGGGACCTTTGGTATACTTTTTCCTTTTGCCATTTATAGATGAGATTATTTGCTCCGTTTGCAAAACGGAAGAGGCAATCCAGCCAGGTTGCTTCCGGCCCGGCCCAACACGACGGCGGCACGAGGACCCGGTGATCTCTCCCTCCCATCCTGGCCGTCCACGTGTGCAGCCCGCTACGCTTCCAAGCGCTAGCGCCGCCGATCCGACCCAGCCGAATCCGTCTTTCCTCTCCTCCTCCTCCTCCTCCTCCGACCACCGGCCAGCCGGCGAAGTCCTCCGCCGCGGAGCTCACCTCCTCCGGCGCCGGCGACGCCCCCCTCGGTAGCCCCGGGGAGGACGCCTTTCCTCCGGCGACCACTTCCCCAGTCGCCGCCTCCGCCGCTCCTCGAACCACTCACGCGCCGCGCGGGCTCCTGTCCCAGGCTATCAGCCGCGATTTCCCTACCCCTCTCGCCGGATACCTCGCCGCCGTCCAAGAGCTAGCGTCTCTGATGGTAACTTCTCTGTGAGCTCGCTCGCTCGCTCGTAGAGATTCCTGATTCTGTATGATTGAGCTCCCCGGGCTGTTCGGTTTTGCAGGAGGAAGAGCGCATGGAGCCGCCGCCGCCGCCGCCGTACATCCACATCGAGACCAACGATTTCTTGCACAGGAGGTGAGTGAGTTTCACGGCGATGTGGGACAACGGCTGCGTCCTGTGCTTTTGGATGTAATGCGAATCTTTATACTTTGGTGCGCGATGCTAGGCACAAGAGGCAGAAAGAGGAGGACATAGCTGTGTGTGAGTGCCAGTATAATCTGCTGGATCCGGACAGCGCGTGCGGGGATCGGTGCTTGAACGTCTTGACTAGCACGGAGTGTACGCCTGGATACTGCCTCTGCGGTGTATACTGCAAGAACCAGGTTGGTGTTTCTCTTGTTCAAGTAGTAGCGCAACCGTTCCAAATCTTGATTGAATGAATATCCATACATTTGTTCTTACATGATTACTTTAGTTCACTCGAGCCTAGTTACTAGGCAGGAGGGGAAAAAAATGGTGTAACACGGTTATTTTGCTTTCTTGTCTTCTTGATTGAATATAATCCAGTTTATTATAGATGTACAGCAATTTTCAATATAGTCGTGCTGGCTCTTAGCTGTAAGGATTTTTTTTCAAGTGAGATTGAATATAATCTGGTTTCTTATACATGATGTACCATTATTTCTAATATATAGTTTTACTAATTTTCTATAGATACCGAACACTATCATTTTCAATATATAGTTTTACCAATTTGCTAGGGAGGCCGAATGTCATCTGGAGTGCTTTACAGTTTCACTGGTAGTTATGTTTGTATTTTAATCAATTTCTCTGTTGGCAGCGATTTCAAAAAAGCCAATATGCTGCGACAAGGCTGGTAAAAACTGAAGGGCGTGGATGGGGCCTTTTGGCTGATGAGAATATTATGGTGACTGAATTTACCTTGATTTTATGGTCTGCTAATGTTGTTAAATATATTCAAGTGAGTATGCTTTAGTGAGTCATTGTTTTCTTAATGGTTTTTAGGCTGGACAATTTGTTATGGAATATTGTGGAGAAGTAATATCATGGAAGGAAGCCAAGAGGAGATCTCAAGCATATGAAAACCAGGGTCTGTTGATTTTATCTTCCCTCAATGTTAGCATGGTGGTACATTTTGGCTAGGGATGGCAACCGGGCCATCCCCGGCGGGGTGTGGTCCCCCGTCCCCGTCCCCGTCCCCGTGCAGTTAGAAATCACCCGCCCCCGTCCCCGGTGTCGGGGCTGTATTTCTCCCGTCCCCAAGCCTCGCCGGGTGCACGGGGCACCCACGGGGTCGCACACCCGATAAACTCGTGGGCATAAATCAACAAGAAGGTTCTCTAGTAGGAAGGTAGAAGTAGAACAGATCGGCAAAAATAGCACGAGGACATACATCTATCATTTTCTCAGATTATGAACATGACCATGGTGCCAGACTTGCATGATTCTGTTGCCAAGAATCAGCTCCAACTTCCATCAAAATGAGAAAAATAAACAGCGACAAACAGGACAGAGCAGAAAATAACAAGCAAAGTATATACCGGCATTCGGATGCAGCAAGTGCCCGTCCTCTTGCTTTCCCGCATGAGCAAGCGACTTGGAGGCAGAACAACAGCTCGCGCGGCATGGTCACCTTATGCGGCGGCGGGGTGCTATATCGCTGCTGTGGCCTGGAGGAGGTGCGATGGCTGGCGCCCTTGCCGACCTCGACTGGCGGCTGCTGATGGATCTGAGAAGGGGACAAGGGAGGACTGGTCTAGTGTAGGGTTTCTTTTGCTTTATATACCAGCACCTCTAAATTGGGCACTAAGTGGGCTTTTAACTTTTATGGACTGTACATATGCCTACACTACTCGAGTCACCCACGGGGATTCGGGGCCGGGTGCCTATGGAACATCCCCGTCCCCGCATCACCCAACGGTGACAGTTTCTAGCCGATAACAGCCCCATGGGTGATGAATTTAGCCTGTTTACATACCCTAATAGAGTTTTTACCTATCGGGTATCGGGGTTCGGGTCCCCATTGCCATCCCTAATTTTGGCTAGCTATAACATTTGTTTTTTGTGCCCTGTTAGGTTTAACGGATGCCTATATTATCTATCTGAATGCTGATGAGTCTATCGACGCAACAAAGAAGGGGAGCCTGGCAAGATTCATCAACCATTCGTGGTATGTCTTGTAGCAAATATATGTCTGCCTATATTATGTTTCTTTCATATGCATTATTTGATAATTGATTATCGAGTTTTTTTCCATTTACTAGCATTTAATGATTAAATCTGATAGCTTGTTATTGAAGCATGCAGCCAACCAAACTGTGAGACAAGGAAATGGAATGTTCTTGGGGAAGTAAGAGTGGGAATTTTTGCGAAACAAGATATTCCAATCGGAACGGAACTATCCTATGACTACAACTTTGAGTGGTTTGGTGGTGCAATGGTGAGGTGCCTTTGTGGAGCTGGCAGCTGTTCTGGATTTCTTGGGGCTAAATCACGTGGTTTCCAGGTAAAAAGTTGTTGTGTGATATGTCTTGTAACCTGAAAAGCACCATTTTATAAGTAGGATTTTCCCTTGCACATGTGCTGGCATAATTCTTCTGCATTTCTCTCTTACCATGAGTGCTGAAGTACAGGTTACATGCACAGTCGCTTCATAAATTGTTAATTTATATAGGAGTAGTTACAAATTGGTTACATTTTCAGTGTTTATTTTCATTTTTACATTCCTTTTAGAATGCCCATCGCTTATGTAATGAATGCTACATTTTTGCCATGTTTTAGGAGGCTACATACCTGTGGGAAGATGATGATGACAGGTAGGATTGTGCTTGTACTTACCTATCCAATCTGCTGAATAAAATATTGTCTATTCAAATGGTCCCAGGAAGTTATATGTGGTAACTTCTGTAATTGGATGGTTTTACTTAGCAGTGACCTTTCTCTGTTATTCCCTCAGTCCCAAAATATAATAACTTAGGATCAGATGGGACGTTTCCTAGTACTACAAATCTGGACAGGAAACGTCCCATCCGATCCTAGGTTGTTATATTTTAGGACGGAGGGAGTAGTTAAGACAAATAGGAAAAAAGAAGCAATTAAACAGCATGTTAACATAACTACTATTATGTCTTGCTTTATTATCTTCTCAGATCCATATTACTGTCATGTCTTGCATTATCATCATAGAAGAAGATCCTAGTTGGTTAAAAATATGCAGATTTGTGTTGCCTGGGTCAACCTGTCATTTCAAACAAAGCCTGAATTTCTTGAAATGCCGAAATATCGACGGATACAACAAATCTGAGCACCGGTTAACATATGCTTTCCATCTTAAATTGCAGGTTTTCTGTTGAGAATGTTCCCCTTTATGATTCTGCTGATGATGAACCTACCAGCATTCCAAAGGACATCTTAATAAAAGATGAGCCAAATACACAGGATGGCAACAACAACACAATCCAAAATACTGGGATTCCTATTATTGCAAGTTCAAGTGAATTCACACCGATGAATGTTGAACCATCGATTGCGAGTTCAAATGAGTTCACACCGATGAATGTTGAACCATTGAATGTGAGCTCAAATGAATTGACACCAATGACTATTGAACCATTGAATGCTATTCCAATGGGAGTTGATTTTACTCAGAATGGATCAATTGAATATGGTGCGCAATGTGCTGAAGATGCTCTGCAAAACTCAACGCGTGGAGTTGCAAACCTCCAGAATCAAAGTGCGCCCCGGGACAACAACCATACAGAGTTGGTTGCGGTGAAACGTAGACCCACACTTCGTGGTGGAAAAGCTAAACGTGGTATGCGCAAGCAACTGAATGTTGTGGGTATCTGTGATCGGTTAGCATCAGAGGTGGCACGTGAAGAAATATTGTATTGCGAGGTAAAGAACTACTGTAACTCCCTTTTTATTGAACATTGCTCTAGGAAAGCTTAGGCTTTGCAATGACCTTTTTTCCAAATCAAATGTCAGGAAATGAAGAATGAAGCTGCTGCTGAAATTGACAGCCTGTACGACGAGATAAGGCCGGCGATCGAAGAGCATGAGAGGGATAGTCAAGACAGCGTGGCCACAAGCCTTGCAGAGAAGTGGATTGAGGCTAGCTGCTGCAAGTACAAAGCTGATTTTGATCTGTATGCTTCCATTATCAAGAATCTTGCTTCCACACCTCTAAGATCAAAAGAAGACGCGGCCCCTACAGAGCAAAATGGATTGATGTACTTGGAAAACGGTCCATGAACCGATTTACAAATTGGACTTGTAAAAGCTAGAAAAAGGCTAGAGATTGATTGTCAGACATAGTTGAGGTTTAGGGGATTATCTTCCCTGATACAATTTGGTTAAGAAAATTATGCAAGGTCATATTTTTCTTATTGCAAATACCATTAACGTGAGTATGTTTACTCATGGAAACCCTGAAATACCTGGTGTTACAAATTTCGAAGTCTACTCCATGTCTGCGTTTCGGTACGCCTATGTGGTCCATATGCCACCATTTGAACTTATTTTTAGTTCAGCCATTATTTGTTCACTGTAACAAGAATTTTTTTGGAGATCAGCCATTATTTTTTTTGGGACTGTCTAGGTAGCATGTCTCCTTTTGTGATCAATCATCACTTGTTTTTTCTTTCTGAGAGGAACGATTGTTTGTTGATTGTAGCAGTAGGTTATCAATTGGGCTGGGTCTTTCCTTGCCCGCCCGAAAATTCATGTGTAGTTGACAAACCAGGAACTACACGATCCGTTTGGTTGTGGATCGTGCTAGTATGACTCGTCGCCAAGCCATGCTTGGGCCGCTACCCGGCCCGGTGTACCAACATGACAAGTGCATGTGTCATGACAAACTAGGAACTACACGATCCGTTTGGCTGTGGATCGTGCTAGCATGACTCGTCTATCCAAGCCATTTGGATAATGCGATTAAAACTAATTAATATTATTTTCCATTTTTCAGGTTTCCATTGTTCAGGTAGGGTGGGAATAGGATGTGCTAGACGAAATTACTAATTACTGTTACCATTTTGTGCGTATCCTGATAAAGGTAATCAGTATCGAAATACCAGGTAGAATCGTTTTCTGATTTATAATGTCATAGGATCCGGATAGTATCATAGGATCGAGATACTACCAGATTTTAGAAAATACAAAATTTGATATAAAATAGATAATATGTTATATAAATTAAAGCATATAAATTGATTCCGATAAATTTAATTGGTTTATGTAAACTTAAGCATATTTGTTCATACTATTTTTAATCTATCTTATACTAAATACTCTCTCCGTCCTTAAATATTTGACGCCGTTGACTTTTTTAAACATGCTTGATCATTCATCTTATTTTTTAAAATATGTAGAGCTATATGTATATATAAAAGTATATTTAACAATGAATCAATGATAGAAAAATAATTAATAATTATAATACGATGAAAAAAAGTAAACGGTGTTAAATATTTAGGAACGGAGGGAGTAATATTTTGTAGGATTGTAGAAACGCGACAGTAAAATTTCGTAATACTGATCGGAGTCGTAGAAGGGTAGGGATCCGTAGAATAGGAAGAGAGTAGGGATACGGATCGGAATACTGATAAACTTCCTCGTCAGTTTGCCCTTTAGCCCACCCGCACCGCCGCCGCAACCGCCTCCGGCGATCCCCATCCATCCCGCGCCGCGAGCGGAGCAGGGCGCCGCCGTTCGTTCGCCCTGCTGCTTCTCCCGCCGCATCCATCCCGGTGAGCACATCCTCCGCCACCGCGCCCCGCCTGCGCCGATCCCCGAGCGAGCGGTGTCGCCGTCGTTCGTGCTGCTGCTTCCGCCGCATCTCTCTCTCTCTCTTCCCACGCACTTCTTCTCGAATTCGCGTTAACCCTAGCTTCTGTTCTAGAAATTTGCCTTAACCTTAATGGTAGTAACAGTTTGATGGCTCCCAAAAAGTTTAGATCCGCCACTGGTTTGTCGGATTATGGTATTATACTGGTTCATAAACATGTAGCTGGGCAGTTTGATCTTGATGTTTTTTTTTATTATTTTGGGTAAAATTACTATTCCTTGCTTTGTGTTTTGTAATAGTAACCATCGGTTTGATGGTAAGTAAATTGCTAACCAGAATCGATCCTAGTCCGTTTAATTGTTATCTACATAGGTCATGAATCACTGTTTATTTTTTAGCCATTGTTCTGAAATATTACATTGGATGCAGGTTATATATCTATTTATTCAAGTGTGAGGTAGTTGGATAGAAAGCAAAAGTCCCTGGTGCAAACAACTTTAGGTGTCCTGTGTCCCGGTATTTGATTTTGTTTCATGCAACGGACATTGGGGGCAGGATAAGTCGAGTCATGGGAAAATCCGAGCATGGCAATCTACTGGTATCTCTCAGTGATGGGCTGCCCCATTATAGTCTTGCAGCAGCAGTTGGCCTGGCAATAGGAGTTGCTGGGTTGTGCAAGGCGCTGCATAGCAGCTTGGTGATACCACCAGTTTCTCAGAAGAAGTTACTTTCGAACTCAGATAGACTTTATTACACTGGAGGCCTGAAAAATCTTGGCAACAATTGCTTTCTTAATGTTATCCTGCAGGTATATGTCGTTCTCTATTGAATGATCCGTCATATGGTACTCTTTATGTATAGCACTGTCATCAGCTGGAGCTAAAATGCTAAACTAGAGAAAATGTTTGTTTGACAGGCACTTGCTAGCTGTGACGGGTTTGTTTCCTCTCTAGATAATTTGCTTGGAAGTGAGGATGTGCTACCTGAGGAAAAGTCCGAAAAAATGCCTCTTATTTTTGCTCTAAGTTCTCTTATAAAAGGTACACCGTTTACTCTTTCTAAAATGCACCTTTGGAAGGGAGTTGGTGTGGAATCAGTACTTAGCAACTTTTAAGTTCTTTTTTATTGATTTGTCTGTAATTATCTGTGCAATACATAATTTGAGTGGAAAATAAAGTGTTGGTTCCTGTGACCCTAGTGGTCTCAGGAATTACCGAGCAGTGGTGGTCTGGTGGAATCGTTACATACTGTAATACTGTAAACACGGTTCGTTTTTACAGGTATACTCTGATGCAGTGTTGACATTTATGAATCTATTTACATAAATTGCTGAACATCATATCATGTCATTGCATTGGTTGGTAAAATGAATTGCTTGCAGCTCACAGTTTGATGTTCTTGCTCCACTTCACACATCACGGTTTCTTCCTTCAATATGAAAGAAAAAGCATGTCTTTTTAACTGTTGTTTTATTTTTCTTAAAAAGAATATAACTTGTGATGCTCCCAGTTTCAAGTTCTATACTTGTAAAACTTCATTTAGTTGGTTACTCATAAAATTTCTTTTACTAGTTTATGAACTTTACTTAAATGTTGTAGACTTGAGCGTAGTTCGAGACAAAAGGACTGAACTGAGTCCACACAGAGTAATGGATGCTTTGAGCTTCTACGTCGGCCACTTTAATTTGACAAGAGAGCAGGCATGATGTTTAATCCTGTATATTTCTTCTCTTTAAATTTTACTTTTATATTATATGTCCTTAAATGATGAGAACTATTTAACCCTCATAGGATGCTTCGGAAGCCTTTCATCATCTTTTGACCTCACTGAGGGATGAATTTTCCCGTTGTTATGTACCAAATAGGAGTTCTCTGGCAGACATCACCATGTTTCCTTCCAAAGTATATAGTCAAAGGGAAGGTAACCAGCCTGAATGCAAGCGATGGAAACAAAACCTATTTGGTCCCTTTGATGGGACTATTGGCAGCATATTATCTTGCAGAAATTGTTCATCTGTGGTAGATACCTATGCCCCTATTTTTGTAGCTGTTAACTATGCTCCTAATCTCGTATGTTGTGACGATTAATGTGTCCTCTTCTCTATCTTTTACCAAATGCATGTTGCTGTACACACCTTTGACAATTATTTTATCTAGCTATATATGTATGCCATTATAAGTATGGTATTATGGAAGATGTATTGATGATAAATCTGTATATATTTGACCAATTTAAATATATTTTGGTGGGGGTGTGTCACATGCTCTCTGCAGTTTGTTGAAAGCATGCTTAGTACTTTTTATCACTTCTGTTGATTTTCTGTTCTCATTGTTATTGTTTTGCACAGCTGTCATTGGACTTCGAAAATTTCTACTGCTTGCCTCTCTCACCTGTGGCTACTATAAATGGAGATATTGTATGTGCAAGTGAACCTTCCTATGTTTCATTAATTCAGGATTCATCAATGGCTAGATTTGGTTCCTGCGCTATTCATAATGCTTGTTTCCCTTATGTTTCTCTTATCGTGTGACATTTAGATCAATGGATGTAGTTTGGTGGATTGCCTTGAGCACTTTACGGCGTTGGAGCATCTTGACAACTATCGTTGTGATCATTGTTGGCACAATGTTGCTGCCAAATATTTGTCTCTTAAATCCGAAGTTGATGAGGTAGTAGTTTTATCTTTTGATGTATCTTAGTTGTTTAACTAAGCTTGATATGATACCCTGTATTGTTATCTTTGGCAGGAAAAAATTAACAAACTACACACCTGTGTCGACTATGGCACTTGCAGTTGCAGGCATATATTTACCCCGGAGGAAATGACATGTTCGATATCTTCTCAGGCAACAAAGCAGCTGGCTATCACTCATTTCCCAAAGGTACAACCAAAGTACCTTTTTGTAACATAAGTGGAATTATGTCGTACAATATGTTGCTAAACCTGATTTAGTATCCTCTTCCAGATCTTGTGCATTCATTTGCTACGCGCTTCTGTTGGTCTAGATGGTGAATTTGTTAAGCGTGGGGTAAGCGCACGTAACATGTGTAATAAATACTGTTGCTTTATATCACTCCACACTCTAAACTATATAGGTCGTCTTTGATTGCAGGGACACATTTCTTTCCCTTTACTTCTTGATCTTTCACCATTTGCTGGTGGTGCATTAATCCCTGGACAGGGACCTAAACCTTCAGCAATGAACAAGCAAAGACATGGCCAGCAAACTCTCCATCTGTGGCGACAGCTGAATGCAGAGATGCCTGTGAATATGTTCCCCGCTGCCACTGATGGGGACTCATCAAGTCATCATTGTGGTGATGAATCAATAAACACACTTGGACGCTCATTTTACGTGGTATAAACTACTTACAACCATATATATTTCTTAGGTTTTGTTTGAATGATGATGGCATTCCTGATCATTTTTTCTATACAATTAAAATCACGCAATCATTTCATATGCCTCCTTGTCTTTTTTAGGGAAATAGGGATGCAGATAGTAGGTTCTTGTCTTCATCATCATTGACAGACAAGTTATATGGCCTCTCATCTGTCGTGGAACACTACGGCGTATGTGGAGGTGGGCATTATGCAGCTTACCGGAGAGTAACGCCAAATTCGGATTCTAATGAACCAGTGCAATCTCTTGCAAGTTTTAGAAAGGAGTGGCTTTACGTCTCGGATGATCATGTGTCCCATGTTTCAGAGTGTGAAGTTTTGGCAGCGGAGGCCACCCTGCTTTTCTACGAAAGGCTGTAGCAACCTGTTGAGTAGTAAATTAACTTCTTTTCTGGACAATGGAAGTATAACTTCCAGCCTCTGCAACAACTAAGAACACATACAACCATGTCTATGAACACTAGGATTTGAACCTTGGTGGGTGGATCCACGACTCCACCACCACATCAACGGGAAGCACGCTTCCCTAGTAAATTTACTTAGGGACAACACATTTTTTAGGGAGATCTCCAAAAAAGTTTATGAATAATTGATACTCTTTTGTTTGAGAACTTAATCTTGAATAAAGAATCATCAACTCATTCTTTTTTTTCCTGACCTCGTGGAGTTTGTTCTAGTAGAGATGAAATACGAGAATCAATTGATCAACTTTGTTTCAGTTGTAATATTATTGTTGTGTGCTGGTGAAAGGATACAATGGATAGCCCGTGATAGCCTAGCCTGACTTTGTTATTTTCCCCTTTGGCAACAGCATGAAAGGCCAAAATACAATTCCACTGCAAAGGGCCTTTGCAGAAGGGGAAGCAGCATGAAGGGCTAAATTCTGTTCTACTGCTGCAAAGGATGTTATTTTAGCTGAATGGACACTTGGCATAGCAAATAGAGGAGTTATGTGTGTCAGCGTGTGTGCTTTCGGTTTTTTTTTTTCAATTTCTCTTTTTTTTTCCCTCTCTTTCTCTTTTCTTCTTCTTTATTTCTTATTTCTTTTTCTTTTTTGGCTTGGCTCCTCTGATCTTCTCTTTTGCTAGACAAAGACAGATACAACTTGCAGCTAAAGCTGGCTCTACCAGAATTTACCTTTTTAGCTGGAATTTATACAAGGAAAGTCAGTATATGCCATCGAATGCTTGCTTTCACGGTATTTTGCCATTGAAGGTTTAGGGTGAATGGCCTATATATATTATTTTCTTGAAGAAATTCTTATGAGAAACCTTTTTTGCTACCCTTTCTAAGGAGGGTAGTTTTACCATCGTTAAAAAAATACTGGAAGATACCATATTTTTTTAATGTAAACCTTGGTACTTTCAGATACTAGGTATTTCATATTGGAAATTTTAGTGTGAACTCAGACACCAAATATGAGCTAAAATTTTCCAAGAAGTCCATGAATACATACTCTTTCTTTACCACTATATATTTAATGAAATATCATCCTTCAAAGATTCCTAAAGTACATTCCGGCCACTTGTGTTGCCCAAACACTATGTATTTTTAACATGTTCTTAAGTTTCTGAACTCTTGTGCTCTAAATCAGCCCCTTAGTTAAATTTTACCGTAAACTACAATTACATGTTAATTCTTGTTTCTCACTCGCCCTATCCATAATTTGAGATTGACGAAGTCACCAAGGACATTTCACTATTGATAGTTATATCGCTTACCACTGAAAAAATAATTAGTTGTAAATGTGAGCATCTGTACCAAGAATTTAAACCCAGGCGAACAGATTCCACCACAATAAATCCAACCAATTGAGGTATGCTCACTTGGTTGCATGTTAATTCTAGTTGGATTACATAGCAGCATCCCAAATATTTTTTATGTTGGTACTTGGCTCGAAGGGAATGTCTTATACTTTAGTAGCAAAATAATTGTATTAACTATTGATAATTTCGAATAGCAGTGTGTATTGAAAGTTATTTATAAATTGGAAATATGTATGTTTCACGTGGAAATTGAAGCCAACTTATATATATGTTTCTCCCTAAGCTTTTCTTGTTATCTAGTTGTTCGATGGGCGTAGGCCTTCCGCGGGTCCAAAAGTGAAACTTAATTCATTTAGTTGTGCCCATATTTATTGATATGTTGCAAAATCATAATGATATCATTATTAGAATTGTCATAGACTAGAATTTTACTCCCTCCGTCCCAAAAAAGCCAACTCCTGGTTATGTATTTGGACATGCGTCATGTCCAGATACATAGCCGTTTTTTTTGGGACGGAGGGAGTACATTGAACCATAAAGCTATCCATTTTAAGAAACAATAGCCCTCACACAAATCAAGGTTGATTTGTTTGAATATCACAATCTTCCCTAATGGTACATACCTCCTCTTCTCTCTTTTCTAATTTTATCGAACAGGAATTTTGAGTTTCGGTAGTAATATCGGGTCGATGGAAAGCTATAAACTTGGGCCAAATTTAATGGCAGATATATTGAGGAATGTAGCTTCCCAGTAACTATCTAATGATTACCTTATGGGCTATATTTTGTTTTTTTACTTTAGATTTATAGCACTTTACCTAATTTAATCTGTTAAAGTTCAAACCAAACTAAAATCTAAGCATTGTTGGACTATGTTGCTATTTGTATCCATTGAATATTTAAACTGTATTTTACAAGCATCTCTCTTGCTAGAAGCCTGGAGGAAATGGGAATCATGGGTACACTTTAGCAACAAATATTTTGTTCTTTTGTTATATACATCCAAAACCATAAACGACATTGTACTTTGAACATTTGTATACGAAATGGAAATACGGAATATTTTTCATAGAAGTAACGCAAAGTCGAAGTGTGTAAGGCTGTGTTTAGTTCATACCAAAATTGGAAGTTTGATTGAAATTGGAACGATGTGACGTAAAAGTTGGAAGTTTGTGTGTATAGAAAAGTTTTGATATGATGGAAAAGTTGAAAGTTTGAAGAATTATTTTGGAACTAAACACGGCCTAAGTACTAGCAGATCCAAAAATATATATCACCCAAGATGCAAGACCCAGAGTACGTTGTGAACGGCATTGTACACTGACCATTATGTATAAAATGGAAATAAATAATGTGTGTCCCAAACGAACATAAAATTTTAGGGTGACAGTTCTAGCAGATCCTGAAAATAACAAAGGATATTTGTCACATAAATAATGTAAAATTAAACTGTGTCAGTACTGGCTGCACTACGCAACCGTTGGAACAACACCACTGGACCCAGGATTGTAGATGGCATTATACATTGAACGTTGTGTGTGAAATGAAATACATAATACGTGTTCCATAAGTAACGTAAAATTAAAAGTGTACCAGCACTAGCGGATCCTGCCAATAATTAAAATTTCTGTTTCTTCCTAAAGTAACGTAAAAATTTAAGTAAATTAAAGTGTGCCAGCACTAGCGGATCATGCCAATAAAAAGACATGCAAAATGTTGCTCTCAAAATTGTAAATAGCATTGTACACTGAACTCGTGTATGTAATAGGAATACATAATATTTGTCAAGTAATAATGTAAAAGTATAGTGTGCCTGGTGGGTGTTCCCATTAACGATCCCCCCTCTCCGAACCAAAGAAAAAAAACCAAACACAAAGGTAAAAAGAATGATATCAACATATGAGCAAATGTAAAGTCCCAGTGTATCTACACAACACAATATATATCTTGTGTGTCTTTGCAAGTGTCTGCAATTGTGAACACATTGTAAACTACAAATTTCACATGAAATGGAAATATATAATAATATTTATTTCAAAAGTAACGTAAAATTAAAGTGTGTCAGTACTAGCGAATCCTCGCAATAATGAAAACATATACCACACAAGATTTGGGACCATTAAATCGAGCACAAAAACCCATTTATAGAGCATCCTAGCTACCCTCTTCCCCTCATATCTATCCCCTTTCCATTGTACTCCCCATACACCCCTTGTGCCATGTCTCAAGAAGGTCCCAACAACCATCCTCAAGGCACCCAAGAAACCCATGACTGCCCCTTCACCATCGCCACCAACACACCGTTAGGCTCGACAAAGATGGGCTACTCCGACTCTAGAAAGTCTGACGAGAATAATACCTCGTCAAAGCCAGCAAGTCCAGTGGTGTCTAGTGATGTTGTAGAGATCAAGGAAACATGGGAAAATGTTGTCGTTGCGGATGAAGAGGGGGAAGGTGGCGAGGATGGCTTCGCTAGCGATGCTAGTGAATCTAAGTCCAAGAGCTCATCTGATGAAGTTGATTATGAGCTCTTGGATCTTTTGGCAGGTGCAAGTGAAGGATGCAGCGGAGGAAACAACAACGATGAAGTGAAAAACTTTGCCTATGCAGACCACAAGATGCATGTTTTGAGAGAGAGGGAGAGAAGGAAGGAGATGAAAAACAAGTTTGAGATTCTGCATGCCCTCATCCCCAACCTCCCAGAAAAGGTAGGATTTACAATCCTATGGGTTTGCATACAAATAAATCATTTAAGTATGTTTGAGATACTTACAATTTTATTTTTTTTCCTGGCTTGATTAGAAATTCTAGATATGTAAATAAAAGAGTATGTGCGATGTATTTGCATGTTTGTTTTCTTATGACTTGATTAAATTATCTGTTGTTCTCTGACTTCATTAAATAATCTAGATTTACATAGATAGATTATGTTGTGTTAATTGCTAGATTGTTTTTATTGTTTGATGTACAGAGATAGAATATCCTTTTTCTATTTTGCAAGGGATAGAGAGGTTTGAGCTGGCCATAACTTTTAGGTGACAACAGTTAGAATTACTTTAGATGTGTACCGTGGTCTATGACATGGTGTTTGAGTGATGGAATGGTTTTTTTCTTGTTATACAAACTATACTGCCGTGTCATGTTCAACTACATTTTAGTAACTTTTGATTAGATCTATCCATAATCCAAATCAAAATCGACATATTGCTTGCACATTCACATATTTATGTTACTAAGATGTTGTTTAAATTACTTGTATTGGATTTATGGATGTATGTACTAACTTGAATGTCATCATATTTATTAAGATAAGTAAAACCCATGACTAGTCCATAGAGTTACACGTGATGTTACTAAGGTCCATGAACATACAAAATGCACATTTAGCTCGGTTATCTTGGTTTAATCCATCACAACAGGCTCAAACCTCGCGCGGTTGACTATATGACTGGCCACTTGGCGCTTCACGCTGGCAAGATTTTTGCGTTCGCTGCCGTTCGCTCCCTCCGAAGCACAACGCGGCAGTAAATTTGCATTGACCGATCAATTGATTGTTGTTGCTATTGTTGATGTTGTTGTTGCCGTTGTTGTTGTTGTTGTTATTGTTGTTGTTGTTGTTGTTGTTGTTGTTGTTGTTGTTACTTTTATGCATGTAGACTGACAAGGCCACTATAGTGGAGGCGACCATAAACTATATCAAGAACCTCCAAGACAAAATCCATAAGATGGAGATGCTCAAGGTGGAGCGCGAGCATGCCATCGCTCTCGCCACCGCCGCAACCGCCACCGCCGCTGCCTCTGCGGACACCGCGCTGCAGGCACCGCCGCCGTCGGAGGAGGAGAATGAGGAGCACGACTCCGTGGTGGCTGCAGCGACGAGGGAGATGGCCCTGGCTGACATGGTGCACGCCTGGGAGCAGCAGCAGGAGGCCGCCGCCACCGGCGGCAGCCATGGCGGCCACGCCGTGCCGCCGCCGCCGCCCGCTGCTTCGCTCCAGACGTGGACGGGGCCCAACATGACGGCGAGCCTCACCGGCGATGACGGCTTCATCACCCTCTCCCTGCCGCATCAGGGCGGCCAGAAGAACCTCGTCGCCGGCGCGGTGAGCGTCCTGGAGCGCCACCACATCGACGTCGTTACGGCCACCGTCTCGGCATCCGAGCAGGGCGACAACCTGATCAGCCTGCACTGCCATGTACGTGAATGAATCGTGTGTTCATATATCATTTGGGGTTTCTCTCCTCTGTTATTTAGCCACGTTTTAGTTGATCGCGATCGAGATCAGTACAAGCTGTGATCTAATCAAAATCTTGGTGTTTTTTTGTTTTGTCTTTGATCAAACAGCTGAGTCCAGGGAGCTCTAGCTCTCAGAACCTGACGCCTCTGGACAAG
This sequence comes from Oryza sativa Japonica Group, assembly GCF_034140825.1. Lineage (NCBI taxonomy): Eukaryota > Viridiplantae > Streptophyta > Magnoliopsida > Poales > Poaceae > Oryza > Oryza sativa. The sequence continues at coordinate 21,672,755 of NC_089038.1, forward strand.
TTCAAGCTGGCAATGTCAGAGCTGATGCTTTGGGTGATCTCCGTCTGAGAAGAATGCCTATAAATGCCATGAATAAAAAAGCAAACCTTTTCTGGGTTTAGCTGCTTCCGTCGTCTTCGTCGGAATGAACAAGTCTTTGATTTGCTTCAAATTTAGTCGTCGTTGTTGAATTGAACTGCTTTAAATTTATCATTCTTCGCAAGTCTGGTTTGAGTTTTCAGACATAATAAGTTGTGTATGAGGTGGAACCTCCAGTTAATTGTCGTTTGCAGACAATGTTTGTTTCTAATAATTTGCAGTAATTGTGGGTTTGCTTATTTGGTTTGAGAGAAATGTGGCTTGTTTACATGTTGCTATTGTAGCTTTGGATGCCTTCGAAATAATTCTCTATAGGTTCTGCAGGATAGCCTTCCTCTCAACACTCTGCAGAAGAAAGTTAACAAATCGATTTATGAGACTTTGGTCAAGAACAGAAGATAAAGCTAAGTTTGTTCGAAGGGTTAACAAATAAGTTAATAATTAAAGCTGCTCACAGATTAGCCTAGGAAGGAGTGTCTTCGAGTAGTTTTACTATCTGGCTTTCTGTTGCTCTAAGATTTATTAGTTTGATTTTGGCTGATGATTGTAAGCATAACAATTCAGGTTAATTGAATGCAAGTAGCATTTTGAAAAACCCATAATTCTTCATTTCTTCAAGTTTATGTTAGATGCATGGTATGCCAAAAACCTGTAAAGTTTTACGTTTTAAATACACAACACCTTTCCCCCTAAGGACAAGGCAATTAGCAAAGACATATTTACGGTGGTTTCTACTAATAGTTTCGATTTGATAAGGTAATTTGATTAGAGAAACCATTTAGTTGGTGCGCAAATCAATTCATGTCTATCTGATAAGGTAATTTGATATTTTCCCCCCAGTGGTTTAAGAACATACTCCTCCGTACTAAAAAAAACCAATCTAAGAGGAGATGTGTCTCCTCCTAGAACAATAAATCTAGACAAATGTGACTCCTTCTAGGACAATGAATCTGGACTACCCTCCTAGGACAATGAATCTGGATAAATGGTAGTCCAGATTCGTTATTATAGGAGGGGGTTAAGTTTTTTTAGGACAGAGAGAGTAAGATCAGGAACAGTTTGTTAAATTATGTTCAGGATGCATTCCCAAATAAAAGTGAGAAACTGAACACTATTTTCTTTTTCGGTTATAGCAGTGAAACCGGAGGAAAATCCCCCGACCAAATCCCAGTTCTCGTGGCTGATTTTACTGCAAAAACGTAGCTCATGAATAGCAGCTGCCAAATGCATAGGTTCTCTGTTATATTTGAACAAGCTGAATTTCGTGCACAATTGCGCAGAGCTAGACTAAAGTTTAATCATATAACTCTTACGTACTTCTATAGTAATGCCCATGTAGTAAAAACCACAAACATGTTGACCCAGGGTCTACATGTCAGTGGTCGTAGCTACATGGGTTGTACCGCAGATGATCCGTTTCCTATATGATGAACTGAAAATGCCTAGTATTTGTCCCATAAGAAAAGCAGAGTTGCAAGTACGCTACTGCTAGCTAATGCTGCCAATAATAAAGACACATCGTGCCAATTAAGATAGCCTATACGCGCTAATCTCGTGACTTCATCCCCACACCCTAATAGTTACCGTCAGTTTTATTCATGGACTAAAATTCACAACTTGGAAAATCAATTTCCATTAAAAAGAGAGGTATATGGTAAACCAAAATCAAGTCTCAGATGTTTGATTACTGCATATGCATACTCTCCCCCATAATAAAACAATTAATCCCCTTTCACATACATATATATACATGATTATTATAATATTGAAGTAACTAGATTTTATAGATTTGAGATTAAAAACAAATGAAAAATATATGGACACAAAAACAGTGTTTTGTGGTTGTATAGGAAAATAGCTTCTTCATTTTTTTTAATTAATAGCGCCATTTCAGTAATAAATTAATAATTCATCTTAACTATATTATACTCCCTCCATCCCCTAATATAAGGAATTTTGACATTTTGCTTGTGTTGTTTGACCATTCGTCTTATTCAAAAAAAATTTGAAATTAGTATTTATTTTTTTACTTACTTTATTATTCAAAGAACTTTAAGCACAACTTTTCGTTTTTTATATTTGCACAATTTTTTTTTAAATAAGACGAGTGGTCAAACGTTATAAAAAAATAGTGAATATCTCTTATATTAGGGGACGGAGATAGTAATTCTTTCACTCCTATGTAAAGAGATGCAGGTTGCATAAACATCCACGTATTGATGATACATAAAAGCTGAAACTTTTTCACAATAAAATAAAACTTGTGAGCTGGATTAGATTACTACCAGCAAGAATGCAAGATAGGTAGCTTACTGCACCACACAAGCTTCTTTAATGCTAGGAGTTCTGAGGGAAGGGGAAATCCTATACTTTAACCACAAAAAATGTTTTTATATTTATGTCCATAAATGTAAAGGGTACAATGTGTTGAACGTTGTGCATGAAACAAAAATACAAAGTATCTGTTCCAAAAGTAAATAACGTAAAGTTTCCAGTGCTGACTAATAAGGCCAAGAAAAAAGATGTATATTGTGCCAGGATGTGTAGGCCCACCAACTCTTGAGCACGCCTGAGTTTTTCCATGTACTTCTCTCGTGATCTGGTTGTTTATAGAAGACCCACTCAGTAAAATCTTAATCCTCGGGTATAAATCTATATGTACCCTCAACCTCAATTAATCCATATGTAGGGAAATAATGGTTGATTATTGCATAATATCCTTTGAAACTACTAATTTTTGTTCCAAAGTATATATCTTTACTTTAAAACTTCATTGAGGTTACAGATATAAGTATTGGTTAAAGCATAGACTAGAACCAACTAAGAAAGTTTTGATGACAACTATTAATGCAATAAATCCCCCTAAAGAACATCTTATAAGAATCCCCATAGCTTGCCCTCCTCCCCAATTCCCAATCTCTATTCCTATCTTGTTGCTCTCTTCCTCCTCTAGTCCCAACACCTCCACCTCCCCATACACCCCATGTCTCAAGAAGGAGCCGACCTCTCTCAAGATGTCGATGAAAGCCCATATCACACCGCCGTTGTCACCACCAATAATCTGGTAAGGTCGATTAAAGCAGAGAAATCTAACTCTAGCTCTAGCTCCGGCAAGCCTGTCGAGACAGACATCGGTTTAAAGGTAGCAAGCCCTACTATGTTTGGGTTCAACACAAAGATAGAGGGAACGGGAAAGAACATGGCCGTCAAGAGAGAGGAAGGAGAAGGTGGTGGTCGTCCTGGCGTCAGCAGTGGTGTCAGCACACGGGATACCAACGGAAAAGGCAAGAACGCTATGGACATGGAGCACGCGTTGCATATTTGGACGGAGAGAGAGCGGAGGAAGAAGATGAAGAACATGTTCAGCACCCTACATGGCCTCCTCCCCAAGATCCCAGGCAAGGTCAGCATGACATTTCTATTTTGGGGCTATTAAATCATGATTGAAATGTGTGAAATATAGTATTTTTTTCCTTTGTTTTATGTGATTTATCTTTCGTTTTGTTAGTATTAATGGCTAGATCATTGTTTTATTGCATGGGTAAAGATATATACCTATTCTTTTTTATGCAAAGAGCAGTTGTGTTCTCTATGGTTTGAGTGTGAATTAAAACCTATGTAAAACCAATACACTGCATTGGAAGAACATTATACGTGTAGCTTTGATGTTGGATGGAGTTTTTCTAGAGTAATTTGGTTTATGGAAATAATGTTGTGAATGCATCTTTGTAGGAGTAGTTCATATTGTTTTGTCAAATATACATTCATAATTAGAATTTGACCTTGTATTTTAGCATCATATTAATAAATACCAGCAATTAAAACGTTCAATGCTAGCTGTAATTTGAGCTCCAATAAGAACTTTTTAATGCCACATTATCTTTTCGCTTTTGTTGAATTTTAACCTATACGCTAGCTTGTTAGATGTGGTAAAAACATGTCATGAACTTTTGAATCAATATGATCTGGTTGTCTGGAGGATACACCTACAAGCTATTAAACAATTCTAATTTTGTACCCTTCCGTTTTAAATGTATGAAGCTGTTAGCTTTTGGTTTACGTTTGACAATTAGTTTTACTATATTAAAAGAAATAGTATGTAAGTGTCATTTATTTTGTTACGATTTCTTTAATTTTATCAGTAAAGTTAATTTAAGTGTAACTTATACTTTCACATATTTGCACTAAATTTTAGAATAAAACGGATGGTCAAAAGTCACCAACGTTATATATTTAAAAATGTAGGGAGTATGTCTCTTTACCTTTTCTATTTCTAAAAATAAAAGTAATTGTTCTAGAGGACATGATAGTTTAGTTATGTTTCTATCAAAACATAAGAATTACAAGAAATTTGGAAGAAAACAAGAAACAAATATAAATATGTAATGTTCACATCCTTTTGTTATAGGTTGCAAATGCAATTGAGAAGTTCTATATATCCTTGATTTACCAGGATTTGGTATTTTCCAATTGTTACAAGAAAAAACTGACATTGGATAGTTCTTATCTCTTTTTAGATTACACGGCAGACGCGCGCGCACACACACCCACAAATGGGTCACCTAACATATGCTCTAAGAGACGAAAACCTATAGCACATCCTTGATCTTACTAAATTTATGTTGAATGCACACCTATATGTGCGTAATATTCGTGGACAACATGATTTAAACCCTAGTGGGTGGAGTTTTCTATGAATTAATCTAACCAACCAAATTTGATGTGTTTAAAAGCAAAATCTGCATTACAGCATGTACATACATATATGCATATCCCTACAAAAGCAAATTAAACTTGCGGATAGAACATGGATGCATATAACCTGATGATCATGTTGCAGACTGACAAGGCCTCCATTGTTGGGGAGGCCATTGGCTACATCAAGACGTTGGAGGACGTCGTCCAGAAGCTGGAGACCATCAAGACGGAGCGCGTGCGCGCGCACCAGTGGGCGGCGGCGGCGGCAGCCGCCGTGGCAGCCAACGGCGGCGGCGAGGGGTCCTCTCACTCTCACTCTCAGCCGCCGCGCCACGCCACCGCCGTCACAGTCGCCGTCGCCGAGCCTGCGCCGGTGGCGGCGGCGGTGAACGCGCAGGCGCCGCAGAAGAAGGCGGCGGCGGCGGCGGCGCCGACGCTGCAGACGTGGTCGGCGCCGAACATCACGCTGACGATGGCCGGCGTGGACGCGTTCATCAACATGTGCCTCCCGCGGCAGAGGGCGTCCTTCACCACGGTGGCGTTCGTCCTGGAGAAGCACCAGATCGACGTCGTCACCTCCACCATCTCCGCCGACCATGACAAGAGCTTGTTCAGCGTCCATGTCCGCGTAAGTGCCATTAGCTCACCGACGATAATCTCTTCCAAAATATACTCCCCCCGTTTCACAATGTAAGTCATTCTAGCATTTCGCACATTCATATTGATGTTAATGAATTTAGACATATATATTTATCTAGATTCATTAACATCGAGATAAATGTGGAAAATATTAGAATGACTTACATTGTGAAACGGAGGAAGTAGTTAACTTCTGGCTACTTTTTAGACAAGCATTTGTCCAGATGCATAGTCAGAACAGAAGTTGTTATAGTTTAGGATGGATGCAGCATTTGTTCGGATACATAGATATAATAATATAAGTTATATGTAATGTGAGTAATTTGTTCATTTTGCTTGTGTGGTTAAGCAGCTCAACGAAGCATCCCTTCAGAGCACAGAGGGTCTGACGCCTGAAGCCAAATACAAGCTCGCAGTGTCAGAGTTGATGGTCAGGCTCGCCGAATGAGACGAATTTGATCGTCCTGAATTTGCTGTCCCCCTTGCTACTCTCATCGAGGATTCGTACTCTCAGCATTTGGAATAACTAAAACCAGTCTTTGCTTTCAGTTTAGTCGTTGAACTTGTTACTTTTTGGATAATTCGGTTAAAGTTTCCGAACATAAGTACACCACCAGGAGGTAAAAGTGTAAAATCCGTTGATGTTGTCGTCGTCGTTGTTGGAGTTATAGACATGTTACTTGAATAATATAGTGTTGTTTCTTGATACATTTTTTTTTGAACGACTCGCACGAGACGGTACGAAGTTCTATTGATAGAGCAGGAAAAAATTACAAGATCACAACCCTAAAGGGTCGTAACCAGGAAAAAGGAAAAATATACCACCACCCACACACCGACAGCTCCAACACACAAGACCGGGAGAAGGCTAACACCGGACCGGCCGCCGCTAAGCTTGACCGACTGCCGCTAGACCAACAAAGAAACATAGATGAGATCGCCCAAAAGAACACCCTCACAACCAATACAAAGCCAACTCCTAGAGTGTGCTTGCACCAATCGATCGAGAGGCTTCGGCTAGGGGATACCAAAACGACGTATTCAAGAAGAGAAGCGATGGTAAACCACCGCCGCCATCCGTCGGGGCTCAAAGGAGCCAGGACTGGGCTTTCGCCCGGCAACCACCCTTGAGGGATGAGACAGCACGACAACACCCTCAAGAGGGGGAATTCCATCGTTGTCGGTCCGGCCATGGCCAGGCTGGGTTTTCACCCGCTGCTCACCACCGGCGAATCCACGGCTGACGCACCAATGCTCCCACCACCCCTCAACCTCTGCCGACATGTGGGACCCCTGCACCGGCGCCCCCTACTGGCTAGCCTTCGAGCGCCGAAGACCGCGTCACATCCATCAGCAGCTCCTCGAACCGAGGTCGCCTCCACTGCCGGCCGCGCCTCTCGCGTCAAGCCGGCCTCCTCCACCGGATGCGCCTCTCGCGCCAATCCGGCCTCCCTCCATCGGCCGCGCCTCTCGCGCCAAGCCGGCCTCCATCTCCTCCGCCCGCGCCTCTCGCGCCGAGCCGGCCTCCGCTGCCATCGGTTGCGCCTCTCTGCGCCAAGCCGGTCTCCAACCCCTCCTCCAAACGCTGCCGCGCCGGCTAGATGCAATCGTCTCCTACACCCTCGGCTAGCCGTCCAAGGCCGCCATACATCCTCCCACCTCAGCCACGGTGATCACCACCATGCCTCCTTCCACCGCAGCCACGTTCGCCACCGTGCCTCCACATTCACAGCCGCTGCAAGCCGGCCGCTGTCGCCGCTGCTGTCACCAACCGCCAACACCAGCCGCCGCCACCGCCAACGCGGCTACTGCCTCGTCGCCCTCCGTCACCACCGCCTCTGCAGTCCTCCGCTGCCGCCATCGCGGCCGTGGACCGCCGTCGCCATCGCCGCCACCGGGGCTGTGGACCTCCGCCGCCTGCCGTCGCCCCGGGAGGACCGGAACCGGCCTCACCCCTAGGCCTTCGCCTTCGCCACATCCGTCCACAGCAGCGCGCATCCATCGCCTCCTTCCGGCCGCCGTCGCCGCGAGGCTCGCCGTCGCTTGGCCCCTGGATGCGGGGAGGCCGGATCCGCCGCCAGGGGAGGCGGATCCACCTCCGGCGTGGCCGGATTCGCCGCGACGACCCCTCGGCGCCGCCTCCCGCGCCGCTGACCGCCGCTCGCTGTTGCTCGGCCCTGGACACGGAGGGGCCAGATCCGCTGCCGGGGGAGACGGATCCGCCTCCGGCGTGGCCGGATCCGCCACGCCAACCCCCCGGCGCCGCCTCCCGCGCCGCGGACCGCCGCTCCCGAGCAGCCCCGGTGTCCCCGCCGCTGGCTTCCTCGAGGAGGGGAGAGGGCCCCGCCACCGCCGTCCTTGTGGCCGGTCGGCTTTGCCGACGCGCCGCTCGGGCGGTGGCGAGGCAAAGGGGAGGAGAAGGGAGGAGGCGGCGGAGGAGGATGAGGCGCCGTCCGTGCCGCCCCTGGGACGGGAGCGACGCGGATGGGAGCGATGGAAAATGATGAGGTGTTTCTTGATACATATGATACATGCTCCTATCATACCATTGAGCTGGGGGTAAAATTTACTTGTCTATGGTTAGATGTTGAAATTAGTTTCTTTTGCAGAAGGTAACAAACATAGCCACAAGTAAGCTAGCCTTCAGCTTGACACTCCAAGGGATCCCATAGCTTCCCTTGCCCCACACTATCCCTCTTACAAACGGGAAGAAGCACAGCACCAGCCACCCACAACACATGAATTCGCCGATACCCGGGGCACAGGGCACACCTTCCGCTGTCCCGAAAGCTACCCTACATGCTCCGACAGTGACCGCAACGATGTTTAACATCGCAAGTGCCGTCACGGGGATGAACACCGGCAATGAGTCGAAGGTGAACCTCCCAGGGTCAGCACCATCGGTGTTGTCATCGTCATCAGACATGCTTTTGTCCTTGCCGGTGACCTCAAAAACAGTTTCGGAGAGGCCTAAGGACTTGAGGAGCACGGTAAGAAATGCTAGTGTCCAGGCAGAGACCGAGATGATCCGTTGCATCCTATGATTGTTCCACCATGCACGGGCGGAGAGCCCGCACGCCATGTACTCCATGAAGTTGTATGTGTTATAGGATATGAATAGGGCTAACGGGACGCTGAAACCATCTTCTGATGCCTACAGGATACCAAGAGTATAATAGTTCATCCATATCACTCTCTAGCCAACCAATTGAAAAGTACTTGAAAAATATAAGGAATGTATTAATGAGTGGCATGCAAATGATTACCTTTGGCAAGAAGGATTGGTTTGTGAGTATGCAATAAGGTCCCAACAATCCATAGCATAGCTCAAAAGGCGCTCTCAGAGGCCACCCAAGGACGATCAGGTAGGCAAGACATTGCCGGAATTTGAGGCGCTTGAACATGGTTGCGAGAATTGGGTTGTTCCGGCTGATGATTATCTCAGATTGGCCAGTTGCCCATCTCTTGAACTGAGTTAGGCAGGCTGGTCCTCCAATCGGCGCGGAGCCCATGAATGCGGGTGGTTCGGTTACCATCAATACGGATCTCCAACCCATCGCGTGTATCCGCTGTCCGGTCAATATGTCTTCTGTTAGTGATCCATAGACCCAACCAACCTGATTAGAATATGAGGGATGAATTGTATGAGACTTGCAGAAAAGTGTACTGCACTGTAGCATAACCTACAAAAATATGGCAATGGAAGTTGTCTTTACCTCCTGTCCCCAACATGTGCCAATATCATAGTTGCAAGCTGAAACTGCTTTTGCCACTTCAATGCGACTTGATATATCAACCATTGGCTTAGAGGACAGATCCCAAATGATGTTTCTTGCTGATTCGTTCAATTCCTCTGAGTTTCCAAACCTGGTATGAAGCTCCTTATAAGACGATGAACCTGAAGAATTATGCCAGGTCTCTCAATTTAAGGGTGTGAGATGGCATGATTGATGTACTCCTAACAATCACATCAGTGTATGCCCAATTTCACCTATGGTATCTTCTCTCTCGGCTCCATTGAAGTTCGGTGGCACGCCATAAACTGCTTTCCTACGGTGAAAGCAGCCGGTTCCAGCATAAAAGGCACCCTGAACTCCTTGAACCCCACTGATAAATCTCTAAACATGACACAAGATCAGTTTAACTTATTTGGAATATTAGTGGGGTTAATAAGCAGCATAGAACGGGATACGGATTAATGAAGAAACATTTTGTGCATAGTAAATTCAGATTTGATCAGACAACTCATTTTCCATATATAAGCAAATGTACAGCCAAGCACGACAGCTACTCCCTCCGGTTCTATAATTCTTGACGTTTATTTTAAAAGGTTGATTTCAAACAATCAGAACATTAACCATCGATAGATTAATACTCCAACATACAGATGAAGGCAGAAATACTAGCTACTAGCATTGATCATCAGTACACTAGCTATGTACCTTGAAAAAACACTCCATCTGGTTCCCAAATGGATCGTCCTTGAGGGCGTCGTAGAATCTCTGCGGCGCCTGGACGAACCCGCTGCTGGCCTCGTCGTCGAACCCCAGCAGCAGGCACATCGCATGGAGGACGGCCTGGGGATTGTTCACAAACATGTCGCAGTCCATGTTCAGCATGATCGGTGCGTTGGTCATCACAGCTGACACCCTCGTCTGCACAGAGAGAGAGAGAAAAAAATGCTTTGTCACTGCAGATTCTACTTCGGTTTTCATTAGCATATTTTTTAAAACGGCTAAACGGTGTGTTTCATGCGAAAACTTTCTATATCAGAATTGCTCTAAAATATCAGGTAAGTCCATTTTTTAAGTTTAAAATAATTAAAACTCAATTAATAATGTAGTAATGAGTTTCTCGTTTTACATGCCCATATAGCATGTTTTTAAAACTGGAAAACTTTCTATATCGAAATTGCTTTAAAATATCAGATAAATCTATTTTTTAAGTTTAAAATATTTAAAACTCAATTAACAATGTAGTAATAACTTTCTCATTTCGCATGTTCATACTTAATCTTCATCTTCAATAATTTCGAACGGGGCTTAGTGAGCAGAGAAGTTCATGTATCACGATGAGGTAAAAAAATGCCGAAGAGCTAGCTATTGCCATCGACCTTGACGATGGTGGGGTGATTCCTCCTCTCGACGTTCAAGAACTCGGCGAAGAACTCGCCGCCGCCGTGCCGGAGGAGGGAGCGCTCGTCGGTGTTCTTGATGCGCCGCACTAACTTGTCATACTCATCCTATATATGAAATTGATCAAACAAGAAAATGGCCATAAACATAAGATCATCGGAACATGACGCTGTGTTCCGGATTATTTAGATGACATGTAAGAAACTCGAGAATATTGACTTTTCCAAGTATAGTTGATTGACCTTCATGAATGTCCAGTCGTCCAAGAACTTGCGATCGGCCGGGCCGCCGGACTCCGGCGAGGAGGAGGAGGAGAAGTACCGGAACGGGGCCCTGACGGCGACGCCGTACCGGCGGCAGAAGGGCACCCACGCGGCGGCGAACCCGGCGGCCTCCCGCAGCGCGTGGCACGTCAGCGGCGAGCACCCGTCGTCGGAGACGTAGCAGGCCAGCCGCTCGCCGGCGCGCGGGTAGTCGAGGGCGAGCAGCGAGAGCACCGTGTTCACCGTCACCAGCGGCGGCTCCAGCGCCGGGTCCGCCGTCGTCACCAGCATGTCCACCGCCGGCAGCTCGCCGTACTCCGCCGCCGTCGTCGACGGCGTCCTGCCCTCCGCCACGAGGTTCTCCGGCCGCGTGACGAACCGGACGGGGCTCCACTTGGCGCTCACGTTGAGCGCGCACAGCGCCGCGAACCACGCCTCGCACACGAGCGCCACGCGCCACACGCCGCCGTCGCCCCCGGCGCCGCCGTGGTGGCGAAGCAGCCGGAGGGCGAGGAGGGCGAGGAGGAGGAGGAGGACGGCGAGGCCGGCCAGCCGCCACGCCCACGCCGCGCGCCGCCCGAGGGGCACCCTCTCCTGCAGCGGCGGCGGCGGCGGCTTCTTCCTCCCGGACCTCGTCCCCTCGCCGCCGCCGCCGCCTGATCTGGTGGTGGAACCGGTGGCCGCCGCCGCCGCCACCACCGCCATTGACGGATCGATCGAGCGACGAAGCGATCGAGCCATGCGTCGAGCGAGCAACGCACGCGGCAACCGCACACGCGCGCCCACGCCGCGGCGCGCGCGTAGGCGTAGCTAGCGAGCGAGTACGTTTCTTGGTTTCTCCCATTATTATCTACTATAGTATTAAAAACGAAAAAAAATCATTGTCTTCTCCTCACTCCACGCACGCATCGCGGGGGCACGACGAGAGTATCGTTTTCTTCAACACTTCTATTTTCCAACATGCATGTGTTTATTCTATCACCAGTAAAGTGTGTCGTCGGTCCTTAACTTTGTTTGTTGAGATTTCCAGCTACTGTTTCCGGTTTGCACCGACCGTTTTAGTCAGTAACGATAATCGACGGTGGTGGAAATAGAAACGGTAATATCTTCCGGAAATGGGATGGAGGTTTTTCCGAATGTTTTGTCGGTAACCGTATTTGTATGGTAATTTCCGTCAAAATTCTAAAAAAATTCCGAAAGTTCCTCGGTGGCTCAGTTAGCCCAATCCATCGGATGCCTATGAATGACGGAAGCCTAATAGGCTTGCAGCCCATAAAAAAGGGGAAGTGACCAGGGAAAATGTTGTTAACCCTATGACGTGGTATGTTGATTTCGTGAATTTTGGTCTCCTCAATTTATCGATGTTAAAGTATTGTCGAATTTTGTTTATATTGTTCGTCAAACTTATTATCGTATCATTAATCATCATATAACGGTGTCACGTGCAGAGCGATGATGCAACAATAAAGTTAAAAAGTCATCTTCGTGCATAGTTAAATGTGTGCTATGCCACACTCTGCTAATTCCGATATAATTTTCGACTTCCAACCAATATCGGTATATTCCGTTCTGAATTGTTCCGTTTCCGATATACCGATATTACTGATATCGTTACCGTTTTCGGATCTACCGTTCTGATTCTGTTTTCGAGAAAAAAATATGAAAAAGAAAATGGTATAGGGTTTTTCCAACCATCTTCATCCCTAATATATATTTTTGAACTCTGAAAATACATTTTCAGATCTACAAATTTATTAAAGCGTGTCATTTCGGTCCTAAGTTATCATGACCACTCTAGTATCCTAAGTGACGTTGCTTCGCATACGAGCGCCACGTGCCACACGGTGCCGGCGTGCCACGGTGCCGCAGAGATGACTTCGCCACCACCGTCATTGCCGGATCGATCAAGCTACATGCGGCAAAGGCACACGCCGCGTGCGTGTAGCTAGTCACATACTTTGCACCGGTGGCGTGGCACATGCAGAAGCAGCTAGCGTCGTATAGTACTGGACACGGTTTTTATCTATCCATGTAAACGTCCACCCAACCTACGGGCCGTTGGATGGATCATAAGATTTGGAATGTGGTCCTGAGATCCTAGGTACCGATCGAATTCATTGGGGGAGTACATGTGTACACACGAATCATGTGGACATCCACCTAAGTAGATAAAAGACTACCTCGTATAGTACTCGAACATACGGTGCACTATGGGGGACCAAATCAATGGGCCAAAAAGGAAAGAGAAATGGCCAGTCTTCCACACATGTAAAACAAAGTTGACTTATTAGCACATGATTAATTAAGTATTACCCTAAAAAATTTAAAAATATATTAATATCATTTTCCGAAAGCAACTTTACTACTCCCTCCTTCCCAAATTGATCATCATGTAATAGAATTTAAAATTTCTCAAATTGATAATCATATAACTGCATGGACACGAATTTCATCGGAATACAATTAATATAATATGCGAGAATGTGTGCATGCTACGGTGTAATTGGCATAGGGTTTTAATTGATGCATGCATTGTGAGAGATTGTGTGCATGGTGTCTTGATTGATGTGATTTAAATGGTTCTTGGTCTTGGTACATAAACTTATATGATGATCAATTTGGGAAGGAGGGAGTATAGGAGATGGAATAGAATTTCAACCGAATACACGGTCACCAACCAAATACTCTTATATTTCTCCAGGGGCACATCAATAATACACATAGCGGGAACAACATTTTCCCCTCACAAACAAAACTTAGCCTAATCTCTAATGCCACATCAACATTGCAAATCATCATCCAATCAATTTATACATTTTCATTCACTTCCCTGCATGAAAAAACATGCCGAAACTGAATATCCCACAGTCGTGGCGGGTTTTCGTCGAATTGGAATCCTCGATGCGGCGAATTGAGAAAAGGTCAGCAGCGGTGGTGGCAGTGTCACCGCTGTGATATCACGGTGAGGGAAGGAATGTATGAGGCTAGAGGCTATGGACCCGGTGGCGACATCGCGCCCGCATCTCCATGATGAAACAAATGAGGACGGTATAGACTATAGAGGCACTCATCAAGAGGTGGTGGTGACACCTCATCGAGGGACAGAAGGGGTTGGGGATTGATGTATTCTATCTAGCAATTGGTTAGCCCAATCGTACCCATATGTAACCAAAAGTTATTTAGATTGATACCTGATACCTGGTGGTACGTTCTTAAGAATGGAAAAGCACTCGTATTTTTATAATAATGTACTTGTAGGTATTCGGAATAAAGAATTACTCTTTGTTTGGAACTTAGGGTCTCATCGTTTGCCCTAGAAAGAATTAGTTGTTACCAAAATTTAAATTTTGAAAATTAATTGTGGGGTTCATTTTAGGGTATTTTCAATATAGTTGTTTTCAGCATTGGCTTTTAAGTCGCAAATGACACATATGAAAGCTTTTACCTATAAATTATATTTTAATCTCTAATAAGTTGTTTTAGTATATAATCAGCTCTTAACCAACCGATGACGCTCTTAGTGGTTGAACTGCTATCTTATAGAACTCAGTTATGTTTACCAACAACACCACCAGCTGAAAGTGAAATACTCCATATGTTTATAGTTGTCGTCATTTGCTAAATGGAATTACAAACATATTGCTCAAATAATACATACATGAAACATGTTAAGCTGACTATGCTTACATGCTGAAACTAATTTCTATTGGAGCAGAACAGGAACAAGGCCACCAGCAAACTAGCCTTCAGCTTGACACTCCATGGGATACCATAGCTTCCCTTGCCCACTAGCCCTCTCACAAATGGCAATAAGCACAGTAGCAGCCATCCACAAGACATGAATTCACTTATACCCGGACCACCAGGCACGTCTTCTGTTGTCCCAAAAACTGCCCTCCATGTACCAATTGTGATTGCAACAATGTTCAACATTGTCAGCGCCGTAACGGGGATGAACACTGGTGATGCGTCAAAGGTGAATCTCTCCGGGTCAACCTCATCGTTTTGGCCATTGCCATCCGATGTGCTCTTCTCCTTACGGGTGACCTCGAACACAGTCTCGGAGAGGCCTATGGTCTTGAGGAGCACAGTAAAAAATGCTAGTAGCCATGCAGAGGCTGAAATGATCCGTTGCATTCTGTGGTTGTTCCACCAGGCACGTACAGAGAGCCCACATTCCATGTACTCCACGAAGTTGTATGTATTATAGGTCAAGAATAGTGCTAATGTGATGTTGAAACAATTTTCTGATGCCTATAGGAACAAGATATTACTGCATCACTTCTCTGCTCCCAACCAATTGGAAGTACTAAAAGAATTGTTCATGAATATGTAAAAGTTCTACAAATATTTGTACTACAAAAACTAATTAATACTTACAATTATATAAGCAATGTAAAGATAAGTATGGAGAGAGTACCTTTGACAAGAAGGATTGATTTGTGAGTAGGCAATAAGGAACCAACAATTCATAGCATAGCTCAACAAATCCCCTCACAGCCCACACATAAAGAGTCAGGTACGCAAGGCATTGTCGGAATTGGAGATGCTTGAATATGCTCAGAAGGAGTGGGTTATTCTGGCTTATGAGTATCTCAAACAAACCCGTTGCCCATCTCTTGAACTGGGTTAGGCAAGCTGGTCCACCCGTTGGTGCGCAGCCCAAGAATGCTGGTGGTTCGGTTTCCAACTTTGCAGATCTCCAACCTGCTGCATGGATCCGCTGCCCAGTCAAAATGTCTTCGGTCATTGATCCATAGGCCCAACCAACCTGTAGATATATGGAATGACTTGCTATGAAGCTTGTTTAAAAGTGTAGTGCATTGTAGCATAACCTACAAAAATATGACAAATGAAAGTTGTCTATACCTCCAGACCCCAATGTGTGCCACTCTCATAGTTGCAGGAAGAAACTTCTTTTGCAACCTCAATGTGACTTGATATATCTACTATTGGCTCACCGGACATATCCCCAGAAATGATGTACCGAGCTGATTCCTTCAACTCCTCTGAACTTTCAAACTTGAACTGAAGCTCCTTGTAAGATGGCGAACCTAGAGAAGCAAATTGAAAAGTCTCGCGATTTAGTTCTACTAGAATGATAAGACTAATGTTCTCCTGATAAGTGATAACCATCACATCACTGTGTATGCTCCAACTTCACCTGCGGCGCCCTCTCTTCCTACCACAATGGAGTCTGGTTCGATGCCGTAAATGGCTTTTCTACAGTGGAAGCAACCCGTTCCACCATAAAATAAGCCCTAAATCCCTGCAACCCCGCCTAGAAGTTTCTGAACACACGTACTGCAAAATTAGTCTAGTTTTTTTTCTATAGATAGAAATCTAGCATCTATATTCAGAAGTGGATATATAGTGTAGTTTTAATTGTTACTTTCAATTGGGTTACACAAAGATGTACTTTCAAACTTTCACTATAAGAATGGATAAGTGTTATCATTAATTAGTACTCCCTCCGTTTATTCACAATGTAAGTCATTCTAGCATTTTCCACATTCATATTTATGTTAATGAATCTAGACATATATATCTATCTAGATTCATTAAACATCAATATGAATGTGGAAAATGCTAAAATGACTTACATTGTGAAACGGAGGAAGTACTTCATATGTTTCATATGACAAGTCGCTTTGACTTTTTTAGTAAAATATTTTTAAGTTTAATCAAATTTATAGAAAAAATATAGTAATACTTTTTAAGGCAAACAAACATATTTGTAAAATATATTCAATGTTATATATAATGAAATGAATTTAGTGTAATTTGATGTTATAGATATTGTTAATTTTTTTTCTAGCTATAAATTTGGTCAAAACTAAAGAAGATTGATGAGGAAAAAAAATCAAAGCAGTTTATAATATGAAACGGAGGGAGGAATACACTGGTAGATGTATTATAACGGACAACCACTTGTGTACGCACGTACCTTGTAAATAACCTCCAGCTTGTTCCCGAAAGGATCGTCCTTGAGGTCGCCGTAGAAACTCTGCGGCACCTGAACGAACCCGCTGGAGATCTCGTCGTCGAACCCCAGCAGCAGGCACATCGCGTGGAGGACGACCTGGGGATCGTTCGCGAACATGTCGCAGTCCACGTTCAGCATGATCGGTGCGTTGGTCATCACGGCTGACACCCTCGTCTGCACACACAAGAGAGAGAAATGTACACATGTTTTCAGTACTAACGCACATCTCTGGGCTCGATCTGAATCTGACTCCCATTACATGTCGATCGAGCTAACAGTAGATATCAGTGCACTGATCGAGCTAGTACCAGGGCGTTCATGGCGCCGGCCTTGTAGTGATGGTGGTGTCCGGGGCTCTTCTCCCTTGAGACGTATATGAGATGCGGGAACCCTCCTTCTTCGCCTATCCTGTTCTTGCTGTTATTATCCCATATAACCTGATGATGATCTCCCCGATATGAGAAGTTCATGTCATGAGAGACAAGAAAGATTTGATGTAGTTCTGACATGATCAGTTTGAAAGCTAGCCATGTGGGGAATCGACCTTGACAATGGCGCGGTGGTTCGTCCTCTTGGCGTCCATGAACTCGGCGAACTCGCCGCCGCCTTGCCGCAGAAGGGTGGTCTCGTCGGCGTCCTCGATCCGACGGACTAGCTTGTCGTACTCACTCTAGAATTATACACAATCAATATGCCGTTAAAGATTAAAGTGCTAAAGAGATTCGATAATTTAACACGTTTTAAAATGTGTTTTGATTATTTAACATTTTGGACATTTTCATTTACTCAGATGGCCCCACATGTTATTCTCACAAGTATCAATTAAAATAATTGGGAAACGAAAGAAGTGTTAAATTATAAAATTTCTCTGTGTAAGCTGTGGTTATTTCTTTTTCTCCTTTGTCATTTTGGATGTTAGCATGTTCTCACTCTGGTCATAATATGTGTTGTTTTCGAATTCGTGTAGTAATATATGTTTAAACTTTGACCGTCAAATTCTATTTGAACGTTTCGGTTCTACTTTTGAATGTTGTATGGTTAATTAGATTTGTCCTGAATAAAAGTTTCAAAATGTTATATTAACTTGTATGTATCTTTTATAAGTTTTATACTTAGTAATAGTAACTGATAATTAATAGTCAAACTAGTGTCCCAGTGACTATGTCGTTGTTTAGCACATCACGTTGTGATACGCTAAAAAAATAGTTAGCACAGTTGTGCACCTAGCATACCAACAGGGACGAATCTGGACCTTGGGGCCTCGCGTAGCTCTATTCTTGACCCATAATGTTATGGGCTAGCTCAATTAAACCTGATCCGCCCCTAAATTTATTTAGAATAAATTTCACAGAACCCCACGTTATTGGGGTATCTATTAACTTCAGTTATTGTGATTTGTTTTAAGAAATCTCATATTTTAGAGTAAGATATTTCAAAAAAAAACCTATATTTATGTAAATACTCATATTTCATTATTACATTATTGTTTTTTTAATAAATTCACATTGTTGGCTCAAAATACACATTTCTCTTATCTAGTTTAATTGTTTTTTCAACTTTTCACCGCATACAAAACTCACCATAATCATAACCGATAATAATAAATGATAAAGCAGATAACGTGTATATATATGTATTTTAAAAAAGATCTCAAACATTTTTATACAATTAATATAGATAAATATATTAGTCGGATAGACGATATAAGCTTGTAGCTGAGTTTCATGAAACACTTTGCCCCTAAAACTTGAGGTTTCATGAAACAAATTGTAAAACCCGGGTTTTGCATTAAGGATGCCCCATAACCTTCGATTCTGTGAAATTTATTTCCCTCTATTTCAGGTTATAATACGTCTTGACTTTGGTCAAAGTCAAAGTATTTCAAGCTTAACTAAGTTTATAGACAAATATAACAATATTTATAATACTAAATTAGTTTAATCAAATCAATAATTGAATATATTTTCTTAATAAATTTGTTTTGGGTTGAAAATGTTAGAGCAAGGATAATAGTATAGCTCACTTTCTACTATTAGTCCATCTTAAAGCTAATATATATAATAGATTAGCTATAAGATTAGTTATAATTTTCTTCTCCTCTATCTATCTCTCACTTATATATTTAATGTATTTATCTTGAAACTTGTGTTAAGCTAGCTCTTGTATTAGAATCAATACTCTTGATTTTTTTTTTGTTACCTCTCTCCTCCACGTAAGCTTATAGTAGACTTATAGCTCATTATTATACTTGCTCTTACTATTTTTTTTTTCAACAAACTTGGTCAAACTTAAAGCAATTTAATTTTAACTAAAGTTAAAACGTCTTGTAACCTAAAAACTTTGGGGAGTATTTACTTATCCAGGGATAGCATAAAGCCTTACCTTCATGAATGTCCAATCGTCTAAGAACTTCCGGTCGGCCGGGCCGAACTCCGGCGCGGAGGCGAAGTACCGGAAGGGGGCCCTGACGGCGACGCCGTGCCGCCGGCAGAAGGGCACCCACGTCCTCGCGAACCCGGCGGCCTCCCGCAGCGCGTAGTACGTCACCGGCGAGCACCCGTCGTCAGAGACGTAGCAGGCCAGCCTTCGCCGCCGCCGGCGCCGCCGCCGCCCGGGTAGTAGTCGACGGCGAGCAGCGAGAGCACCTTGTTCACCGTCACCACCGGCGGCTCGAGCGCCGGGTCCGCCGTCGTCACGAACATGTCGACCGCCGGCAGCTCGTCGATCCTGCATCAAAGCACACTGTCTCCGCATGAGATCGAGATGGCCGGAGATGCACGACGACTTTCTAGGACGATGGGCGGCGCCACACCTTCCGGCGAGGTTCTCCGGGTAGGTGTCGAACCGGGCGGGGCTCCACTTGGCGTTCATGTTGAGCAGCCACACGAACGCGAACCACGCCTCGCAGGCGAACGCCACGCGCCACGCCGCGCCGCCGACGCCGCGCTCCTCGGCGTCGGCGGCGGTGGCGCGGCGGACGAGGAGGGCGAGGAGGAGGAAGAGTACGACGAAATTGGCCAGCATCCACGCCGTGCGCCGGATCGGCGCCCTCTCCTGCAGCTTCTTCTCCTCCTCCTCCTTCTCGCCGCTCGCCGCCGCCATTGTTACTGCTAACTAGCTTCGTCACCACTCGAGAAGTCGAGCTAGAAGCAGAGCTGCACGTCTCTCCTCTCCATATTTATACCGGCGTAGCTAGCACCTTCAATCAAATATCAATGGCAGCCATGGGTTTCTCTGGTTGCTCTTGCTCGATCGCTGGCGTTTGTCGCGTCTCCACGGGCGCCGTCGATGAACCGCCGCGTGACGACGTCGCGTCGAGAGAGAACGGCCGGCCGGCCGAGATCAATCATCGATGTCGAGTAATAATTAATTTCTCTTGGGGCGATCTGCACGGCCTGCATGCATGGCGTCACATCGTCTGGCCTAGCTCTAAAACGTAGCGATCCGATGACCAGAAAACGAGCAGTAATTACTGAGGGAGATGGATTAGCTGCGACATCCCCTTATCTCTTACTCCCTTCCTCCGTCATATTTTAAGTTATGTTCTGACGACTTTCTATGTCCATTGTATAATTGTTCGTCTTATTTAAAAAATTTATTAAAAGATTTAGAAAAACAAGTCACACATAAATAATATTCATGGTTTATCACCTAATAACAATAAAAAGACTAATCTTAAAAAATTAAAATAAAATGAATTGTCAAACGTTGAACGCAAAAACTCGCAACTGCACTTAAGATTAGGGGTGGAATCGAGCCGAGCCAGGCTTGGCTCGGCTTGGCTCGTGAAAGCTTGACAAAGAAGAGGATCGGCTTGGCTTGGCTTGATTAATGAAACGAGCTAAAATAGCAGCTCGGCTTGGCTCGTTTCAAAGCTCGAGCCAACTCGAGCCAGCTTGGTTCAGATACAGGCAATGAGGTGATGGACGGCATCAACGCCGTAGAGGACGGAGGCGGTAGACCGGCGGCGCTGGGAATGGAGGCGACAGGCTGGCGACGCTGTAGATGAGGGAGGCCGCGGACCGGCGGCGTTGGCCGCTAGGGATGGAGGCAGTGCCATAGGGGAGGGAGGCGGCGGACCGACAGTGTAGCGGAGGGAAGAGGCGCCACAGGGGAGGAAGGAGACGGTGCAGCGCAGCGCCTCGATGTCCTCATGCGGTCGCTGCGGACTCGCGGTCTCGCGTAGTGGGAAGGGGAGAAGACGGCTGCCTACGCGTGGGGTGGGTGGGAGACTGGGAGAATAGGTTAGGAACTTAGGGTTTTTGATGGGCCTTGGGCCACAACAGCGACAATAATGTGCTAGGCCATTTTTATGCAAAAAGCTTGACGAGCTGAACGAGCGGGTTGCGAGCTAGCTTGGGCTCAGCTCGATTTAGAAACGAGCTGCGTAGGCGGCTTGAGCTTGGCTCGTTTAGGTTTCAAGCCGAGCCGAGCTTTTGCGAGCTCGAACCAAGCCCGAGCCTGCTCACGAGCCCGAGCTTTTTGTCCACCCCTACTTAAGATGTTATAGAGTGGGTATATGCCATCTAAATAGTTATTATTTCTTTAAAACAGATTAATGAGAAATGTATCACTCCACAAACATGTAGGATCAAATTCGACTTCTACAAGTTGTAACAAAAATAATAAATTAAATTGCGTACATTCACGGTTATATATATTTATTTTTTTTACGACTTATACAAGTTCAATTTGAATTCGCATATTTATGAAAGGTTATATTTCATATTAATTTATCTTGTTAAAAAGAATTTCAATTTTTGTAACTATTTAGGTGAAACAAGGGGATATCTTCTCGAGAGATGAAAACACTTTTCCATTGTTGAGTGGTCATAATGCGAAACCCCGTAGTTCATGCGCCGATCGAGATGTGATCGTCTAATCGAGATGTGTGGTGTTGAACCGGTGTGATGCTTCTTGATGCTTCATCCATAGACAAATTGCACGAACTGTTGGAATTATTACGTGGAATATTTCAACATTTATTTTTGTAGTGTAGTCAGTTTGGAAGTATTGTGTGATAGGGAATAACTGATGCACAATGTAACATGAGAAAATTGTTACTCGTCGAGGGTGACTGTGTGCACAATGTAACATGAGAAATTGATACTGGAGATATCCAGGGCGACTATGTTGGAATATAGTAGATGAATTACTTGAGATACACTCTACTACAATAATTGTCGTACACATACGTGTTTTTTTCCCTCGTCACAGGGTGAAATAGATGTGTTTGTTTACAAAATCGGCTCTATTATAAGCTGTTGACCAACATGATCATATTGAAATTAATCTTATATACAATATGATCATGATACATGACTCACATATGTGTGCTAGGGACTTAGGTCCTGTTTGATTCAGCTTAGAATTATTATAATATGAATTATTAAGAGTAAACTGAAACAAACAGATAGCTTATTGTGATAGTTTATTATAATCTATAAGCTAGATTACTGTAATCTGGTAATCCACTCTAAAGGTGCTTTTTTAAATTATTAGGTGGCTAACAGCTAACAAACAACTAATAATCCAGAGAAACAAACAACTAACAGTTTATTCTATGTAGGCTTATTATAATCCAGCTTATAGTAATCTGGCTTAATAATCTTAAGCTGAAACAAACAGGGGCTTAGTCATATAACTGAACTGTCTGATCATGGTTGGTGACATGGTTATAAGAAGTCTAATGGTCTATCGAAAACATTTATAGTGTATGTATATATGTGTGTGTGGAAGTGGGGTCCATAAATATATCGCTACCCTCTACTAACCTCATAATGTATTATGAGCGGTCCACGAAATTGATCTAGAATTAAAAGCCTAACATGAACCAACATCATCCAAATTTTGGTTGACTCAAGCAGGTAAATATACTAGCTTTAGGTTATGTACAAATCGACTCGATGGCTGAGCTTTTTCACGCACCTAAAACGAGCATAGCTATTACTTTCTTAAGAAACTTCTATATGAAAAGTCGAATGAAATAAACGGTCGGTCCTTAAATTTGGACCAGAGCATCACATAGATCGTAAATGAGGAAGTACTCCAGCGCATAATAAGTTGTTTAATTAAAACATAGCCAGTACAGGTAGCCACTACAGGAATCCTGGATTACATCGGGATAATAGTATAATACATTAGAGCATGGTGATGTCAGGTAAATTCTAACAGTACTAGCTTGTCGGGAAATCAAATTAGGCCTGGTTTAGTTTAAAAAAAAATTATTTTCGTGATGTGACACCCAAAAATTTTCTTTTAGTGAACTAAACAAGGTCTTAGCTTGGCATGGCTCTGTCATAACAAATAATCCTAACGGTGTTAACCGTCACAATAAATTTTTCCTTCATATCATCTACACCGTCGGGTCGTTTATTCCAATCTCAATGACTTGTAATACGCATTTAATCAATAGTCTCACGTACGGAACTTAAATTCAAATGGATCTAATATAACTATGGGACCGTATAATTATACGTTCAAAGCGTAAATATCTTTAGAATATAATGGACGTACGTAGCAATACATAGGATACTCTCCACAGAAATTTTTCCTAAAAGGGAAAAAGAAAGAGTAAATTGCATCCACGGTGCATCAACTTGGCTGATGGATGCAATTTGGTAAAAATGAGCGTTCTAGTGCAACAACTTGCAATGTAGGTGCAATTTAGTATAAGAACTTTATAAGTGATCGTATAAATACAACAACTTGCAAGATAGGTACGATTTTGATACAATAAATTAAAAAGTTATGCGACAACTTAATTATTTTGAGCATTTTTTAATAAAAATTCAATTTGTAAGTACTAATTTTGACAATATACTAGCGCAAATTTGTATAAGTATATTTATATTTTTATCCTAATAACTAAAAACTGAAAGCCAATTAAACTAGATGTAGAAATTATTATATTTGGTTGATATTTGAGAAGGTGAAGAAAACAAAAAAAATCTTAAAGGTAATTGGATGTAAACTGTATTACTATGTGCAGTATAATTCTTAAAGATTAAATTCAATATTATAAGGTAATATTCATATGATTTTTTTAAATTCAATACCTTATAATATTAAATTCAATATTATAAGGTAATATTATAAGGTAAAAACATTGTGAAAAAAAAACTCACCTTTCATATGCTTAGCAAAGTTGATGCACCAAAATACTAAATTGTTAAGTTCTTGTACTAGAACGCACCCACTTGTCAAGTTGTTGCACTCGGACGTTCAATTCTCAAGTTCATGCACTATATCGCACCCACCTACTAAATTTGTATCGTGGGTGTAATTTACTTAATAAATAATGTATAGACGTAGCAAGCTGCAGCGTTGGTATCCATGTATCTCTCCGAGATCTCTGGCGTAGCGACTACTTCTGTTATCGGGCGTTCGGACATATGCATATATGGCTGTGTGTACAATCGATCGATCGACAGAAGCGATCACCTCGGTGTGGACGTCTGGATGTGGTCACGCCGCATCTTGGATGGACGTTTGTGTTTCTGTGTGTGTATAAAGGTTTTATACCGAATGTTTCTATGTGTACTTATTTTAGATGTAAACAAAAATAGAAAAAAAATCGAATCTGACGGAACGTGGGGCTCCTCACCGGGAGACCGCGCAGGCCCCCCTTTGCCGGTTCGGCCGGGGGCGCTAAGTGAGATTCTTTGCCCTCGATCTGTGGAATGTTCGCGAGAGAGAGAATGCACGAGACACGGACGATGTAGACAGGTTCGGGCCGCTGAGAAACGTAATACCCTACTCCTGTGTTCTGGTGGATCTATATATGAAGGAGTTACAGAGAGCTGGAGAGCAAGAGAGTTTAGGCTATAGAACCTCTCCTCCTCTTTCTCTCCTCTAGAGCTCCCCTATTTTTGTTCTTTTCTTCCTTCCCCCTTTCTTTTTTTTCTTTTCTCCCTTCCTCTTTTTTTGGTGGGCAAGGTCCTCCTTTTATATCTCAAGGGGATACCACATGCACCACTTCTACCTACTCTTCTTTTTGGTGGGGACCCACCCTATCTTGACCAAAATCACAGCTTGTCCTTGAGTGAGGCCCAGCGCCGTCACTCGCCTGACACAGGGGATACCCCTGTCATTCCTCCATTAATGGGCGGAGATTTGCAATGGCCGCTGTCCGAATGACCCTCCGATGGGATGGGTCATACCTACTTCCACTCCGCCGGAAGCAGATGCAATGTGGGAGCACGGTTGTCTGCCGATGACGTAACCGGCGTCAGACCAGTCACAGACCGGTCATTCTTGTCCACCACGCGTCAGTTTAGCATGCCGCACGTCTGTCCTTCTTCATACAATGACTTCCTTGCAATGGTTGCGATGAAGCCTAGAATGAATCTGGCTGGGACTGACGTGCCAACTCCAGGAGTTCCCACGCCGGCTCCGGCTAGGGACGAGTGCCTGGAGGCTCTCATTATTCCGACGGGACGGGGCGAGGCGAGTGAAAAGGCCGCCTGCTGCCACCTAACCCACGATCTGACCGGTCTGTGACCGGTCATACGCTGCGACCGGTCACGGACCGGATAAGCGTGCGCTGCGCTGCATTAAATGCAGCGTGGCGCGCTCGTATAACCCGCTATAAATGCGGTTAGGTGAGCGCCGCTGTGCTCACCTAACCCACACACGTGGCGCCAACACCACAGGGGGTCGGGGCGCCCCAGCCCTCGGGGCCGAAACGGGAGCGGCCCGACCCCTCGGGGAGACAGAGGGTGGGGTGTCCACGTCACCCTCGGGCCCAACCCCCCTGAGGGGGTCAGGCCACGTGGGTGAGGGCGGCTGCCCAAGCCTCTAGTCACGATACTCCCGGTCCCATGTCACCAACAGAATCTAATTCATAGGAGTGATGTGACCATGGCTACCACGGATACAACCATTGCTCACATCATGGATGAACAAGAAGATATCGAGATCAAGTACTCCAAGTGCTGAAATCCGATTCGGCCACCTACTACACTGCTGACTTCAAACGGCCACCGAATCTGCATACGACCTCCGTTTTCGGCCCGTGAGTACTTGATGGAAAGCTCTCGGAGCCCTCTTTCTAACGGATCCAGCCTCTTCTCTAAATTCCATCTCGTGTGGCCGGAATCACAGGAACAAAGTGATGCGTCACCTATAATGGGCCTATGGGCTTGTAACTTCTTTTGGGACCCCGACCCAGGTGGGGCCCATGTGGGGTGCGCCCCAAGCTGGTGGAGCACGACCCTAGGCACCCCTAGGTCATCCTCCCACCCCTATATATAGCTAGTTACCTCTTCAGGGTTTCTCGGGTTTTGATTAATTGTAAGTTTAGCCATTGCTACTTCGCTTGCAGCGCGCGTGTCGGCTAGACCGTCCGTCTGCTTGTTCGGAACCCCACTTTATCGTGTATCAATTCATCTTTGTGTGTCTTGTCTATCTAGCAATTCAGATTGCTTTTATCTTGTTCTTGCTTGTTTCTTCGATTTGCTTGCAGGAATAAGGTTGATTTGCACCGGCAAGATCAACAACCCACAGAGAGGTGTATCGATCGCTAAGACGCAACGCAACGTCTTGTACGGTTGTAGTCGGGTCGTCAACGTTTCTCCCAAATCGTAGTTATTATCAACTCACCGAAAGATCAGGCCAACAACAGCCGTGAGTGTCGAGAGGAACTCAGGGTTCATCAAGGAGTATCCCTTCCCCACCTCTCCTTCCTCTCTTTCCTTTTTAGGGCGCCGGTAGCAGAGAGGACGGGAGAGCGGCGGTCAGCCAGAGCAAGGGAGGGCACCGATGGCTCCTCACCTCTTCTCTCCCTCCCTCCTCTCTCTCTCCCATCACTGGTGCTCTGAGTCCAGCTCGCCTATGTTGGTAGCCTCGACGAGAGGCTCGTGACGGTAGATGAGGTTCGTGTGGCCCTTGCCCATTGCCTCCAGACCGCGCTCGAAGTGGGTGCGCCAAGGTCAACAAAGCCAAGAATGGTGCGGAAGGCAGGGGCTTCGCTCATCAGCGGGGCCATTTGAGGCAAGGAGCGCACAAAAGGCGATGATCGCCGCTTTTTAATACACCATTCTACACGAGGCCGGGAGGGCAGCGATGGCAAAGTGGGGACCGCGCCATCCAGCTCCTTGTTATCGTCGCTGCCTCCTCGATTGCCGTAGCATGGAGGAGAGTAGGTGGCGACAAAGTAGCAACAATAGCAAAAGCTCGACAGCCAAGGAAGTCACCATGGGACCCCGTGTAGATTGGCAACTATGGTGTTGACTGAAGAATCGATTCGGGTACTGCAAGAACCCATACCTCTACTATCATGCAAACTCTGTCCTCAATGTATCCTCTTGCGTGCACGGACGGGTGACCGAGCACGATCTCGTGCAGGACTCATCCGGCTACTGGTGCCACTGCTTCCCTTTGTACTGGGATAGGCAGTCGTGCGGGGCAAAGAGGCAACCGTTTTTTTTATTTTTAGTTTCTTTTGTCACTTACATGTGGGTCCCACATGTACTTTTAAATTTCTTCACGACTAAGTTGTCACGTGGACATCAAATCAGCAAAAAGGCACCATCAATACCATCAAGGAAGCTATTTTACACGATTTTAGTAGTTGAAGGAGCCATTATATCCGGTTTTACGGTTGAAGGATACGACTCATATGATCCGACCTATATTTGAGGGAATCCAATTGGACTTTCCCAACAGAATATACACGCTATATCATACATGGGCTTTGGAATGGGCTCGGTCTAACTTGGACTCCGTGCGTGCACATGGGCTCTTACCCGTTGTGGGCCTAATATACTCATGTTCATGGGCCATCTGATCATCAAGAAGTCATCGGACCAGGAGTCCAGGATAAAGGGCTTCTTTGGCATGCAATCAGGTACTACGACCATTCTACAATGGCTGGCCCCTTTACCCGGTAAATTAGCATGCATGGGCGATCCATGGGTAGAGCGACAAAATATGTAGTGAAAATTAAGAAACTATGATCTGAAAATTGTTCGTGTCATGAAGAGTAATGGTTAAATTTGCGAGTAAAATTTATACTCGTGATGACGTAGATAAATCTTAGACATATTTTATTTAACGAAAGTTTTCAGGTTTTCATTTTATTCGTGATTTGCATTACATATTTTTCCCGGCTAGAGTAGTGCACCATCCATGAACGACCGTGCCATCATGGTCCATTATCCATGTGGACTAGCTGAAGGCTGAAGCAGTAGTGTTGGAGTATCTTTTTTGCCTACTTGTTTGCAGGAGTTATTGAAACCTACATACGCTTCCAAGATCAATGTCCAATTATTAGACATCGAAGGACACGAAAAGATTAGTATATGTATGGAAGCATGCACCGAACATAGTGCAGATGGCCCCATCGTTTTGGCTCATTCATCAAATAAACCAAACGACATATTTACAAATAAAAAATAATTTATTAATAAAACTTTTATATACGTGTTCTTAGCGTTTTAAAACCAAATACTGAAAAATAAACTTCGTTGAAAAAAAATCCCAAAATCAACTGCAAATTTATGGTTAAAATTTAAATTTTGGCTTATATGCATAATTATAAGCGAAAAGATGAAAAATAAATGAAACAACTAAAAATAATTATAATTGACTTGTTTATGCTTTAGAAATCTACTCCATCTTTCAAAAAAAAGTCCAAATTCATATCATTGGACTTTATTTTACAGGAGGAGTAAGTCTGAAAAATAACCTATGAAGAAAAAAATTCAAAATCAACTTAATTTAAAATTAAGTTTTGAAGTTTAAATTTTAGCTACGGTTTGTAAGCCAGTACTCCCTCCGTAAAAAAAAACCAACCTGAGAAGTCACATGTTGTTTTTTTTTTTACTGCAGCAGCCGGCGGTACTCCCGCCTCCAGGACGAGATCACGCAGCACAACACCAAGATATTAGAATCCTCGACCTCCGCGATTTCAGTTTCTTATTTTGCAGAAATTCAGGCTCTAAAAAATCGAAAGCCACACATCCAGAGTTAAATTTTCGATCAAAAACCTCCACGAGGTAGATCTCCTTGATATCGATCAAACGAGTCCTGTAGTAGTAAATTTATTTGTACTTTGTATTGGTGTATTTTCGTTTTGCGTCTAACATGTAATCGCAAAAATATTTTATTTTTATTATATATATTATAATAGAAAACATAGTGAAAGATATATTTTGAAAACCATGATATTATTCAAAACGTTAACAATTATGAAAGTGAAGAAAATAAAGGATTTACAAATATCACACGATGTACGGTTATTGGATAACTGTAATACCGTCATACCGTGAGGCAACGATAACCCTTATCAAGACGACAAGGGAAACCATGCTACTAACCACTTAACCAGCAACCACCTGTAAAAAAAAAAAGCAACCAAAATTTTTTAGGATCTCTGTTCTTTAAAAAAAGGAATAATCTTGTAGATATGATACTACACCTGTTACATGTAATCATGCTTGAGTCCACTTGCTGTACTATTGTAGCTGTTGTAATGTTAATGTATCAACAGTAAGCATTAACTAATCAACATGGTCCACTGAACTAGGAGTAGTATAGTATATCATTAATAAGCCATTTGCCGATCGCTTCAAAGAACAGGGGAATGACGCTTGTGATCTAGCAGTGCAAAGGTAGTACTAGCAATCAGTGGCTTGTACTATTGGGACCAAGCCAGGTGTTTCATTCGTCACAACAGGCAAAAAAAAATCGAAGAAAACGAAGTAAAATCTCCGGATAAATTAAGCGCACATCTGTCCACTACCTAGCTTACACGTGTCCCTTTTTCAACGTCGCTCTCCAGCTTGATTCTTCGAGCAAGCAACCCCTCCCCAGGTCGTTCCTATCCGGAAAAGAAAGGAAAGACAGGGAATTGCTTTGCAGCAATGTCATTAGTTTTTCATTCATTTTCAGTCGATTTCTCGTGTTTGGATCGACATTTTCATCCATAGGCCGGTGATGCTTGTATCCATTGTTTCACTAGAGTTTTATTTTTATGAGAAACCCTATGTTGGGTTTAATTACTTACTTCCTCTGATCATAAGTACTGTATTAAACATTTAGGATAAAATTCGATTAGAAATTTTAAAATTTTGACTAATAAATTTTATTACAATAATTTTAGCAAATATAATAAAATTATGATGCCGTAATAATACTTTTAAAGAAAATCTATACATATAATTTTTTAAAAGATAACTACATACTCCCTCCGTCCCATAATATAGCAACCCAGTACTATAAGATGTCTCATCCGGTACTAGGTTGCTATATTATGGGACGGAGGGAGTATTCAAAAGGCTATTGATAGCTTAAGTTTTAAAAGTTTAAACAAATATTATTTTACATTTTAAATATTTATGATCGAAGGTAGTATGTTAAAAGAGATGTAAGATATATCATATGTGCAATGAGCCAATGACCCATATGTAGCTAGGGGTGGGCGTTCGGTCTACCCAAAAATTTCGATCTCGGTCTTCGGTTTTTCGGTCACTTCGGTTTTTGAAAAGTCAGGACCGAATTTCATCCAAAAAATCAGGACCGATGAATTCGGTCTCAGTCTCGGTCAGACCGAATTTGGAGGAGCCGAGGCGGAGTATGGAGACGACGCCGGCGAGATGTGGAGGCGGAGGGCGGAGGTGGCGGCGCGGCGCAATGGATCCGGCGGCCGGCGGCCCGCACGACCGGCGAGGCGGCGTGGAGGCGGAGGGCGGAGACGACGCCGGCGATGTGGAGACGGAGGGCGGAGGTGGCGGTGCGGCCCGATGGATCCGGCGGCCGGCGGCCCACGCGACCGGCGAGGCGACGTGGAGGCTGAGGGCGGAGGTGGCGGCGCGGCACGATGGACCCGGTGGCTGGCGGCCCGCGCGACCGGCAAGGCGGCGTAGAGACGGAGACGGCGCCGGCGATGTAGAGGGCGGAGGGCGGAGGTGGTGGCGTGGTACGATGGATCCAGCGGCCGGCGGCCCGGCGCGACCAGCGAGGTGCAGTGGAGGCGGAGGGCGGAGACGGGTGGAGCGATGGAGGCAGCGGCAGTAGTGCGGCGCGATGGAAGGGAGGGTGGCGCGATAGGGATGGAATGGGAATGCAGCCTGGATGGATGAGGGTGGCCTCTAGGGTTTAGTGGTGTATTAGGCTTATTGGGCCTCCTGGACCTATTGGGCCACAATTCAGTTTTCTCGATTAATTCAGTTAACCGAGCCTAATAACCGAATTACCCGAATAAATTTCGGTCTTTGACATGCTGAGACCAAATTACTACACGAATTTCTCGGTCTCGGTCTTTTCGGTCTCGGTCTTTTCGGTTCGGTTCTTCGGTTCGGTCTTATTTTGCCCACCCCTATATGTAGCTGAAGAAACTAGTCTAGAGAGTAGAGACGAATGGAAGGGGCTGGATGGCCACATGATGTACATGCCAGAAGTACGTGGAGAAAAGGCCGTGCGAGGTATGTCACACAAGGACAGGAAAATAGAAGGAGCATGGTTACTGACATCCAATGAAATATATGGTGTATGTGCCAATGTGAAATCAGGGGGCGATCACCTAAATATGCATGAAAATGTCAAAAAGGGAGACGATACCATAGATATGATCTATAATATGTGCATCGAATTTGATATGTCAGCCTAATATTCGACTTAAAAGTACTTTTAGGATAAGTGTTACTTTTTCTTACTCTTAGATATATCTTACATTTTTGCCTTTAAAAAATGATTTTTTTTTCCAGTGACGACTAAACATGAACACCATAAGCTCCATGGCAAATACACGATATGACATAGCAAAAAGGTTAATTCATCCGTCCCGTAATAAGTATTAAGCTGCATGCATCGACCAGTTCAACCCGAAAGCTTAAGCTGATGAGGAAAGACAGACAATTCATTTTATATTCCAACACTCCCCCTCACGCGAGGCGCCCTCAATCCAGCCAGGATTCGAACTCGAGACCTTTGGCTCTGATACCATATTAAGTTGCATGCACCGACCAGTTGCACCTAAAAGCCTAAGCTGATGAGGAAAGGCGGGCAATTCACTTTATATTCCAACAATAAGTTCATTTTAGCTCATTCCGTTTATTCCAAAATAAGTTTATTTTTAGAGCAATTATTACATCCGAGTTTGTGAAATTAGAAAATAATTATCTTATCAGGAGTAGATAAAGTGAGGAATAGTTGCATTGGGATTTGATAAAGTGGAGTTTAATATTTTTATTTTGTATTGATACGTGTAGGATAAGTGAAAGATAAACTTATTTTGGAACAGAGGTGGTAACTAGGTGTACTACATAATTTGTTGTTCAAATTTTTACTGTGGAGCCAAGCACAACTCCCATTTTATAGTCTTAGTCGCCCTCTCAAGAAGAAACAATATTTTGGGATCCTCTTGACAAAATCCTAATTTGTGATGGATAAAGAGGAAAGAAGGATAGTGGAAGCACCATGAATGCTACAGTTGTTTTTGATGCTGGAATTTGATGGGTTGCTTTTGACCATTACTCGGACAAACTTAATTCATGGTGAAAGTGATATAGCAAATGTGAAAAAAAAAACAGAGAGGATCAGTCCTCGATAGCCATGAAGACTAGCATGTTTGTGCCAAGTCATTCATCGACACCACACAAGTTGCTATCTCTATCTCAAAATGTTACTATCTAATTAATATATAGAATGTAATATCACCTAGTATTATAAATATAAACAGAAAAAGATTCATCCAGATTCAAATGAACATATATGTATATAACTCAAGTGAGTGCTCTTGGCTAACTTTTTTTTTAATATAATAAGTTCCCAACAATTCCTACGGTGGTGCATGCAGTCCATGTAAGAAAAAGTTTGCCTTTTGATCCATTTGCAAGGCCCCTACCAAATTTCTCCCCTGCCACAAAAAAAACCGGTGTTCCACATGGGCGGCTGGATATGCACTCTGCCACACGGGATCCGCGAAGATTCCTGCGCCTCGCGGGAAGCCGCCACTGACACCAACCGCCACCTCTCCATGACAGCGGGTCCCACGGAATCCCGGGCCCACCGCCACGTGACCGGGGCTTAGAGCAAGTTCAATATTATAGCCCACTACTATCTCTAATTCATCTATAGTCAATCTAATAGCCAATTCATATAATAATTGTTAACTATACTATTAATATATTGTTTCACTTGTCATACACACATTACGTCTTATAGTCCGTGCTACAGCTGGCTATAAATCTATAGCCCGCTGCTTATCTCTCTCATCGTTTATCTCATTAAAATATGTTTATAGCTGGCTAATAGCCTGCTATTCGCTCTTAGAGTAAGCCCGTGCCTTTTGGCTGCCCACCTGGACCAATCGGAAACAGAAAGGGCAAAAAAAAACTCCCCGAAAAAGGTCGGAGTAGTTGTAGCTTTCGGTCTTTTGTTCACTTTCTCTCTCGTTTTCCTTTGACACAATTTTTAAACTACTGATGGCCCTTTGATTTAGAGAAGAAAAACATAGAAATTTTGAAGGATTTTAATTCTATAAAAAATTTTCCTATGAAAACCTTTAAAACAAAGGATTGAATTCTATGTTATCATTTAAAATTCATATAAAATGGATAATCCTATAGAGATTTTGGAGAAAATTTAGCAAGAACTCTAACCTCTTGAAAATTTTTCTTCGAGTCTATCTCTCTCATCCGATTCCTATGTTTTTCATGAGCTTCAATCAAACGGTCATTCCTATATTTTTCCTATATTTTGCAATTGCATTTCTATTAGAATCTTGTGGTTTTTCTATTCCTCTATGTTTGTATTCCTACGATTCAAATGGGCGCTAAACGATGTGTGTTTTAAAAAATTAACGAAAAATACTTTTAAAAATCATATTAATTCATTTATTTTTTTAGTAAATATTTAATTAATTATGCGCTAATGAACAATATCGTTTTCCACGAAGGAGGTGGAGTTCACCTCCCGAACACAACCTTCGTCAGGAAGGGAGCGGTGCAGAAACGGAAACCATGAGAAGAAGCAGGAGGAAATTTGTTCCTCGTTCGATCCTGACGAAATTTGCCCGGAATCCATTTGAATCCATGAGGTTTTCAAGTTTCGGGCGACAGTTTTCTGAAACTTCGTTGTCTGAAGCAGTATTTTTGTAGGGCTGGCGATTGGTGCAGGGAAATAGTAGTGGCAAGGGAAATTTTGCCAGGTTTGTCTAGTTCTGAAGTAGTTTGGGACTTGGGATCAAGGTGCTATAAATTGCGAGAGCTACTGGATGAAAGTGACGATACATCGAACGGTGGCCCAGTGCTGAAAAAGGGCGAAAGCAACCAGTAGAAGATAGGCAAGGGAATGAAACAGCCGATGTGTATAATCCCCAAGTGGTCCTTGGGTTTGTGCTGTTGTTCAATCCAAGTCCTTGACCACCTAGCTTTAACATGATTTAAATTCATTGGTGCAACTTAAATATAAGCTAGGTGGTGTCCGTGTTTTGCTGCGAAAATTACAAAGCAATCTTCAGAATGTTTTTTTTTCCAACAATCAAGCTAGGAGTCCAAACGATATTAGTTATTAACAATAAATTAAACTGGTTTACCAAGCTATGTTTGGAGAGAAATAAATTTAGTAGATTATATAGGAGATTGTAGATGAAATGTTATATTGTTGGCTAAAATTCGCATTGCAAGAAGCAGAAGATAGAAAAAAATTAATGAAACATCAGGGTTTATCAATAATGATCATAAAACAAACAAATGATACTCACACTTTGATACAAAATATATTGACATGTATATGTTTTAAGTATTATGTTGAAATATTATGGAAATGATGTGAGTGGTGATGAAAGGATATGTTTGCATGTTGATTAAGGGTGTGTTTAGTTCCACGCTAAAATTGGAAGTTTGACTAAAATTGAAAGTTTGAAGAAAAAAGTTAAAAGTTTATGTGCGTAGAAAAGTTTTGATGTGATGGAAAAGTTGAAAGTTTGAAGAGAAAATTGGGAACTAAACTCAGCCTAATTTGTAGAATTCAATAGATTGTAGATTATGTTACATGCTTACATAAGGTTTGATATGTAATTATTATTAGTGAATAATGATGTGACACGGATACATGTTGAGTTTAGTATATGTTAACTATCCTAGCCCCTATTATCAATGGCCCCTATGGCAGCGTCCCAGTCAGCATGAACAGTCATACACATACGAGGAATTAACGAGCTGTAGCTTCTGAACAGGCACAATCTTATCTCATTTTAATTCACTTATATGCATATTTTTTTGCCATCACATTGCAACGTCCAAACTTCAAACAGTACGTGGCACCAACTAACAGAGGTGATGTGCATCTCACCCAAAAAAGAAAGTGAGATTGATGCTTTAAAATTGAGGCCAAATAATTGGATTCGTCGTGATATAGTCAAATTCTAGAAACTACTTTTAAGCCAAATGGAACATTCTTAGCTCCATCGTGCAAAACTTGGTTCGTGTTACATCAAACCCTTGGACAAAAAATGTTGAATTTCTCGTCCATCCAGAACTTTATACCTTGAGTAAACTATGCTCACAATACATATACTTACGTGGTGATTATAAATAAATACTCGTAAGTATCACCTTGTAAATTGCTAGTTCTGGTACAATAACTTATCTAATCCGTGCAAGCGTGTGCCGAAACAATCAAGGGAAGCAAATTAATTTCATATAACATGGCGCACCCTGATAACGCCTTTGCATGCTCCGGATGTTTGTAGTTGTGTAGACCTGCGCACGCTAGTTTAATTTCAGTTTTGTAGAACTTAGCAGTTAACAGTAATAATTTTGTTGCAATCTTTTGCAGGTGCTTCCACTACTGGAGTACTTTTTTAAAAAAAAAAAAACAAAACAACTGCTAGCTTGCATTGCTGATCAATTTTTCATGTGCGATTTGTTTTGTATCAGGTTCACATGGACGTACTACTATACGCAAGTTATTCTATCCGAATAATCAACTTGTAAGTTGTTGTTGTACATATTAGCATCCATCCTGCAAGTTCATTCGAGTGTATGTATTAACAAGTACTTGTCTAAATCTTTAGTTAGAAATAAAGTTTGTGTGGGAGTGGGACAGAGTAATTACTGCCGGTGGTGTTTGAATCTCCTGAAGATGAATATAAAAATGAAGATTAAGTGTTTTACGTAAAACGAGATAGTAATAACGTGTGATTAATTAAGTTTTAATTATTACAAACTTGAAAAATGGATTAATCTGATATTTTAGAAAAACTTTCATATAAAAAATTTTCACACGAAACACACTGTTTAGTGGTTTAAAAAACGTGCCATAAAAATCCAAATCTTAATCCAACCTTTCCAGAGGAAATGAACGGGGCCGACACAGAATTATCCTAAGGCCCTGTTTAGATGGGACTAAAACTTTTAAGTCCCTATCACATCGGATGTTTGAAAATTAATTATAAATATTAAACGTAGACTATTAATAAAACCCATCCATAATCTTGGACTAATTTGCGAGACGAATCTAATGAGCCTAATTAATCCATGATTAGCCTATGTGATGCTACAGTAAACATTCTCTAATTATAGATTAATTAGGCTTAAAAAATTTGTCTCGTGAATTAGCTTTTATTTATGTAATTAGTTTTATAAGTAGTCTATATTTAATACTCTAAATTAGTGTCTAAAGACAGGGACTAAAGTTAAGTCCCTGGATCTAAACACCACCTAAGTACTCCGTGCTGGCAGAAATGTTAAATTTATTTATCACTGACAGCCTAAAAACACTACAAGTATAAATAAGGAGTACATTTAATAGTATTAAAAGTACTCGTATTTATACAGGAAATGGAAAATGGGCCCAGCTGTCATCGTAGGTTTTCCTTCGGCGTACGCCCGCGAATCTCCCGCCGGGTATAAATAGCGGCCCGGAACCCACCCAAACTCCCAAATTCCAATCCGGTCCCTCGCCTCGCCTCGCGTCTCCTCCTCCTCCTCCTTCCCCTCCCCGCCTCCAATTTCTTCCTACTCCTCCCGCCTCCCCGCGAAGCTTCCCCACGCCTCAGCCGCCAATCCAGCCCTAGTGTGGCGGCGGCGGCGGCGGCTTCTAGAAGCCCTCCTCTTCCCGGACTCCAGGATGGCGGCGGTGGCGGGTAGCGCGAGCGCAGGCGCCAACGGTTCGGCGGCGGCGCATCGGGTGGGGGCGCCGACGAACCCCATGGCGACGGCGCTGCTCACCGATCAGTACCAGTTCTCCATGGCCTACGCCTACTGGAAGGCCGGCAAGCACGCCGACCGAGCCGTGTGAGCGCTCCCTCTCCTTCTCCTCCTCCTTCTCCGACGTCTCTCTCTCGTTGGGGCCGCGCCGATTGGATTGGATCGGGAGGCGGCGGTGATCTAGGGGAGAGTTGGTGCGCTGAGGTTGTTGGGGTTATGGATTGGGAGAGAGAGAGAGAGAGAGAGACAGAGAGAGAGAGAGAGGTGGGATTTTACGGGGAGATTTTTCACCTCCTGCGATTCTCGCGGTGTACATGATTGCATTCTCTCCTCTTGCGGCTGCCAATCCGATGGTTTCCTCCCACCTCCCGTTCTGTTCAGATCGTTTTATTTTTATTTATTTACTTATTTTGTTTTCGTAGAGTTGTTTTTTTTCTTCAAAGTTCATATTGTTTTTTTTTTTTTGCTGAGATGTAGTACTGATTTAGTGCACGGTAATCTGGTGGTTAACCTGTACTGCTCTGAGCTGGCACCCTGGTTTTTTGCTTCGGGAAGCTCTCCCCTCCTTGTGCAGTTTTTAATCATCTCTGCCTTGTCACTTTGTCAGAGGTCTAAGATTCTCACTATTTCTATTGCATATACTACTTGAAATATGATGTCACTATTGTTGAAACGATTTAGGAATAGTTGTGTGTGGCTCTCCTTTTTTTTTTTGGGTTTATATTCGTGTATTTCTTCAAGTTGTGTGTTGGACCTTTTTAATGTTGCTTTCAGTGGCCGACTTTGTATTTGCTGGAAGCCATTTTTCAGTTTGTACCGGTTTATTTATAATCGCGTAATGCCAAAGTTGGATTCGAGTTGTCTTTCAATTGTTTGGAGTTTGAGCAATTGAGCTGGTTCCACGTGGGCCCTCGATATTATACTCTGTTGATAAACCTGGAATTTAATATTGTTTATCTCGACGTAGTTCCAAAGCTGGTGTTCCTTGTGATTATCGGTGAAGTACATATCAATTACTTCTTGTGATGAACCACAACATACAGCATGTCATACAGCCAGCACCGTCCATGAGTTTTAGTGTGTAGGTGGAGCACTTTCTATATGGTGTAATGCTATTTAATAACGGTTCAGATGGAGCCAAATGGAATGGAAAATCTGGATGATTTTAAGTAGATTTAATGTGCTTCGCTACTTGAGTAAACAAATCAGATTGTTGGTTCTTGGGTTTCTTATTTTAATTGATTTGGCTGTTATCTGTTGTCTTATTCATTTATTTTTTAATATAAAAAGTGATGTGAGTTTGAGGATTCTTGTTCAGAAGCTGGGAAGGTTACAAAACGTAGCGTTTTTATTGAAAGAATATTCTGTTAGTTACGCTGAAATCTTGAGTTCGCCTCTGAGTCACACTTTTGTATATTTGCTGGGAACAACATGAAAATGCAAAATTTGGGAGTTGTCAAAACTACATATGAATATTGATACAAAAGAGTCAACTTTGGAATAAAGATAATGTTGCTCTATATTTGTATTGCATGTGATAATTGTCTATGATGTCTAATGATTTTTCCTAAACTAATGGCATATATGTTTCTGAATCACTACGCTATGGGACATGCTTTATGGTTATACTTATTACTATCACATTTTTGGATAATTATCCTTTGTTTTTTTAGTTTTGTGTGTGAGAGAGGTGGGGTGTAATCCAAAAAAACACTAAAGACTAAGGAACATGTCACTGTGTGAAATGCATTTTTCTCAAGTTCTGTTTTTATGGATTTGAGCATTTCTCTGGGGTATGCTATGTCTTTGGTTTTAGGTACTTGGGATTTATGTCGACTGATTCAGAATCTACCAACTAATTTACAGACTCAGAATCTACCAGCTAATTTATAGATTCAGTAGTAATGCAGATGCATTAGCTGATTGTGTATTCCATTGGAACTTGAAAAGTACTTTGGCATAACACAGAACCACTTCTCTTCAAGTTACTAAAAGCAGATTTAATTTAATGTGCTAGCTCTTTAGATATATTGAGTTACCTTTTTATGTCCTTTTGATACAGAACCACTTCTTTTAAGTTACTAAAAAGCAGTTTTGTCTAAAAATGTTGTATAGAGCAATCACATGTGTTTTTTCGTTGTGCACTATTAGTGTACCGTTAATCATAAACACTTTTTTTTGTCTAGTTCATCTTGGAAGTTGGAAGTAATACTTCTCTGTTAAATTATTGACTGAATGGACCAGTTTCAGTAAATGCTGAACTATGGATGGAGAGAGCCTATTTCTTTAGATACAAGGCTTGTTTTGGATGGGCATTAGGATTAAGAAGGATATGAAACCAAGAGAAAGTGAAGACAAATGACCATGTGTTAACACTTAAATATCTTGGGAATGAGTGAGAGAGAGAGAATAGCTGGTGAGGCTGAGGACATTACTTATAAATGTAGGTCAGAGAAGATGTGCTAAATAGAGGTGTTAAACATCAATAAATTTGCATGCGTTCCTTATATTTTGTAAGGATCTTAAGAAACTATGGGCCTTGTGTTTTGAAAAGCAGGGAATGTAACTAGCATTTCATACATTGGTCGACCTCATGCTGACCTGGTTCCATTTCTTTTTATAGGTTTGATCTGTACTTCAGGAAAAATCCATTTGGTGGAGAATTCACTGTTTTTGCTGGTCTTGAAGAATGCATTAAGTTCATTGCAAATTTTAAGTTCACAGAAGATGACATTTTGTTCCTGCAATCAGTCATGCCAATGTGTGAGGTAAGCTGTTACATAAAATTATCTTTCTGTCTTAAAGTGGCATATGGTTCTGATATAAGCTGCTATACTATCTAAAATCCTATTAATTTGCCATATTTATAGAAAGGCTTGTTAGCATAGTCTACAAAAACATTGCCATTTCAAATGTCAGATCTTTAATGTATCACTTGTTAGTTGTTTGCCATGATAAATGTTCATTTACTGATGTGATATGCGATTCTAGGATGCGTTCTTTGATTATCTCAGGAAAACCGACTGCTCTGATGTGGAAGTGTACTCCATTCCTGAGGGTTCAGTGGTTTTTCCAAAAGTTCCTTTGATGCGAGTTGAGGGTCCAGTTGCTGTAAGTACAGAGTCCCTTAACAATTGTTGTACCTAAAACATGTTGATCATGAACTTCTGGTTTGAACATTAACCAGAACTTTGCATGGTTCATCAGGTGGTCCAACTACTTGAGACACCGTTTGTAAATCTTATCAATTATGCCTCTTTGGTAACAACAAATGCTGCGAGACACCGCCATGTTGCTGGAAAATCAAAAGTTTTACTGGAATTTGGTTTGAGACGAGCACAGGTGTGATCTTGAACCATCCCATTTACACTGCCATTTTGATTTTTGTATGGTACACAAGTATTTGGTATTTCTGTGCATGAAACATAGCTGTGGATTTGTATTGACAGGGGCCTGACGGTGCAATAAGTGCTTCAAAGTATTGTTTCATGGGAGGTTTTGATGCAACCAGGTGGTAGTTCTTCCATGGTTCCATTTACAAATTTCATTTATAAATTCTGCATATCCATGTTACCTCTTTGCAACTATACTTTCACAAGAAGTATATTTTGAATCATGCTTGCCTTGCTTAGTCCTTTTTCCCTCCTTAACAAAATTTTTGTTTTTCGTCCTCAGAATGTGAAAAACTACTGTTGTAAACCATTTATTTAATTCATCGTCCTCTCATTATTTTGCAGTAATGTTTTGGCTGGAAATCTGTTTGGCATACCACTTCGCGGAACACATTCTCATGCTTATGTTAGCTCATATATGGTCAGTAAATACCTTTTTGTGTCACCGCAAAAGAAAAATTCTTTTTGTCAACAAACATAATCCAGTATTTTCTCCTCTATCATTGGAGCACTTTATGTCTCTATTGAAGTTTGTATGCTGTGGTTGCATTGACTAAAC
Source organism: Oryza sativa Japonica Group (assembly GCF_034140825.1). Lineage (NCBI taxonomy): Eukaryota > Viridiplantae > Streptophyta > Magnoliopsida > Poales > Poaceae > Oryza > Oryza sativa. Next base: position 21,713,661 of record NC_089038.1, read on the forward strand.
ACAACTTTTAGTTCTTCTCCACATCAGTAGATGAGCCCAAATGTTGTGTCAGTTTCAAGTTGAAAGATGTGGTTTTTCTTCACTCAAATTATCTAGTTGACAGTTGAGACTGCCTAGTGTTACAAAATGTTGCAGAACACAGTTTTGTTGTTGTGGCAATTGAATCCAGATTATAATCGATGAAAAAAAAAGGCACCAGAGTCTATGTTTTGTTGAATAACCTGCACTTGCTTTGTTTTTTATCCTTTGTTAGCCATGCTAGTTATTTTTATGCTCACTCCTAGCTTGCTGATCTACTGAGTTTTTCCTGTCTTTGCTTGATACTTATCTGAGGTACATAGATAATCATTTTATCAACATAGCAACTATTTTTCTTTCTGCCATTAACGTGTGATGTGCATGACAGTTTGTATTATCCCTTGTATTTGCAATAATAGAGAGTTATATTAGATATCATACATTCTGGAGACTTTTTCTATTTTTATACCACTTGTTGCTAGTTGTTGCCTGAGCTAACAATCTTTTCAACCCTTTCAGAGCCTTGATGAGATCCCAGACAAGTCCCTCAAGAGCAAAGATGGTTCAAGAGTCTGCAAAGATTTTGTTAGTTTGGTAAAAGAGTGGCTTCAAAAGATTCAGGTATAGCTGTAAAACCTCGTGGCATTGCTTTTACTTGCTACAGTACCCTTATGTTACTATTTTGTTGGTTTCAGTTAGCAGATTCGTTATGTGGTGTATTTGGTGAGACAAATCAAAGTGAGCTGGCAGCATTTGCATCCTATGCATTGGCTTTTCCGACCAATTTTCTAGCTCTTGTGGACACATATGATGTAAGTTGTTGCGATGTTCTTTAATCATTTTATTGTTGAGATGCATATATGAGTGAGTAGTTCTGAACCTTTTTTCTTTTTGAAACAGAAAGTAGGTATGGAACTTCACATATCATACTTTGTCAATAAACAACTTGACAAAAATCTCATATTTGTCCTTTGGAGTCTTCCTTTTTTATGCTAGCATTTCTCAGTGGCTTCTTTTACAAAAAATCATTTTTCTTTGAACGTTTTGCAACCTGGATTTTACAAACAGAGATGCAACCAGTTTTAAGTGTGCAAGTATTTAGACTTGATGATGATGTTCAACTATGGTGATTTCGATGTCATAATTAATCTGGCACTCCTCCAGGATGCATAAACTCTGAACAATCAGTGTGTACATCTGTAGCCTTTGTTTCATATCATTTGATAGTCTGCTGTGCGTAGTGACATGCCCTTACCGGTACCCTGTAAGTCTGTAACTCTTTAGTGGTGTGCAGATTTTCAATGCATTTATGCCGCACATGTACGTTCTATGTTCTCTAGCTTTAACTCACCAAGTTTTCCCTTTCAGGTTATGCGAAGTGGAATTCCAAACTTCTGTGCAGTAGCGCTAGCACTCCATGACTTAGGGTAGGTCAAATCAAACGTATCCTTGGCTACTGTACATTTGCATTTTGATTGAAGCTCGATTGAATTGGAGCTTATCTTCTCATGGAGATCTTACATGACAGTGTCTTACAGAAAATATAAATGAAGCTAAAGATTAAGGCAAAGTTCACCCAATACAATCCAATTTAAGATGGTACAAGTTTATATCAAATTTGTGTTTTCCAAATCTGAATCATTCTGATCTATACTTGCAAAATAATCTGTAATATCTTAGTAATCTAGACACCATCATACTTTGGGCATATAAGATGCCAGTTGGTTGCAAATTTGTAGTTTTTAACATGTGTTCTTATTGTAACATTAGAAAACATATAATGCATCATGTGCTTATTGTTTTCTCATTAAATATTTGAATCATCAAGTTTTATAAAGATGTCTTATTTTGTAGATCACTGTCTAATAAAAAAGAAAAATCTTATTTTGTAGGTACAAGGCATCTGGTATTAGATTAGATTCTGGTGATCTGGCCTATTTGTCTATTGAGGCCCGTAAAGTGTTCCGTACACTAGAAAAGGAGTTTAATGTGCCCGCTTTTGGGAAGATGATAATTACTGCTAGCAATGACCTGAATGAGGAAACAATTGATGCCCTGAACAAGCAGGTAATAAAATTGCCAAGAACTTCATTGTGGCATTTATGTTATCTGGCGCATTTGTGTGTGCTCCTGTGGACTACAGGGCTTGTTTTTATTTCCAATCCTTCTAATATGATTTAAATTTCTATTTATTTCAGGGCCATGAAGTTGATTCCTTTGGTATTGGAACTTATCTAGTAACATGTTATTCCCAGGCTGCTCTTGGCTGTGTCTTTAAGCTAGTTGAGATAAACAGTAGACCTCGTATCAAACTTTCTGAGGATGTGGCTAAAGTGGGTCTATTTTTTCTTTTCATGTTGACAAAGAATTTCATTTCTTTTTGTTTACTTATAGTGTCATGATGGGTTCCAGGTATCCATTCCATGCAAAAAGCGATGTTTCAGATTGTATGGAAAAGAAGGCTACCCCTTAGTAGATATCATGATGCGTGAAAGTGAACCATCACCGAAGGTAACTATGAATATTGTCCAAATTATCCCTATTTGTTACCATGCAATGCTGCTGTCACTTATATCCTTTGCTGACCCTTTTTTATCTACACTAATTATTCTCGATTATTAAACTGATCTTGTTTACACCTAACATTTCAGGCTGGAGAACGAATCCTTTGTCGTCATCCATTCCTTGAATCCAAGAGAGCATATGTTGTCCCCCAGCATGTTGAGGAGCTCCTACAATGCTACTGGCCTGGTACATCAAGTATGTATCGTGGATCTTTCTAAAAAATGATAAGTTCTTCAGTTGACATGGCTAATTTTGAATTGTAAAGGAACTAATCAGAGTTGGTATTCTATCCTACTGCTTATTGTGCAACAATTACATTTGCATATGTGTCCCTTTCAGATAAACCTAGGGTAGAGTTACCCTCTCTAGAGGAGATCAGAGGGCGCTGCATGCAACAGCTTGAAAAACTTCGACCAGATCACATCAGGCGGTTAAATCCAACACCTTACAAGGTTTGTCTTCGTTTCAATCTTTCTTTCCCTTTTTGCTTCCTTCAGTTCCCTTTTTTTTTTACAAGATCTTTACTTCGAGCAGGTGAGTGTGAGTGCAAAGCTGTATGAGTTTATCCATTCCCTATGGTTGAATGAGGCCCCAGTAGGAGAGTTACAATAGATTTCTACAGAAGTTGGGAAAAACAGAGAAGCGTATTCTTTGAAGCATAGCAAAATAGCAATACATCAAAGAAAAGTAGAGCTCTGTTG